>NC_134357.1:586688760-586988760 GCF_048569485.1 Anomaloglossus baeobatrachus
TAGGTGCAGGGTATTATATATCTAGTGTGCGGCTCTGCAGGAGGAGGTAGGTGCAGGGTATTATATATCTGTGTGCGGCTCTGCAGGTGGAGGTAGGTGCAGGGTATTATATATCTAGTGTGCGGCTCTGCAGGTGGAGGTAGGTGCAGGGTATTATATATCTAGTGTGCGGCTCTGCAGGTGGAGGTAGGTGCAGGGTATTATATATCTAGTGTGCGGCTCTGCAGGTGGAGGTAGGTGCAGGGTATTATATATCTAGTGTGCGGCTCTGCAGGTGGAGGTAGGTACAGGGTATTATATATCTAGTGTGCGGCTCTGCAGGTGGAGGTAGGTGCAGGGTATTATATATCTAGTGTGCGGCTCTGCAGGTGGAGGTAGGTGCAGGGTATTATATATCTAGTGTGCGGCTCTGCAGGTGGAGGTAGGTGCAGGTTATTATATATCTAGTGTGCGGCTCTGCAGGTGGAGGTAGGTGCAGGGTATTATATATCTAGTGTGCGGCTCTGCAGGTGGAGGTAGGTGCGGGGTCTCTATTATTTTGGGGGTCAGCATTATCATTAACCCCTTCATATCTCGACTATTTTCAATTTTAACCAGTTCAGGACTAGTTTCCCGCTATACCTGACCGGCTCATTTACATTCAGTTTAACCCCTTAAGGATGAAGCCAGTTTTGTACTTAATGAGGCTGCTTTCACACATCCGGCTTGAGCTCTGCGACTCAATCCGGCTGTGCAAGCTATGTAACGGATGCGGTGAAAACACCGCATCCTTTGCATAAGTTTTTCCCATGCGGCCCGTCCGGTTTGTGCCGCTTGCGGCATGCTACTGAGCACGCGCAGTGGCAAAAACAGCATGCGGCGGCCGGATGCGGTTTTTGCCGCATCGCGCCGCATCCGGCCGCCATGGGCATGCATTGAAAAATGCGCCGCATCGCCGAATACGGCGCGATGCGGGTTTTTTTTGCCGCACGAAAAAACGTGCCAGGCAATGTTCCATCTGGCCGCCGCATCGGCTAAATCTGCCGCATGCGGCAAAAACCGGATGGAACGCAAGGCCTTGCAGCACAATGCGGCACTAATTAAAGTCTATGCAGAAAAAACGCAACTGGTTGCGATTTTCCTGCAAAGTGCCGGATTGTGCCGCATTGCAGAAACCGGAGGTGTGAAAGCAGCCTGACTCGGCCATTTTTTCCAAATCTGCCCAGTGTCTGACAGGTTTCGAGAGGTAACGCCAAAAAGTGGACCCCACAGTTTGTTCCCCAGTTTCTTCTGAGCGCGGTGATACCCCACATGGGGTCAGAAACCTCTGTTTTGACAAATGGGAGGAGCCAGAACAGAAGGAGCAATATGGGAATTGTGGAGCACTAATTTGGCTGAAAAATATTGCGGGCACCATGTAGCATTTGTAGGGCCCCTAAGGTTTGTAAATAGCAGAAACTCCCCACAAGTGACCTCATTTTGGAAACTAGACCCCTCAAGGAATTTATCTAGATGTTTGGTGAGCACCTTTTATAACGTTGAGCCGTGAAAATAAAAAAAAAAAACATTTTAAAAAAAAATTATTACTTCAACCAGATAGCTTTTTTTCACAAGGGTTACAGATAAAAATGCATCATACGTATTCAGCATACACTGGAATGCAATGTAATCCGCTATCTCATTGTCCGTAAGACACCATAGCAGTTTTAAAATGAACATTCATTTAGCAATACAGCGACATGTCTACTTGTTGAGCCTAATTGAGTGGCTCATAGCAAACCTGTATGTGCATATGTGACGCCCTGGCAAAACCAGGTAGTCACAGAAAGAGTTAAACCTCCTTGGTACCACCTGAACCCACACTGGTACAGTGAAGCAGATGCACCCCCCCCCCCCCAGTGTAACATAAGGAGGGGATGAGTTGAGTCAGTCGGTGGAAAGAGGGAGAGGAGTGCAGACAGGGATGGAAGTGAAGCCAAGTGAAAGCAGAAGTCTTGGAGCTGAAGTGGAGAGTAGGCTCAGAGAGTTGTGATCTTCAGAGTACTGTAGAGTGGAAAGATGATCTTCCATCATGGTGGAGAAGCTGTATTTGGTGGAAGTAGGCTGAGTAGCTGTGAGGAGTGGCTGTGGTGATTGTGGGCCAAAGCTTGCTCTGATGTTGTCAGTCTTCTGCTTGAAGAAAGAGGCAAAGTCTTCAGCTGAGGTGAGAGGAGAGGGAGGTGGTGCCAGGGGACGGAGGAGAGGAGAGGGAGGTGGTGCCGGGGGACGGAGGAGAGGAGAGGGAGGTGGTGCCGGGGGACGGAGGAGAGGAGAGGGAGGTGGTGCCGGGGGACGGAGGAGAGGAGAGGGAGGTGGTGCCGGGGGACGGAGGAGAGGAGAGGGAGGTGGTGCCGGGGGACGGAGGAGAGGAGAGGGAGGTGGTGCCGGGGGACGGAGGAGAGGAGAGGGAGGTGGTGCCGGGGGACGGAGGAGAGGAGAGGGAGGTGGTGCCGGGGGACGGAGGAGAGGAGAGGGAGGTGGTGCCGGGGGACGGAGGAGAGGAGAGGGAGGTGGTGCCGGGGGACGGAGGAGAGGAGAGGGAGGTGGTGCCGGGGGACGGAGGAGAGGAGAGGGAGGTGGTGCCGGGGGACGGAGGAGAGGAGAGGGAGGTGGTGCCGGGGGACGGAGGAGAGGAGAGGGAGGTGGTGCCGGGGGACGGAGGAGAGGAGAGGGAGGTGGTGCCGGGGGACGGAGGAGAGGAGAGGGAGGTGGTGCCGGGGGACGGAGGAGAGGAGAGGGAGGTGGTGCCGGGGGACGGAGGAGAGGAGAGGGAGGTGGTGCCGGGGGACGGAGGAGAGGAGAGGGAGGTGGTGCCGGGGGACGGAGGAGAGGAGAGGGAGGTGGTGCCGGGGGACGGAGGAGAGGAGAGGGAGGTGGTGCCGGGGGACGGAGGAGAGGAGAGGGAGGTGGTGCCGGGGGACGGAGGAGAGGAGAGGGAGGTGGTGCCGGGGGACGGAGGAGAGGAGAGGGAGGTGGTGCCGGGGGACGGAGGAAAGAGGTGAAAGTGTTGAATAGCTGTTTAGGGTTGTGGGATAGAGAGGATATGAGGGATGAGAAGTACTGTGGTTTGTTTTGCAGCAGTGAGTGTGGACTTGAAAGTGGTGAGAGCTTGTTTGTATGTGACGAAGTGCTCAGTGGAATGAGACCTCTTCCTTCTGCGCTCAGCAATTCTGGGAGCTCTTAGCAACACCAAAGAGACAGGACCCATAACCAAGGAGGAGCGGGTACCATGCTGAAGGGCAGATTGCATGGCACCCTTGAGACGACCTGATAGGCCAGGGCGTCACATAATGACTCTATATAATGTAATATATAAAGCTGAGTGTGTGTGTGTGTGTGTATGTGTGTATATGTGTGTGTCCGCTAAAGGAATCTGCACCGTCGCATTTACAATCACGAAATTTTGCACAGACGCCAAATGTGACCCAGGGAGCGTCGTAGATTATGTTTTGACAGAAAAATTTAACCCCGTGCTTTACAGTTAGTCTCTAAAATCCTGCTGCCATTAAACTGAATGGAGGTGGGAGCTACAGGTTATTAATAGCAACTGTCAGTGGTTGCTATAGGAACAAAATAAACTGTTAGTTGAAGCTTATGGGTCAGGTTATATGATGTCGGTGGAGAGATGGATAGAGAGAAAATATAACAGACAGACAGAGACACAGACAGAGACACAGACAGAGACACAGACAGAGACACAGACAGAGACACAGACAGAGACACAGACAGAGACAGATGGGGAAAGAGACAGACAGACCTGGAAAGAGTCAGCCGGGGAAAGAGACAGACCTGGAAAGAGCCAGCCGGGCAAAGAGCCAGCCGGGCAAAGAGACAGAAAAGACAGACGGAAAAGAGACAGACAGACACACACATAGAGACGGACACAGAGATAGAGAGAGACAGACAGAGATGGAGACCGATAGACTGATACAAATACAGACAGAGATAGAAATAGTCAGACAGCGACATAGACACAGACAGACAAGGAAAGAGATAGACAGAGAGACAGACAGACAGACAGCGACACACAGACAGACTGGGAGAGAGACCGAGAGACTATCCCGGGCAACTACTACAGCTAGTATATAATAAACATGTGAAATAGATCCCTCTGTGTGTAATGACTCTATATAATATATAATAAACATGTGAAATAGATCCCTCTGTGTGTAATGACTATATAATATATAATAAATATGTGAAATAGATCCCTCTGTGTGTAATGACTATATAATATATAATAAATATGTGAAATAGATCCCTCTATATGTAATGACTCTATATAATATATAATAAACATGTGAAATAGATCCCTCTGTGTGTAATGACTCTATATAATATATAATAAATATGTGAAATAGATCCCTCTGTGTGTAATGACTCTATATAATAATCACGTGAAATAGAGCCCTCTGTGTGTAATGACTCTATATAATATATAATAAACATGTGAAATAGATCCCTCTGTGTGTAATGACTCTATATAATATATAATAAATATGTGAAATAGATCCCTCTGTGTGTAATGACTCTATATAATATATAATAATCACGTGAAATAGAGCCCTCTGTGTGTAATGACTCTATATAATATATAATAATCACGTGAAATAGAGCCCTCTGTGTGTAATGACTCTATATAATATATAATAATCATGTCAAATAGAGCCCTCTGTGTGTAATGACTCTATATAATATATAATAATCACGTGAAATAGAGCCCTCTGTGTGTAATGACTCTATATAATATATAATAATCATGTCAAATAGAGCCCTCTGTGTGTAATGACTCTATATAATATGTTTCCCTTTTTGTATTGAGTTACAGAAATAAATTAACCTTTTGAGGATATTCTAATTTATTGAGATGCACTTGTATTCCCAGCCCCCCACACTGACTGACAGCTGCTCAGCATTAGAACTTGCTGTCACTCTGCCGAGAGCGCGGTGACCAAAACCACATCGGTGACTGAAAGCCGGACACTGTCATATTATGTGTTTATGATCACAGGTAAATATTTCATAGCTATTTTGTAACACTTATTATGTTGTATATTTGGCTGTTTTTTACCTGGTCGGGGCTAAGAACAGAGTTTTGGATTGACAGTGGCATTCTCCTATATTTCACACATTCAGGGGCGTTGGGGTTTCAGTTCAGTATTTATTTTTATTTTGATCTTACTTCCCTCGTAACTGGGGCTGATATAATGACTCAGCGGTGACTACATGGCCTCTGTGTATGGCGGAAAAGGCACCGTCAGCTCTGTCTACCCTGTTCCTTGAAACCCTGAAAAAAAAGCCCTAGTAGGATTTTTGTTTTTTTTTTAGTATACTTAAAATATAAGCCCTACTCCAAAAATAAACCCTAGTTGTGGTTCCATAAGGAAATGTCCAAGCAGCTAAAAAAAAATAAAGAATACACCAGGACTTTTATCTAAGAAAGCAGGCACCCCCAAAAGAAAGTGAACACTCTTAAAAGAAATCAGCCCCCCCCCCCCCAAAAAAAAAAACAAATTGCACCCACCAGACCCCAGACAATTGCACTTGGCAAGTACTGATGGTGGATGGGCTCTCACACAGAGATCTGTGTCACTGTCAGGCCCCTCGCTGTTCCAGCTGCATTGCACCGCAGAGCTGTGTATATATAGTGACAAAGGGAGACGCAGCAATAAACGTCTCTGCCTTATGCAGAGATGGACGGATCTCCTCTCCGTTGCTACATGTTTGCGTGTTGCTGCGCTGCTATTTTATTGGACCGGTCAGAGTAATTCTCCAGGTCAGTGTGATTATGGCAATATCAGACTTCCACATTTTATTATTATTTAAGTGGTGACTAGAGACGAGCGGACCCAGGGAAGTTCAGATTCTGCTGGTCCAAGTGAAATTTTTTAAAGATCGTTTTGGACTTGGACTTGACCTAAACATCATTTGAAGGCATTAAATGAGCAGTTCGGGTCTCTGCCCACATGCAGCCAGCCATAATCTAAACATATCACTTCCGCTCGGATCCAGGCTCATTCTGTGGGTGGCTCGAGCGCCTACGGAGCCGGGGGTCACTTCGCTCTGAAAGGGATTTGCTGTCGATCTCGATGGGGGGGTGTGATGTTATCCCCTCCGTAGGCAGGGATGGTGGCCCCGGGACCCGTTGGGAAGATGTAGTGGCTGGGCGGTGCGCTGCCGGATGGCACTGTTGTACTCACGGTTACTGATACACACGAATCTCTAATAAACAAAGTTGATGGTGGTCGGTGCCCGCAACCGGTTGCGTCTGGTCCCCCACCCGGTTTGATGTTCTTGGCCTTTCTCCTGCACCTTGTAGTGTGTGGTGACTGTCTATGCCTCAGCAACGGGAATCCGCTTCCCGGCTTGTATGTGTCGGAGGAGTCCGTTTGCCCGCAGACGCTGGCCCGTGGTATCTCTCTACCTGTGCGGTGGTTTTCCATCCCCCTCGGTGGGCTGTTGTCTTCAGTCGGGACTTGGGACGGGAAAGGACCTATAGTCCAGACCTCACTCAGTAGATTCGACGTGGTCCAGTGGCTTCTGGGCCTCGTTCAGGGTCTAAGTACCCCCCAGGTGCTTCAGTTTCCGAGTCGGTTCCCCGGGTCGGTACCGGCTGGCCACTACCCTGTCCCGGTCCACCACGGTTCCACCGAGCCGTCTTCCCAGCTCCTGCTGGCTAGACCACCGTCTGCCTCCTAGCCACGGTAGCAGGGCTACGACGCTGGCACCGGTCAGTGTGGTTGCTGCAGACCTGTCACCACAGGTCTGCTGTATTTGAACTTGAAACTTAACTAGCTAAACTGCACTGAACTGAACTGCTTTTTCCTGCCTCAGGCCCTCTGGACTCCTCGGTGGACGTGGCCAACCACCTGGCTCCACCCCCTGGTGTGACCATTGAGCACTGAGGGAGGTGACTAGGGTTTTAAGGTTGGCTGATGACACCTTATTAGGTGTTGTGCGGGGCCTACTTGTGACTACCTTGCTAGTCCAGGGCGTCACACTCACCCTTGGTTAACTACAGACCGTCCGTGGGCTGTCCGACCACCACCGTTTATTTTTCTCTTTTGAAACTGCAAAAAGATAAAAACATTTACAAACATATTAACTTTTGTACATTAGGTATACTTTTCTTCCCTTACGGGAGGCATTTTGCTTAAACGTTACCAACATAACATTTTTATTAATACGGGAACGGGTTTTTTCAGTCACCCACCCAAACAAACCTGCCCCTTGATGCTGCCTCTAAGAAACAGGCAGCACCCCTTTTCCCCAGTCCAGGAAACTGGAACGGGTCCAGGTATTGCCCATACGGGCCGGGTACAAAGTTCCATACCAGGCAGTCTCTCAGAGGCCCCACGTCCAGGGGACCCCTGACCCGGAGGATCGCCACCGGTTGTCATGGTGACGGGATCTCGGCCAATGCTTTCCCGCAGGCCCATCCTCCAATCTTCCTCTCCGGGATGCTGTGGGACCTGAAAGGGTGGTCCAGAATTATTTACAAACCCAATAGTTTTTGGGTGGCCTGCAAGTTCTCGGCCTTGTTCATTTTTAAAAGGGGTTAAACAGTGTCCCAACGGGCAGCATGGTCCCAACGGGGACTTTAACATGGTAGCCAGAATCCGCTACCTTTCACCATTCGTGCTCTTCGTCGTACTCCTCCAGCACGACTCCGGGACTGTATGGCGGGGAAGGGGACTGGGTGTGCCTCCGGGTACTGCTGCTCACCCTCTCCTTCACACCAAGGGCGAACCAGCCCCTCTCCCCGCAATGCCGGGTGTATGTGACAAGCTCGCCCGGCTTCAGGTCACGATTCGGGTGACCCATTGGGAGGTGAGGGTTAACGTCCCGCCAGGAGACGAAGATTTCGGCCTCCAGGCCCAGTTCAATGATGAACCCCCATCCACGCCGGGGGTCAAACTACCGGACCTGGCCTTCGTAGGTCGGGCCCCGTATTCGATAAGTGGCAGTCTGGAGGTTTTTCTTCTCCCGGATGGTACGGGTCAGCACCTCGGCCTTCTGTTTCTCCTGGGTTGTTATCTCCCGGCCCAGCTGGTTCTGCTGCCGCTCCCAATATGGAGCGTCGACTTGCTCCCTCTGCGCGGGGGTTGGGCCCAGCCGGAGCTCCCTCGTGCCGGCTACGACCGGCACCTGCTGCACTGGGGAACCCCGCTGTGTTGCGGCCTTCTGTGCTGCTTTGCAGTAATAACCCACCGCCGAGGCCTGGGTTTTGGGAGCGGCCAGCCTTACCTGCTGGGCGGGCTTCCGGACCAACGCCGCCTCCATCTTGGCCGGGCGGACTGCCGGGGCCTGGATCTCTTTGGGCGTGGTCACATCCGGGACCGGCGGGTCCACTCCGGGAACGGGCACCTTCCACGGTAGCGGGATTGGCTTCGGTCTGGTGACTGGCCGTCCATGGGCTGCTCCTTCAGGCGGGTCCTCACGGGCATCCTGAGTGGGCTCCGCTGCCGATGTCGGGGATAGCGGGCCGAGCGGGGAAGCGGTGGCAGCCGGTACGGGCGGTGAGGGAAGCAACATGGAGGACAGGGGCAGACCGGGTCCCTCAGCCGCAGCGGCCGGTCCCTGGGGGACATAGGGGAGTGGGTCGCTCTCCTGTGCTTCCAAAATTGCCTCTCCTTCACGTACCCGCACGGCCGCAGCAATCTCCTCCATCTTGGCCGCCCACCGGTCCATCCGGAACCGCACCTGGTTCTGCAGCCAGTGACACATCAGCGCCGTCCGGACTTCCATTCACGCCGCTGTTCCAGGCGCGGGCTGCGGGCTTGAGGGATGGGTCAGCCATGCTGTATGCTCGGGGTCCAGGAACCAAAGGTGTGTCAAGGTCCTGGAGTCCCTGCCCTTTATCAGTTCAGTCACATGGCGCGGCAGCTTCACCCGCCCCCCTTGGTCTTTTCGCGGCCTTCCCTTTTCCAGCCAGGCAGTTTCGTTTTGCGACCGCTCGCTTCTTTGCAGGGCCGCGTTCCCAGGGGGCGGGGCTTCAGACTTTAATGCTTTTTCTGCGGGGAAGAAGACTCTGGCGGGAATCTTCGTGCCACAAGATGGCGGATTTTCGCAGCGGGTCTCCGCTGACTCAACTTCAAGGCGCACTTCACTGGGTAAGTGAACAGTTTGTATCCTGTTCACAGCGCCAGATGAGTCGATGTGTACCGCCCCGCGCTCGGCCGCTGCCGAGATGCTCGGATCCGGGCTTGTTCTGTGGGTGTCTCGAGCGCCTCCGGACCCGGGGTCACTTCGCTCTGAAAGGAATTTGCTGGCGGTCTTGATGGGGGTGTGATGGTGATTAGATAGGTGCACGGCCGGAGCCGCTCTTGAGTTCGTGACGCCACCCACAGGATGTGGTGAAGGTAAACACCACCTCTGCGATTACGGGGCACCTGGGTGAGATGGTCGTGCAGCAAGATGTTAACCCCTCCGTGGGCAGGGATGGTGGCCCCGGCACCCGTTGGGAAGATGTAGTGGCTGGGCGGTGCACTGCCGGATGGCACTGTTGTACTCACAGTTACTGATACACACGAGTCTCTGATAAACAAAGTTGATGGTGGTCGGTGCCTGCAGCCGGCTGCGTCTGGTCCCCCACCCGGTTTGGTGGTCTTGGCCTTTCTCCTGCACCTTGTAGTGTGTGGTGACTGCCTATGCCTCAGCAACGGGAGTCCGGTCCCCGGCTTGTATGTGTCGGAGGAGTCCGTTTGCCCGCAGACGCTGGCCCGTGGGATCTGTCTGCCTGTGCGGTGGCTTTCTATCCCCCTCGGTGGGCTATTGTCTTCAGTCGGGACTTGGGACGGGAAAGGACCTATAGTCCAGACCTCAACCAGTAGATTCGACGTGATCCAGTGGCTTCTGGGCCTCGTTCAGGGTCTAAGTACCCCCCTGGTGCTCCGGTTTCCGAGTCGGTTCCCCGGGTCGGTACCGGCGGGCCACTACCCTGTCCCAGTCCACCACGGTTCCACTGAGCCGTCTTCCCGGCTCCTGCAGGCTAGACCACGTCTGCCTCCTAGCCACGGTACCAGGGCTACGACCCTGGCACCGGTCAATATGGTTGCTGCAGACCTGTCACCACAGGTCTGCTACACTTGAACTTGAAACTTAGCTAGCTAAACTGCACTGAACTGAACTGCTTTTTCCTGCCTCAGGCCCTCTGGACTCCTCGGTGGGCGTGGCCAACCACCTGGCTCCGCCCCCTGGTGTGGCCATTGAGCACTGAGGGAGGTGACTAGGGTTTTAAGGGTGGCTGATGACACCTTATTAGGGGACAGGTGTTGTGCGGGGCCTACCTGTGACTACCTGGCTAGTCCAGAGCGTCACACTACTTCCGATCACGCTGTTCTTACCCCCAGTGCACTGTTCAAACACTGCAGGCGGCTCACTCCGGGCTGAGCACCGAGCGTACCCGAGCACAGCGATGCTCGTGAGGGGGATTTGCATTCGTAAGGCATCCGATCTCTGCACCTTCTTGGAAAATTCTGAGTTCGTACCGAATACTGAACTTCAGGGTCACTCATCTCTAGTGGTGAAGAAAAATCACTTTTGTAAAAAAAAATCGGTTTGTGTCGCCATTTTCCGACACCGGTAACATTATTCTTTTTGCGTCGATGGAGTTGAGTGAAGAGTTGTTTTCCACTTGATGACCCGACATTTTCATGGATACCATTCTAGGTGCAATATGGATAATTCATCACTTTTCATTGTATTTATATTGCTATATAAAATAATGTGCTACTTTTATTGGTCGAGTTTACTACTTACATAGCACATTTCATGATGAATTTTATTCCTACCCAAGTGATATCTCACCTCCCTTATTATCTGCAGTATTTTACATATTGGCTCATGTCCTTCCCATTCAGGTCCTTATAATATCAGATCCTCTCAGTGGAGATCTTCTATAGAAGAGAATTCTCCTGATTGCCCCGTGAAGGATGGATATGGACAGGGACAAGATGGCGGAGAGGATATTACACCTCACCCTAGAGATCCTCTTCCGGCTTACTGGAGAGGTGAGAGATTCTGATGACGTCACATTACATCATTCTTATCTATGGGAATAACAGATGGACAGAACTGGAGAGGTGAGGACTCTGGAAATGTCTGGAGTGAGATTTATTACTGTGTCTCTCCATAACCAGGATTACACAGTAGTGAAGAAGACCTCTAGTGAGCGCTGTCAGGCCCCTGTGTCTGAGGGATGGGGAAGACCCCTGAGCCCAATCACGGGGCCTCCACCTCACCCCCCAATACATGAGGACATCAATGACCAGAAGATCCTAGAACTCACCTACAAGATGATTGAGCTGCTGACTGGAGAGGTGACACTGCTGGGAATGCTGGGACATTATACAGTAACGCTATGAAGGGATCGGGGGTGACGGTATCATTGTATGTGTCAGGTTCCTATAAGGTGTCAGGACGTCACCGTCTATTTCTCCATGGAGGAGTGGGAGTATTTAGAAGGACACAAAGATCTGTACAAGGACGTCATGATGGAGGATCCCCAGCCCCTCACATCACCAGGTAATAGACAGGACTAAATACACACGGCCTATAATTATTTGTATGTAAGGAATGAATTCAGTCCCTGTATGTGTCTCCTCCAGGTCTATCCAGTAAGAGGACAACACCAGAGAGATGTCCCCGTCCTCTTCTCCCACAGGACTGTAAACAAGAAGGTCCCGATGTTCCTCAGGATGTGTCTCCTCCAGCCCTATCCAGTAAGAGGACAACACCAGAGAGATGTCCCCGTCCTCTTCTCCCACAGGACTGTAAACAAGAAGACCCCGATGTTCCTCAGGATGTGTTTCCTCCAGTTCTATCCAGTAAGAGGACAACACCAGAGAGATGTCCCCATCCTCTTCTCCCTCAGGACTGTAAACAAGAAGACCCCGATGTTCCTCAGGATGTGTTTCCTCCAGTTCTATCCAGTAAGAGATATCTACTCATGTACTTTCTGCACTAATTTTGTGTTTACATTTTGACTTTCTGCTCTGGGTTTTTCAGCTGTATTTTCTTTGCTTCTGCTTCTTCTGCTGTTTGTTTCTAGTGCCTTCTCTATGTCGTTATGATGGCAACTCAAAGACCTACAGAGGGTTCATGAATACCCTGTTTTCCATAAAATACGACCTACACTGAAAATAAGACCTAGCATGAGTTTATGGGATTTTTGGAGAATGCTTGAAATATAAGCCCTACTCCAATAATAAGCCCTAGTTACAGTCAGGGCCAGTGTTGGAAGGAGTCAAACTGCGCAATTTCTCAGGAACCCCAGTCTCTTAGGGTTCCCATCAGTTGTATTCTAAGGTTGATTGTTTAAGGACCTTTGATGACTGCAAAGACATGTGACATGATGTAACCAAAGGTCTCTTAATTTCAGGAGTCTAAATTAACTGACCAGAAGACAGGTGGGCATGCAGGACTGGCATCAGGGGAAAGGAAGTGTACACTGAACAGTTTCACACGGCCCCATTCTCCTAGCAGCCCCAGTGTTTATATGCTTTTTATAGGACTGCTTAAGGACTTTTTTGACAATGTCTTTGATCACATGCTGTAGAGTAGAAAGTATTGTTCGCTCCCCTTTTGTATATGTTGTCTGGACTGTTTCATTAATGCCTGCTATAGTTTTCCTACACTGGTCTGATGAGGTGTTGGTTGTTGTGCATTATTAATGTGAGCTGTTGTGGTGTTAACCCTTGTTGTGTTTTTGTTGCTGCCTTCCTGCTCTTGCTTTTCTCCTTAGTCTGTCACTGTTTATTTCTGTGAGTTTGCAATGTGTCCCGTCTTTCTTAATCTGTGTTTCTCGTCTTTCTTAATCTGTGTTTCCATCAAATTCTTGCCCCTTCCTTCTAATAACAGATTAGATCTGGTCAGGAGAATTGTAAGGCAGAACACTCTGGCATCTCTGCCTTCAGGGGTAATCCAGAAGTTAAGGTTAGCATAGTCTAAGATCTCCTAGCGTGAGTGACAGTTTAGGAGCCCCCTGTCCCTCATTATCTTGCAGTCACATTGTGACAGTCAATCAGATTATTTACTGTAGCACGTTCCAGAGAACTGGTGCTAGGAATGGGAGATCCAAATTAACGAAGATTTAACTCTTAAAGCTGCTTTACATGTGTCGATTTCTCGTGAGATCGCATTTGCGATCGCACCCGCCCCCATCATTTGTGCGGCACGGGCAATTTCTTGCCCGTGTCACACAATGCTGTAACCCCCCGTCACACGTACTTACCTTCCAAACGACCTCGCTGTGGGCGGCGAACATCCACTTCCTGAAGGGGGAGGGATGTTCGGCGTCACAGCGACGTCACACAGCGGCCGGCCAATAGAAGCAGAGGGGCGGTGATGAGCGGGACGTAACATTCCGCCCACCTCCTTCCTTCAGCATTGCCAACGGCCGCAGCTAAGCTGCAGTTCATCGTTCCCGGGGTGTCACACGGAGCGATGTGTTCAGCCTCTGGAACAATAAACAACCGGACGTTCGATTTTTTTTTGAAAATGAGCGACGTGTCAACGATGAACGAGAAGGTGAGTATTTCTGCTCGCTCATAGCTGTCACATGCTACGATATCACTAACGATGCCGGATGTGCGTCACTTACAACGTGACCCCGCCGACATCTCGTTAGATATATCGTAGCTTGTAAAGCCCGCTTTAGATGTCGAAATTGGACAACAGATTCAGAATACTTTTTTTCGTAATTTAATTTCTGATGTTAGGGTTTAAAAAAAGAAATTAACTTACAAGATAATTTCATTATAAAATAATAACATTTTGTTTATTTTTAGCAGATGACTGTATTGGGAGTTCAGATGGACATCTAATATCTTCAGAATTTATAACAGATGATGAAAGTATCACACATGATACATATGAAGAGCATGCTGTTGTCCCAGATATACCTCCAGTCCTTCCTCGGAAAGCTTTATCATCTGTTCTTTTCAAACAAGTCCAAAATTCCGAATTATCACAGAATTTTAAGCAAAATAAAAGTTACAGAAGGGATGTGGAACATGAAACGGCTCCTACTAGCGAGAAGCCTTTTTCATGTTCTGAGTGTGGAAAATGTTTTACCAGAAAATCACATCTTGTTACACATCAGAAAAATCACACAGGGGAGAAGCCATTTTCATGTTCAGAATGTGGGAAATGTTATATTCAGAAACCAGACCTTGTTAGACATCAGAAAATGCACACAGGGGAGAAGCCATTTCCATGTTCAGAGTGTGGGAAATGTTATATTCAGAAACCAGACCTTGTTAGACATCAGAAAATGCACACAGGGGAGAAGCCATTTTCATGTTCACAGTGTGGGAAATGTTTTATTCGGAAATCAGAACTTGTTGAGCATCAAAGAATTCACACAGGGGAGAAGCCATTTCCATGTTCAGAGTGTGGGAAATGTTTTATTCGGAAATCAGATCTTGTTGAGCATCAAAGAATTCACACAGGGGAGAAGCCATTTTCATGTTCAGAGTGTGGGAAATGTTTTAATTGGAAATCAGAACTTGTTGTGCATCAAAGATCTCACACAGGGGAGAAACCATTTTCATGTTCAGAGTGTGGGAAATGTTATATTCAGAAACCAGACCTTGTTAGACATCAAAGAATTCACACAGGGGAGAAGCCATTTTCATGTTCAGAATGTGGGAAATGTTTTATTCAGAAATCAAATCTTGTTAGGCATCAAAGATCTCACACAGGGGAGAAGCCGTTTTTATGCCCAGAATGTGGTAAATGTTTTACTAGGAAATTAAGTCTTGTTTACCATCAAAGAAATCACACAAAATAAAATATTTTTATGTTCTGAACGTGGAAAATGTAATACTCACAAATCAGTTCTTGTTAAACATGTGCAGAAGGAATGAACTTTTTTCATGTTGTGAATAATTGAAATGTTTAACTGCTAAATCAAGTCATGCCGATGTTAAAGAATTAATCTGGTTTACAAGATAAGATTGTTATTATTATTGTTTGAATTTGCTACATCTAACATAGAATAACATTCAGACTTGTGAGAAGGCCATATTCAGTATAATGTGCCTTTTAAATATAAAATGGTATATTAAGTGCTAGTACATTGCACAATGTACCAGACCTTATCTCTAAGAGAGGCCCCTGAAGCACATGGCATGTTCCACATTACATAAGTTGATATTAAAAAGTCCCTAGACTATGTAAGAACAAGATAATGACCATTTGGAACATGCCAGATAAACCAATCCGTATGATAAAAAAAACAAGGGTGTAACCAACAAGATAATGATAAGTTTGACCAATGTATGTTGGGGTACATAGACATAGGTTAGCGCTTTTCAATAAATATGACCTCGAGGCATTTGCTCAGATGGGGAAACCACACGACTGTCATTGCTGTCTTCCTCCCGCCGGCGAAGCATTCATTGGACATGTAGCTCATGGCTTGTCTGATTGTCATAATAGTTTTGGTGGAGAACTGCGGCCTCACAACATCGCCCCCACATGGGAACAGGACCAAACGCAGGACAAACCGTGGTAATTAACCCTTTGTGTTACTGACTGTCTCTTGTGTTGTCCTTGTGGTTTGGGGTGTGCTGTGTAGGCATCCTGCTGTGTACCCAATGAGTGATGGTTTATATGTGCTTCTTGTCTTTAGGTGTATGAGTCTGTGAGTGTATGTAATAAGCCTCTTACGGGGGAGTTTGAGAGAAGTGACCCTGTATACACGGGTCCAACCGTGAAGAAGAGAGGGCCCCTGCGGTTCCGTGATGGTGATCCACGTGAGGCGCCTCCGGCCAGGGACTGTTACCTGTTTGTTTTTGTCTACAGCTAGGGACACCCGCCGAAATTGATGTGTATAGCAGTTGAAACTGAGGTCTGAAACGCTAACATTCATGTGCAAAGACCTACCCGGACCCTGGCACATGTTTGAAGGATTCGATAGACCAGGTCTGACCAGGCAGGGAACGGTTGTACACCATTTGAGGGTTCCGTTCAGAAGGGACGGAGCTGCTGGGTATGAGCCATGAACTTTGTGGTTTCTGTGTGTGTGTATGCCTGCCTCAATGAGTGAGACACCGGTGTGTGTGTGTGTGTGTGTGTGTGTGTGTGTGTGTGTGTGTGTGTGTGTGTGTGTGTGTGAGAATGCCTTGCTTTTTCTGTATTAACACTGTCATATTGGTTATAATTGTGGAGACACGGGGCTCAGTGGGCGCTCTCGTCCACTAAAACCCGCCGCCTTTAGAAAGACAGCGTGGCTCAGGGCTCATCCCAACTGAACGCCGGCCTCCCTAACCGTGGGCGTAACACTACTCAGACAACACAGGGTGAGGGAACCACAATAATTAGACTTTATTGGATCCCCAAACATTTAACGGCACATAATACATAACCAGCAAAACACACAAATGTAACAGGCAACAGAGTCTCACCCTTCCGCTGGCTCACCAGGGAGTAGAATGTCCATGCCTCACAGGTTCCAAGCTGTCTGAGGTTTGCAAAGTCTGTAACAGGTGACTGAACTGTCCCAACCTGAGTGTCCTCCTTAGGTAGTCCTGGTTTGATGATAAAATCCTGGCAGCCGGAGTCGAAATCCCTAGGCTGTGGATATGGTCTCTAACCGGATCCGGAGTCCCTAGATTGAAGCCATAAGATGTCCTGATCCTCCAGTCAGCTCCAAAGAGCTTAGACTGAATCCATCAACCATCAACAACCCTGGTAGCTTAAAGAAGTCCCTTTTATAGCCATAACTTTCCCTTAGGATACACTGTGTCCTCATCGATTGGTTGGACAAGATTGCTTCTCCCATTGGAGGAATTTCAAGCTGCATGGGCAATGTTCATTTAAATGATATGGGTAGAAAGCCTGAGGGTGTACATGTAAACTGGGAGTCACCGTCTAGACAATGGCTACTAAGGTAATTACATTATCAATACACAACTACAATACGTCTATCTTTCAGTGGCCAACACAAGTACATTGAGTCAACAAGAGTCTTGTAAAAACAATGAGGGACTTCTCCCCCGTCTATAGACAATCTATCATGCTGTCTGGCTGGATTTTAAGAAACTTTAACCCATGTCGTCACATTCCTCCCCCTTCTTAATATTAGCCAGACATGATAGGCTTCCGATCATCCTTCTCCTCTTGTCGGGAAAGCCCATCCGCATTTCCATGATTCTTGCCTTGTTTATGGGAGATGGAAAAATTGTAAGATTGTAATGCCAGACTCCACCTGAGCAACCGTCCGTTGTCCCCGGCAGTGCGATTTAGCCAACTCAATGGATTGTGGTCAGTAAGGACTGTGAACTCATTGCCATAGAGGTAGGGCTGCAATTTTTTTAGGGCCCAGACTATGGCCAGGCATTCTTTTTCTATGGTGGCATAAGCCCTCTCTCGGTCCAACAGTTTCCGGGAGAGGTAAGCTATCGGATGTTCCTCACCGTTGTCCCCCACTTGGCTAAGTACAGCTCCTAGTCCTGTGTTCGATGCGTCTGTTTGGACAATGAATCTGCGACGGAAGTCAGGAGCAGTCAAGACTGGGCTTTGGGCTAGCCGGTCTTTCAATTGGAGGAACGCAGTTTCACATTCTGGGGTCCAGATAAGGTTACGGGCATATCTTTTGGTTGTGAGGTCAGTGAGCGGTTTTGCTATGGTACTGTAATTGGGGATGAACTTTCGATAGTAGTTTGCGGTTCCTAGAAATGCACGGACCTGTTTTTGATTGACCGGGCGTGGCCACTGGATAATGGCTTCTACTTTTGCAGGTTCGGGACGAATGCACCCACTTCCCACCCGATGTCCCAGGTATAGCACTTCGGCCATCCCCATTTGGCATTTGTCAGGTCGGATGGTGAGCTGGGCTTTGGCTACCCTCTGCAGCACCTGGGACACATGCTGAAGATGCTCTTCCCAAGTGTCGCTGAAGATAGCGATGTCATCCAAATAGGCCTGGGCATACCCCTGACATCCCTCTAGTAAATGGTCTACCATCCTCTGGAAGGTGGCTGGGGCGTTTTTCATCCCAAAAGGCATGCTGGTAAACTCAAAGAGGCCAAAAGGGGTTATGAAGGCCGATTTCTCTTGAACGTCTTTTGTGAGTGGGATCTGCCAGTATCCCTTGCTCAAATCGAGGGTAGATATAAACCGAGACCCCCCTAACCTATCTAGTAGTTCATCCACCCGGGGCATGGGGTAAGCATCTGTAATCGTGACCTCATTGAGCCGTCTATAGTCCACACAGAAACGAGTACTCTTGTCCTTTTTTGGCACCAATACCACACTGGCAGCCCATGGGCTATGGGAGGGGACTATAACTCCCATATTTAACATGTCATCCACCTCGGCCTTCATCATTGCCAACACAGGAGGGGTCACCCGGTAGGCGGGTTGTCTTAGTGGGGTGGCTGCCCCTGTATTGACATGATGCTGGACCAGGGGGGTTCTACCAGGCTGACTTGTGAACAGGGTTTCATATGTTCCGAGTATGTCTGATATCTGTCGCTTCTGTGATTGACAAAGCTGCTCCCCTAGTGATACATCTTTTACCCCCATTTCCCTTTTGGAGTCCACTAATAGGTCTGGGATCTGGTCCAACTCTGGATCATCTAACTCTGGACAGCAAACTGCTAAATTGGTGACTTCTCGTTCCTCATAAGCTTTTAGCCTGTTGATGTGGTAGGTACGCTCACGAACACCTGCTCGATCCAGGGCCACGGTGTAGTCAGTATTGCCACATTTCTTGGTAATGGTGAATGGACCCGCCCACATGGCTTGCAGCTTGTTTTTCCGCACCGGTACTAGTACTAGGACCTTCTGTCCACAGGCAAATTCTCGGGGCCGGGCAGTGCGGTCGTAACATCGTTTTTGCCTTTCCTGAGCCACTTCTAAATTCCCATGGGCTAACGCCATGAGGTGCCTCATCCTTTCCCTAAACTTTTGAACATAGTCCAGTATGGGAACCTCTTCTGTGGGGAAGGTGCCCTCCCAACTCTCTCGTACCAGCTCTAGTGGCCCTCGTACTTTTCGGCCGTACAGCAATTCAAAGGGAGAGAACCCAGTGGAGTCCTGCGGCACCTCCCGGTAAGCAAAAAGGAGCTGCTGCAAGTTTTTCTCCCAGTCCCCCCCCTCGGACTCCACATATCGGCTAATGAGCTGTTTGAGCGTTTTGTTGAAGCGCTCACACAATCCATTTGTTTCAGGATGGTAGGGGGTTGTGCGCATGGGGCGGACTCCATGTTTTTCCCACAGGGTGTGAATCAGTTCACTTTGGAACTGTGCCCCCTGGTCAGTCAATACTTCCTGTGGAAACCCTACCCGGCTAAAGATGTCCAGTAGAGCTTGAGCCACGTGCTCTGCATCTATGGAGGTTAAGGCAACGGCTTCTGGGTAACGGGTGGCAAAGTCTACCAGGGTGAGGATGAATCTTTTTCCACTGCGGCTGGGGATGGCTAAGGGGCCTACTATATCAATGGCAACTCTCTGGAACGGTTCTCCTATCAAGGGCATGGGTTGAAGTGGGGCACGGCATGGGGCTCCCCCCATACGCTGACACACTGGGCAAGAGGCTCTGTATTTTTGCACTTCTTGAGTGACCCTTGGCCAGAAAAAACTACGCAGCAGGCGGGCCTGAGTCTTTTTGGTCCCCATGTGCCCAGCCGCAGGAACATCATGAGCTAAACGCAACAGTTGGGGTCGGTATGGCTGGGGTACCACAAGCTGATGTACACGGGTCCAGGGTTTTTCTGGGCAGGATGCGGGCTTCTCCCGATATAAGAGGCCTTTTTCCCATCTATATACCTCCCCCTGATTTCCTCCCCCAGGTTGGGTGGCCGCACTACGGATAAGCTCTAAGGTGGGGTCTGACAGTTGAGCTTCCCTGAACTCTTTACGATCTATCTCCCCCCAATCAATGGCCACAGTTGGCTCTGATGAGGAGGCTGAAGATTGAGGAGTTGGGTTCTCCTCTGATGGGCTGGAAGAAAGACCTGCACCAGGATGGTGTTTGGCTTGGCTGCGGGTGATGGCGGTGACAAACTGGCTGGATAGTCCTTGTCCTAGGTCATTTCCCAAAATTACAGGGGTGGGGAGGCCGTCCATGAGCCCCACTTCAACCTCTCCTTGGTCAGTTCCCCAGTCCAACTGCACTCGTGCCAGAGGGATGTTCGAGCGCTGGCCCCCAGCAAGGATGATGGTCACTTGGCGGCCAGGTAAATGATGTTCTGTGGGAACAATATCTGGGCTGACCAGGGTGATGGAAGATCCCGAGTCTCGAAGTCCCTGAGCCTGTATATCACCGACCTTGACCGTCTGGATGTGGGGATGGAGGTTAGCTGGTGTACGGTGTCCGGCCTGCCGTAGGGTGTGGACTGGATAAACCACTTCCTCAGCTATTGGTGTTTCTCGGGAGTAGCATTCCTCAGGTCTCGTTGGTTCATCTCGGCATATGTTGACTGGTAGACGGGCTCCAGGCATGGGGCCCCGGTTTTGTAGACACTCTTTGGCCATGTGTCCAAGGCGCCCACACGTATAACAGCGCCGTGGGTTAGATAAGTCACCCACCCTGTTGGTAAACCTTTGTCTTGTTGGGGCTTCTGTGGGGTAACGAGTTAGTCCAGCACGTGAGTCTGGGGGTCGCTTGGATCCATGGTTGAGGGACCTATTGGGCCTCCAGCTGGGTCGGTTGGCTGTAAATTCGTCAGCCAATCGCGCTGCTTGCTCTGGGGTGTTGGGCTTCCTGTCAGCTACCCATTCTCGGATTTCCGGGTCCATCTGCACCAGCAGCTGTTCAAGCACTATCACATCACGGAGGGCAGCAGCGGAGTGGGCAGCCCGTCCATCGAGCCAGCGATTACAGTGTCGTCGGAGTTGACTGCCAAATTCGACGTACGAGACACCCTGGCGAGACATAGTCCGGAACTTAGTGCGATGTCTCTCGGGCGTTATGGTAAAAAGGGCCAACAAAGTGTCCTTAATAATTCCGTAGTCCAAGCAGTCCTGAGGCCCAAGTGATCGGACAGCCTCCTGGGCCCGGACCGGCAAGCTTGTCCACAGGTATTTGGACCACTCATCTGTGGGCACCTGGTGCATACGCATTAGCATCTCAAAGTTTTGCAAGTGTTCATCTATCTCAGTGCTGGAATCATTAAACACTGGCACATCCCTGTAGCGAAGATGACTTCCTTGGTGGTGGTCTATCCTGGAGGTAGGTGCTGATGGTGAGGAAATTGGAAATCCAAACACAAATTGCAGAACACCAGCCCTCTCTTCCCTTGTAGCTTCAGGCCCCAATGCAGTAAACAATTCCTTGACTCGGTCTGCTTGGGTTTGGTTTGTTTCCAGACTGTCACTGGATCTAGGATGAGATACAGGGTTTACCTCCTCTGATACCACAACGGCAGTGTCCTCATCATCCTCTGCATCATTCTGGGCATCCCAACAGACTAATTTCCGGATCAAGTCTGACCGAGTGTCAGTGTTCCTGTAGGCAATCTTTCGCATCTGGCACAGATCCTGTAGCATCCATTTACTGCTGCGGTCGTAACTCCTCTCTGGTCCTTGTCCCATGGCTGAGCTGGTGGGGTTGGACATGGCAGCGTCCGAAACCTGAATGCCTCCCCTATGGCCTGCTGGGTATGCTTATGTGCCTCCCTGGTTGTTGAGCCCTGGACGGTGTCCGAAAACACCAGTCCACTGCAGCTCCCCTGGGTAAACCAGGCTGAGTAGTATCCCACTGCTGCCACCAATTGTGGAGACACGGGGCTCAGTGGGCGCTCTCCTGTGGAGACGCGGGGGTCAGTGGGTGCTCTCGTCCACTAAAACCTGCCGCCTTTAGAAAGACAGCGTGGCTCAGGGCTCATCCCAACTGAACGCCGGCCTCCCTAACCGTGGGCGTAACACTACTCAGACAACACAGGGTGAGGGAACCACAATAATTAGACTTTATTGGATCCCCAAACAATTAACGGCACATAATACATAACCAGCAAAACACACAAATGTAACAGGCAACAGAGTCTCACCCTTCCGCTGGCTCACCAGGGATTAGAATGTCCATGCCTCACAGGTTCCAAGCTGTCTGAGGTTTGCAAAGTCTGTAACAGGTGACTGAACTGTCCCAACCTGAGTGTCCTCCTTAGGTAGTCCTGGTTTGATGATAAAATCCTGGCAGCCGGAGTCGAAATCCTTAGGCTGTGGATATGGTCTCCAACCGGATCCGGAGTCCCTAGATTGAAGCCATAAGATGTCCTGATCCTCCAGTCAGCTCCAAAGAGCTTAGACTGAATCCATCAACCATCAACAACCCTGGTAGCTTAAAGAAGTCCCTTTTATAGCCATAACTTTCCCTTAGGATACACTGTGTCCTCATCGATTGGTTGGACAATATTGCTTCTCCCATTGGAGGAATTTCAAGCTGCATGGGCAATGTTCATTTAAATGATATGGGTAGAAAGCCTGAGGGTGTACATGTAAACTGGGAGTCACCGTCTAGACAATGGCTACTAAGGTAATTACATTATCAATACACAACTACAATACGTCTATCTTTCAGTGGCCAACACAAGTACATTGAGTCAACAAGAGTCTTGTAAAAACAATGAGGGACTTCTCCCCCGTCTATAGACAATCTATCATGCTGTCTGGCTGGATTTTAAGAAACTTTAACCCATGTCGTCACAATAATTACCTCCTTTACGATACAGTATGTGTATATATATATATATATATATATATATATATATATATATAAATAATAAAAATACTTTAGAAAGTATTACCTTTTTGTATGCAAATTTTTTTTATAGTCACGGGGCGGGCTCTCTTGCGTCCGTTATTCGCCTCCTGCCGCTTTACGCTGTCCTTGATCGCTCATTTCCATACCTGAGGGCGCAGCCCAGTGTGACCGCTGGTGACGTGTTGCGCAGGCGTGAGATTATGGGCGGCGCTGTGATTGTCATCAGCAAGTACCCGCCCATAATCTCGTCTCCTCTTGATCGGTGGTGTGCTGCTCCGCTCCTCCCATCTATTTCCTGCTCCAGGGAAAGATGGGTAAGAGGTGACGTGGGGTCATATGGCCAGCGCTTGCACATTACGGTGGAGGCAGAGTGAGAAGCGTGGGCACGAGATTATGGGCGGGTACTTGCTGATGACAATCACAGCGCCGCCAGCGGTCCAGTGGTCACACTGTGCCCAGTGCTCTGTCCCGCGAGAGTGGCACTGGGCATGCGCAAGACCTCGGGAGCACTGGGCGGCGTCCTCATGTATGGAAATGAGCGATGGGGGACGGCGTAAAGCGGCAGGAGAAGAATAACAGACACAAGACAGCCCGCCCCCGTGACTATAAAAAAAGATTTGCATACAAAAAGGTAAGAGTTTTTATAAAGTATTTATTTAGGTCTCAAAGGGGTCACAATAACTACAGGAACCTTTCTAGAAGACAGCACAGGAGCTGCAGAGGGGGAATCTTTTAGGTTTAGGGCGAAATTTTTGATGACCGGTTCCCTTTAAAGGATTTGCTGTTCAAAACATAGGCATACGTTTTGGACATAGTAGCATAGGAGAAGACAAACTGGACCCTGGCTACTGACACCGACTACATTAACACTCATGTTTGACAATTGGCATATTGTGTGACTTTACTTGCAAAGAATGCTTTCACATCCTGGCAAGGGACACTGACATAATGCCCTTTTGCAATATTCACATTGCGCAATGTGTGGACTTCATTGTACCTGTACTACACGACGCTAATCAGCCTCTCACTAACACGTCAACTACTTACAGATAAATGCTAGAATCCACAGAAACTATATCACGCACCCTGATAATACGCTGCTTGTTATAGTTTTCTCTTTTCTTCTTTTTGCTGCTCTATGGTGTTACACATGCAATATCTTACAGATCTCTTGAGTGAGCACTGATTATAATCACTATCTTTGCTCTGCTGTGAGAGTCCTTTTTCTGCCATTTTTGCAAAAAAAAGTGGACCATCCCTTTAAGAAAATAAACTTTTGATTTGGGGGATACAACTAGTGGTAAAGCTCACTTGGGACACCCTGATAATATTTCAAGGTTTTTTTTTTGGGAATCTTGCACTATGTACACTAGTGTACCATCCCTTTAGATAATTGAACCTTTGAATTGGTGGCTGAAAATCGCTCTTTAGACACCCTCATAACATTCCCATGGTGTGATTAACAATTTGTGGGGTTTTGATTGTTCTGGTCCTCTCTTTAGCTCCCTTTGCTGCCATCTTTGATGAATTCAGTACCTGACATCTCTCCTGATTGGCCATTGGTTATAGTCATTATCTGCCTTGTAATATTTACCTGCTTTCTGTGCCATAGGAAAAACATTGAAAATCAAAAAGGTCCGTGGAGCCTCTGTTAGGAGTCTCGACACGGAAAAATAGCCAGATATCCCTCCGGGAAGGACCTAGCCTTTGTCTTGGTGGTCTACTAGGCATTGCTCCCACCTGGCCAGAATCCTACTCCACACTCATGAGGGTCAATACTCCGAAACAGCTGTCTGTGGATGGATACCTGGCCTTGGTATTTCCCTTGGATAAAAAATTAAACAAGGGAGCGCATGTGAAGGTTCTGGGAGATAGAGGTGAGGAGGAGAAAAAGAATCTGCTCACCTGATGTGGTTGTGCAGCCCTCGCACAACCACGGTATAAGGCGGGAGTGTAGTGTCAGAGCTCTTCTAACCTGTTAGCCCACGATGTCCATCCAGAGAAGCAAATTCCTGAAGAGCTGGTCACATGACAGATCACTGGGCATCTCTGGTAATCTGACCTCCGTGTCAAGCAGCTCTTGCCGTGAACCCACAGAGGGGAAAATCAGCAGTAAAGAATGGAAGCACGGTCTGATAGAGCGCTAAGGAGGCCACAGTATTAGATTAATTTTATTTTTTTTTTAGAATTTATTGTTTTCTATCAGCCACAACGCGTTTCGATATACACAATATCTTCATCAGGTGGATTATATCCACCTGATGAAGATATTGTGTATATCGAAACGCGTTGTGGCTGATAGAAAACAATAAATTCTAAAAAAAAATTAATCTAATACTGTGGCCTCCTTAGCGCTCTATCAGACCGTGCTTCCATTCTTGATAATTCCCTTGGCATATCTTAAAACTTATCAAGAGCTGGATATTGACTAAAAGGGACACTTAATATGGTGGTTATGGTGGTCTCCTAAAAAGAGCCACTCCTCGGCTAGGTCCTTCCCGGAGGGATATCTGGCTATTTTTCCGCTTCGAGACTCCCAACAGAGACTCCACGGCCCTTTTTGAATTACATACTTCCCAGAGGGCAATGCAACTAGGATTTCACTGTGTTGAGCGCCTTCGCTGGCTGCCGGCAGTGTTTTCTCTGGCTGGTCTCCCCAAGATCAGTGATTGTTTTGTCTTGATAGGAAAAACATTGGAGATTTAAGGGTTTTCCAGTGTAGCGTGCTATACAGCCTCTCACGTGGGAAAACCAAGGAGGGAGAAGGGCCCTATATTATTAATATATATTACCTGCTCTGTGCTACTGGGATCCCAATCATAAATATTAAACTACTGCAGTATAATCTTTACCTTGCGTAAAGAATTTTCTCCTAAGTGAGGAGAGAATTGAGAGATGAATTTTCTCCTAAGTGAGAAGACAATTGTTAAGTTCCCTATGTGGGCTACACAGAATAGGTGTCCCTCCAATAAGGAGGCGGGGACATGGATTCCCGCAATACACTCCCTGACAGAAGTTCTGTCGCTTATCCATGTTATGTAAATAAAAGCTTATAACTTGACTTTAAATTCATCCATTGGTTTCATAAATTACTCTTTTGAAAGCTGAAACCCTCCCAAATTCGGTTTAAGTTATGAAAATAAAATTGCTGTAAAGCTGAAATATTGATCATATAATAAACACAGGTCAGATTTTGGCAAGACAAAAGTTTTGTCGCCCACAGAAGTAAAGTGAAATTCAAACAAATAATTAACTTCTAATACAAAGATATGTTGCATAACATTGGTGAATGAAGTTGTGGCTGCTATTAGACCCATATTTAATATTTTGTGTGACTTCCATGAGCTTGAGTGACTGCATCCATGCGATACAACAATAATTCATATAATTTATTGATTAAGTTATCAGGAATAGCAAAGAACCTAACCTAAACCAAATTTGGGAGGGTTTCAGCTTTCAAAAGAGTAATTTATAAAACCAATGGATGAAATTAAAGTCAGGTTATAAGCTTTTATTTACATAACAAGGATAAGCGACAGAACTTCTTCTGTCAGGGAGTGTAGACATAGTACAACATGTTAAAGGCACAGAAGCAATAAAGGGATGTAAACCAATGCTGAAAAAGCTGAATGCTGAACTTTTCTCCGTAAATTGGAAGGCATCCAAACAGCATAGAGTTAAGATGCTCTTTTAGAAACAAAAGGTGGTGGTGGGGGGGGGGGGTCTGAAAAAACAAATTCTAGCCAAAGCACCCAGTGCTGTCCCACAAAATAAAGCTAAAAATCATTCTAGGTGGAATTCATAAATGCCATTGAGCCAGGTAATCAGACTGACAACTTCATGACGCAGGCACAGACTGCTAAACAGACAGTAGCTGACTATGCCACAGCTCTCGAACAGCTGTGGTTAGACTATGGTTATGAAAGCACTGACAATAAGGACATGAGACTGCTAGAACACGTAAAGAAAGCCCGTCCGGACTGGTGCACTTGTCAGTTTCCCGACCTAGTGGCCATTGCAAAGGGAGCTGAACTTGATTTACAGAGTAGGAAAAAGGCTATACTGGTAAATCAATCAATTAAATGGATAAAAATCTCAAAACAACAACCAAATGAACAAAATAAACAAATGTTTGCAAAAAGACAGAGCTCCCCACGTGAAAAGTCAAAAGTGACCTGTTGGGTTTGTAAAAAGATGGGATATTATGCAATTACATGTCCACAAAGAGGCCTGACAAGGATCAGCCCTCTCCCCAATGAACTCAGGAATCCTGTGCATTCCCTCTGTGACAACAATTCCTTTCTTCTTACTTCTGTTGATACTCTCCCAGGTCCTCAGCTAACAATAACATCTGAGTGTTATCAATAGATTTTCTAGTAGACACAGGAGCAACCCATAATTGATTCAGGAGAGATATGTACCAGAGGAGCTTATCTCCTCTGATTATATCTATTGTCAAGGGGTGCAGGGAACAACTATTAAAGGAACCTGTCACCAGTTTTTTTCACTATGAAACCAAAAGAAAAATCCATTTTAGTATAGGTTATTACTTATGTTGTGCTCTGATCTGGAAGAACAGGAATTATTAGCACTTTGGGAATTTCCCAGAATGGATTGATAAAGGTATAACTAGACTGTGCCCATTATTTAGAGGAATGTAATACCGTGTTTCCCCGAAAGTAAGACAGTGTCTTCCATTCTTTTTACCCCCAAAAGTCCCACTATGTCTTACTTTCGGGGTATGTCTTATATTGGAAAAAAAATCCCACAGCAATCGCAGCAAGTCTCCATGCAATGTACCGTATGGGGACTTGCCGCGATTGCTGCACATGAGGGCACTGAGGCTGCGTGTTTTTGTATGTTATCCGTGGTCCTGATGGACCACGGACAACATTACTGCAACATTTCTCGGTGGCCGAGCGTTCGGCTGAGCGCCCGACCGCCGGCATGTGACAGCTCTCAGCTGAGCGCTCGGCCGCCGGCATGTCAGGGCACTCAGCTGAGCGCTCGGCCGCCGGCGTGTCAGGGCGCTCGGCTGGGCGCCCAACCGCCGGCATGTGACGGCTCTCAGCTGGGCGCTCAGCCGCCGGCATGTCAGGGCACTCAGCTGAGCGCTCGGCCGCCGGCATGTCAGGGCACTCAGCTGAGCGCTCGGCTGCCGGCGTGTCAGGGCGCTCGGCTGGGCGCCCAACCTCCGGCATGTGACGGCTCTCAGCTGGGCGCTCGGCCGCCGTCATGTCAGGGCACTCAGCTGGGCGCTCGGCCGCCGGCGTGTAAGGGCGCTCGGCTGGGCGCCCGACCGCCGGCATGTGACGGCTCTCAGCTGAGCGCTCGGCCGCCGGCGTGTCAGGGCGCTCAGCTGGGCGCTCGGCCGGTACTGTAAAGAAGAACTGGGCGCTCGGCCGCCGGCGTGTCAGGGCGCTCAGCTGGGCGCTCGGCTGCCGGCGTGTCAGGGCGCTCAGCTGAGCGCTCGGCCGCCGGTGTGTCAGGGCGCTCAGCTGGGCGCTCGGCCGGTACTGTAAAGAAGAAAAGAAAAATAAATAACGCTTTACGTTTACTGTCTTACTTTCGGGGTACGTCTTAGCCGACCCCCCCCCAAAACCCCCACTACGTCTTACTATCGGGGGTGTCTTACTATGGGGGAAACACGGTATGTACATTGCGTAATGTTCAGCAAAGATTTGGGTAACAGAAGAATGACTTTCACTATCTGCAATTATTATTTTACTTTATAAAGGATAAAAATAAATGGTATTCACTGATAAAGGGGAGAATAAATCAATAGAAAACTGTGAGGCAAATCCCGGGATATGAAGATGAATTATGACTCCAGTCATAATCCCTCATCACTCCCTGGCAGTGCCCCCTCCCTTCTTGTTCTCAGTGTTCCACTTACACCTCCATGGCCATGTCCTGTGATATGGAGATGAGGTGGTGTGGGAACAATGGACACAGGATGACTCCCTGCCGTCACCCTGTAACAAGAGTTGTATCTCATTAGCAAGGCTATGGAACTAGCAGACAGAACGACTCCAGTAAAAAATGGTTCATATCTCGCAAGCCATATTTCCGATAAATATGGCAACCATAAAAATGGTGTCTCCGCATGCGGACGATGCCGGCACACCCTTTTTATGGGAGCAGGACATTGGGAAATGCCCCAGGCGTGATATCAGCCAATGGGGAACTGGCAGACAGGTCATGAGTCCCCTCGTTCTGTAGCTAAATTCATAACTGTCACAATGAGAGCATTGGCGTCCGCCTACGACGCTCCCAGGCAAAGTTATGGCCATATTCCATGTTGTGGATTTTGTCCATAACTCCAGCCAGGGGTGGAGCAGTGCTCCCTCTGAGGTCACGAAGGTAGGAGGGGACCTGGATTTGTCCAGGTTGATAACCCTACTTCGGCCATTTTCCAGTGTTCTTTCGCTGGGGGTCACGTGCAGGAAACATCTGTGGGAGTTCCTAGAAACCTGGTCTACAGCGCCCCC
Source organism: Anomaloglossus baeobatrachus (assembly GCF_048569485.1). Lineage (NCBI taxonomy): Eukaryota > Metazoa > Chordata > Amphibia > Anura > Aromobatidae > Anomaloglossus > Anomaloglossus baeobatrachus. The sequence goes on from NC_134357.1 coordinate 586,717,984, forward strand.
CTGTGGCCAGACGCACAAGGTAACTGATTGAATTGCATACCTGTCTGTAAACCATGCTTTATCTGTAACTGTACTCTGACATATGTATATTCTGTAGATTCCCTATTGTATATATTGTAGTTTCTAGTGTGCTTTAGGCTGATTAAATTATATAATTAATCTTGGGCTGTTCTGTTATCTCGATCTTGAATCCCACGTCTGTGTGTTCGGCTAATAGTTACCGTGAAGCGGTTGGTGGCAGCGAGTTGTGCCAAGGATTATTGTGGGGAGGCCAGTGAGATTCGGGAAGATATTATATATTCCGCCCGCGGAGGTCGGGGGAATATATACCCTACTCTCACCGGGGACCCTTCAATAATCGGCATAAGTAGTATAGCGGCCTCCTTGCTTATTGTCGGGCAATTCCATAATTGGCCTGACTATAAGAGGGGCGCTAGAGAGCGCGTCACGTGCTCTGTCTGTCGGTCGGGAGGTATAAAGGAGGGGTGACCCCACTTGTTACCCCCCGATTGTGACGTACTGGTAGCCAGCGCGGGGGATTTCTGAGTGCCCCCCCCGGTGGTTTGTGACATATTGGTGGCATAGCGGTGGGATCGAGATAATAGTGTGTGTGAGTGTGAGACCCATACTCCCAGACACTAAAGACTGCCTGCAGCAGCTGTGGCTGCTGGGGTCTTCAGACCAGCTCAACACTAGAGTGTCAGAGTGCAGATACTGTAAGATGTGTGGAGGCATCAGGTGTCAGTTCTGTGTCAGTGACCAAAAGTCTGCAAGAATGGCTGATGGCACCAGGAGCAGAGCTATGCAACTGGCCAATGCTAAGGCAGGAGCCGAAGAGAGGGAGGACGGTGCTGTGGACAGTAATGAGGAGGTTGCCCACGAGTCCTCCAGGAGCTCGACGCCAGAAAACAGCTCTGCAGAGGACATTGCACAACCTAGCAATTATGGACAAGATGAGGAGCAGCTCACCCAAGGGTCCTCAACGAGCCAGATGCCAGCCCTCCGCTCTGCAATGGACAGTGAAGCACCAGGCTCCGCAGCGGGCCGCAGATCACCACGTGCCATTCCACCGAGCCTGGGAGGCTCGGATAGCCTTCTTCAAATGGCTATGGCCCTTCTCCAGGCTGGAGACCAGAAGGGCTACAAGGAACTCCTGGCAGAGCGCAGGGCAGAGCGGCAGGCAGCGCGTGAAGAGCGCCAGGCAGAGCGTGAGGCTGCGGAGCGACGGCAACAGGCAGACCGTGACCACCAGCTGCAGCTAGCTCAGCTCCGGCCCTCATCAGCCACACGTGACCTTCAAGACACCAAACTTCCAAAGGTCCGTGTTGAGGACTTCCCAGTGCTGGAGAAGGATGGAGACTTGGACTCTTTCTTGACTGCTTTTGAACGGACTTGCTTGCAGCACCATCTGGACAAGGAGCAGTGGGCCAAATACCTGACCCCCCGTTTAAGGGGTAAGGCCCTGGATATCCTTGGGGACTTGCCTGCTGAGGCAGATCAGGGCTACGACACCATCAAGCGGGCCCTGATCCAACAGTACAACCTCACCCCAGAGTCCTACCGCAAGAAGTTCCGGAGCCTACAGAAGGGACCAAAGGACTCCTGGGCTGACCACAGGCGGGCACTTGCCCGAGCTGCCGACCACTGGACCCAAGGCCTGCAGCTTTCCACCGGACCGGAGATCCTGGACTTGTTCATCACGGAGCAACTCTTGTGGAACTGCCCTGAGGATCTCCGCCAGTTCATCCGAGACCAGAAGCCAAAGGGGTCCACGGCTACAGCTGCCCTGGCCGATGACTACACCAACAATCGGGCTCCTGAAGCCAGGAGAGCAGCCACCAGCAGCACCTGGAGAGGGGGTAAGATGAATTCTGCGACTGCCCCACCTGCCCCTAGACTGCAGGGGGTGTCCCCCTCAACTCCCCTCTCCAGGCCCGTGGCAGAACCAAGACGGTGCCACCAGTGCAACCTACCTGGACACTTCAAGGCCATGTGCCCTCAGCGTCCCAAGGCCCCGGCTCCGTCCCCGTCCCAAGGGCCGCCCAAGGTGTATTGTGTGGGTGGGGGTGGTGGTAGGTCCCTGGACAGCTTCCAACCTGTCACCGTCGGCCGGTCTGTGACCATAGGACTGCGAGACAGCGCCTCGGAGGTGACTCTGGTGCGGCCTGAGATGGTGTCCCCCCAAGACTTGATCCCTGGAAAAACCCTCGCTGTCTCCGGGATTGGAGGCATTGACCCGGCGCTGCCTGTTGCTGACATTTATGTGGACTGGGGCGCAGGGCGAGGGGTGAGGGAGGTGGGGGTAACTGATCGGATCCCCGCAAACGTGCTACTTGGGACAGATTTGGGGCAGATAACCTCCCAGTTTGGGCCCCAACCAAGGGCTGAACCTTCAGCCAGTACTGACATGCCTCCGGACAATGTTAATGTGTTATCTATGAATGATGTAAGGGAGGAGGGAGTGAACTCTGATATTTCTGCTTGCATAGACACCATAGACACACACACAGCTGCAGCTGTGACAGGGGAGGGGGTCAGAGAAAGGTGTGACAATGCCTCTACAAGTAACCAGCCTGTGAGCTGGGATCTGTTGCCCTCTGCAGGGATAAGCAGAGAGCAGGGTGCTGCAGGGGGAGGACCAGTGTGTGGGGTGGGGGCTACCACAGCAAATGTGGGGTCCCCAGAGATTTCACAGCGGGGTTCTGTTGCTGCAGGAGGGGAACAGGCAGGTGAGATTGGGGCCGGTCCAGGAGCGGAAGTGCTCCCAGGTAAGATCTCGGTGCATGGTTCCCCCACAACCGGGGTGTCAGGAAGCCAGGTAGGTCTGCCTGAACCGGCGACTTGGTCAGGAACGGAGGAGGAGCAGGCACGACCCACGGTCGCAGCGGCTGTGGCCGCTGTCACCCGCAGTGGGAGTGCTGGAAGCCAAGGGGCCTCCCGGAGGTCCGATAGCTCTTCCCCTTCTGACCAAGTGGCAGCCGAGTCAGGTGGAGGCCAGGACACAGGTCCCGGGGTACTGACCGAAGATGTGACAGTCTCGTCGATTCTGGCCACATCTAGTCAGGGGTTTCAGGCAGCGTTAGAAGCTGACGACAGCCTGAAAGCTCTTAAGGAGCAGGCGGCCCAGCCTCCCTCGGACTCGGACCCGGAGCGAGTGGTCTGGGACCAAGGACGGCTGTACCGGGCCACGGTCCAGCAGGGTTCACCGGAGGCGTGGCCCAGGGACCGACAGTTGGTGGTACCCTATCCGTTCCGGACGGAGTTGTTGCGGATCGCACATGAGATTCCGATGGCCGGACACCTAGGGATCGCTAAGACCAAGGCCAGGTTAAACCAGCATTTCTACTGGCCAAAAATGGGGGCCGATGTGGCTGCCTACTGCCGTTCGTGTGAAACCTGTCAGAGAGTGGGGAAGGCGGGGCCACACCCCAAAGCCCCACTAGTATCTCTGCCAATCATCGATGAGCCTTTCAGGAGGGTGGCTGTGGATCTGGTCGGCCCGCTGGCCATCCCCAGCAGCTCCGGGAAACGCTTCATACTGACGGTAGTGGACTATGCCACCCGGTACCCAGAAGCAGTGGCCTTGTCGTCCATTCGGGCTGACAAGGTGGCCACCGCATTGCTGGAGATTTTCTCCCGAGTGGGTTTTCCCCAGGAAATGCTCACTGACCGGGGGACCCAATTCATGTCCCAGCTGATGGAGGCCCTCTGTAAGCAAGTCCAGGTGCGACATCTGGTGGCCAGCCCGTACCATCCACAGACTAATGGCCTGTGCGAGCGGTTCAATGGCACCTTAAAGCAGATGCTTAAGATGTTGGTCGACTCCCATGGGCGTGACTGGGAGCGGTATCTCCCACACCTGTTATTTGCTTACCGGGAGGTTCCACAGGCCTCAACAGGATTCTCACCGTTTGAGCTCCTGTACGGGCGACGTGTGCGGGGCCCCCTGGCTCTGGTGAAAGAGGCTTGGGAAGGGGATTTGGCCACCCCTGGAGTGTCGGTTATCGAGTATGTCATGCGCTTCCGGGACAAAATGCAGGCCTTGACGCAACTGGTACACGACAATATGGCTCAAGCCCAGGCCGATCAGAAGCGTTGGTACGACCAGAACGCTTGTGAGAGGACCTACCAAGTGGGTCAAAAGGTGTGGGTACTGGTCCCCGTACCACAGGACAAGCTTCAGGCAGCCTGGGAAGGCCCATACCTCGTGTACCAGCAGCTCAACCCTGTAACGTACCTGGTCACCCTGGACCCTGCCCGTGGAAGGCGGAAGCCCTTCCATGTGAACATGATGAAGGCACATCATGAGCGGGAGGCATGTGCGCTCCCCGTGTGCAACCTGCCCGAGGAGGGAGAAGCGGAAACCCTCTTGGATATGCTAGCCCAGGTTAGGGCAGGCGGATCCATTGAGGATGTGGAGGTTGGCCACCAGCTCTTGGAGGACCAACGGTCCCAGCTGTGGGCCACCCTACACCCCTTCCGGGGGTTGTTTACCAACCAGCCCGGAAGGACTGACTTGGCTGTCCATCACGTGGACACTGGGGATCATCCCCCGATCCGGCGTTCAGCATATCGGGTCTCCCTGGAGGTGCAGCAACACATGCGCCAGGAGATTGACGAGATGCTGAAGCTGGGGGTGATCCAGGCATCCAACAGCGCTTGGGCCTCGCCTGTAGTCCTCGTCCCTAAGAAGGACCGAACCACGCGGTTCTGCGTGGACTACAGGGGGCTCAATGCTGTCACGGTCGCCGATGCGTACCCAATGCCACGCATCGATGACCTGCTCGATCAGTTGGCCGGGGCTCAGTACCTGACCATCATGGACCTGAGCCAGGGATATTGGCAGATCCCCCTGACTCGCAAGGCCAGGGAACGCTCTGCCTTTATTACCCCATTTGGACTGTACGAGTCCACGGTGATGCCATTCGGGATGAGGAATGCCCCTGCCACTTTCCAGCGGATGGTCAACACCCTGCTCAAGGGACTTGAAGGGTACGCGGCCGCGTACCTGGATGACATTGCCGTCTTCAGTCCCACCTGGGAAGATCACCTAGAGCATCTAGCACAGGTGCTCAGGCGGGTCCACCGGGCAGGTTTGACCATCAAGCCGGGCAAGTGTCAGCTGGCCATGGGCGAGGCCCAGTACCTCGGTCACCGGGTAGGTGGGAGAACACTGAAGCCCGAGCCTGAGAAAGTGGAAGCCATCGCATCCTGGCCCACCCCCAGGACCAAGAAGCAGGTGATGTCCTTCTTGGGGACCGCTGGGTACTATAGGAGGTTTGTTCCATGCTATAGTAGCCTGGCAAAGCCCTTGACGGACCTCACCAAGAAGAAGCTGCCCTCTGCAGTCGATTGGACAATGGACTGCGAGACAGCCTTCCGGGCCCTAAAGGACGCCCTGTCCAGCCCGCCCGTGCTACAGGCAGCCGACTTCACGCGGCCGTTTGTAGTACAGACCGACGCCAGTGACTTCGGCCTCGGTGCGGTGCTCAGCCAGGTGGACTCTGCGAGCCAAGAGCACCCAGTCTTGTACCTGAGCAGGAAGCTGTTACCAAGGGAAGTTGCCTATTCCACGATGGAGAAGGAGTGCCTGGCCATAGTGTGGGCCCTGCAGCGTCTGCAACCCTATCTATACGGGCGCCACTTCATCGTGGAGACGGACCACAATCCCCTCAGCTGGTTGCACACCGTCTCTGGGATGAATGGGCGATTGTTGCGATGGAGCCTTGCGCTCCAGCAATACAACTTCACCATTCGCCACAAAAGGGGCCGTGACCACGGTAACGCAGACGGGCTGTCCCGACAAGGAGAGGTCGCGGACGGGCGCACGGGGGAACACCGGAGTGTGCTGCCCCCTAGCGCCCTCAAAAGGGGGGAGGTGTGAGGCAAATCCCGGGATATGAAGATGAATTATGACTCCAGTCATAATCCCTCATCACTCCCTGGCAGTGCCCCCTCCCTTCTTGTTCTCAGTGTTCCACTTACACCTCCATGGCCATGTCCTGTGATATGGAGATGAGGTGGTGTGGGAACAATGGACACAGGATGACTCCCTGCCGTCACCCTGTAACAAGAGTTGTATCTCATTAGCAAGGCTATGGAACTAGCAGACAGAACGACTCCAGTAAAAAATGGTTCATATCTCGCAAGCCATATTTCCGATAAATATGGCAACCATAAAAATGGTGTCTCCGCATGCGGACGATGCCGGCACACCCTTTTTATGGGAGCAGGACATTGGGAAATGCCCCAGGCGTGATATCAGCCAATGGGGAACTGGCAGACAGGTCATGAGTCCCCTCGTTCTGTAGCTAAATTCATAACTGTCACAATGAGAGCATTGGCGTCCGCCTACGACGCTCCCAGGCAAAGTTATGGCCATATTCCATGTTGTGGATTTTGTCCATAACTCCAGCCAGGGGTGGAGCAGTGCTCCCTCTGAGGTCACGAAGGTAGGAGGGGACCTGGATTTGTCCAGGTTGATAACCCTACTTCGGCCATTTTCCAGTGTTCTTTCGCTGGGGGTCACGTGCAGGAAACATCTGTGGGAGTTCCTAGAAACCTGGTCTACAGCGCCCCCCTGTGGCCAGACGCACAAGGTAACTGATTGAATTGCATACCTGTCTGTAAACCATGCTTTATCTGTAACTGTACTCTGACATATGTATATTCTGTAGATTCCCTATTGTATATATTGTAGTTTCTAGTGTGCTTTAGGCTGATTAAATTATATAATTAATCTTGGGCTGTTCTGTTATCTCGATCTTGAATCCCACGTCTGTGTGTTCGGCTAATAGTTACCGTGAAGCGGTTGGTGGCAGCGAGTTGTGCCAAGGATTATTGTGGGGAGGCCAGTGAGATTCGGGAAGATATTATATATTCCGCCCGCGGAGGTCGGGGGAATATATACCCTACTCTCACCGGGGACCCTTCAATAATCGGCATAAGTAGTATAGCGGCCTCCTTGCTTATTGTCGGGCAATTCCATAATTGGCCTGACTATAAGAGGGGCGCTAGAGAGCGCGTCACGTGCTCTGTCTGTCGGTCGGGAGGTATAAAGGAGGGGTGACCCCACTTGTTACCCCCCGATTGTGACGTACTGGTAGCCAGCGCGGGGGATTTCTGAGTGACCCCCCCGGTGGTTTGTGACAAAACTAATCAATAGATGTAAGGGGAAGAAAAATTAACAGTTGTCTCAATTTTCTGGATAATTGTTGTATATTTGGCTGACAACATCCACTTGTTACACGCCTGTCCCGTGTCTGGGATCTGCTCCTTCCCCCGGTCTGCTAAACTTTCTTGTGCTCCACATTGGGCTTTGTAAGTAGCCGGACACGCTCCATGTGCTGAGCTTAACTGGCCTATATAAGGCTACCAAGATACACCCCTGTGTCCTGGTATTAAGACTATTAGTTTGTCTGTGCACAGCGACCTGTCTGCAGTCTCCAGAACATCTCCAGACTATCTGTGGCCTCCAGCACCTCAGTTACCAATCTGCCTGTGGCTTCCAGTATGTCTGCACCTGTCTGCAGTCTCCAGAGCATCTCCAGACTATCTGTGGCCTCCAGCACCTCAGCTACCAATCTGCCTGTGGCTTCCAGTATGTCTGCACCTGTCTGCAGTCTCCAGAACATCTCCAGACTATCTGTGGCCTCCAGCACCTCAGTTACCAATCTGCCTGTGGCTTCCAGTATGTCTGCACCTGTCTGCAGTCTCCAGAACATCTCCAGACTATCTGTGACTTCCAGCACCTCAGCTACCAATCTGCCTGTGGCTTCCAGTATGTCTGCACCTGTCTGAGGTCTCCAGGACATCTGCGACTTCCAATACCTCAGTTACCTGTCTGCCTGTGGGTGCCAGGACCGCTGCAGCCTGTCTGCAGTCTTCAGGGCTTCTGCTGTATGCCAGTGTCTCTGCTACTCATCCCTGGTTTTCCAGGATATCTGCTACATGTCCATCCACGGCTTTCAGTCTCCTGTCTGCCTACAGCTTCCATTACCTCACTTTGTGAGCCCTTCAAAGAATACCAAAACCATGGTTCCCAATGGCACAGTTACAAACTCTTGTGCTTCACATTGAGCTTTGTAAGTATCCTAGCGTGCTCCATGTGTTGAGCTTCCTAGTCCTATATAAAGCCTATGAAGACATAAACCTGAGCCTTGTAGTAAGACTTTTAGTTTGTATGTGCACAGCTACAGTAGAAACCAGAAGTTTCCATCCATTATTTATAAAGACACATCTGCAGGTTTTTCTCACTATCGGACATGAAATCAGAAATACCTTTCCCGTTTTAGGTCAATTAGGAACCAAAGTTATTTATATTTGTCAAATGCCAGAATAATGAGAGAGAGAGTACGTCTCCTGCCTGCGGCGTCTGTACTTCTGCTCCTAGCCCCCGATCTTCCAAGACCTCTGCTAATGTCTGATTGCAGCTTCCAGTGCCGCACTTTATGACCCCCTGACAACACTTATAATTAAAAATGGGAACACATCATATACACACGACTCCGCTCCATACACCTCGTACACTCACACAGCCCAACTCCATACACGTCATATACACACGACTCCGCTGCATACACCTTGTACACTCACACAGCCAAACTCCATACACGTCATATACACACAGCCCCGCTCCATACATGTCATATACACACGACTCCGCTCCATACACCTCGTACACTCACACAGCCCAACTCCATACACGTCATATACACACGACTCCGCTGCATACACCTTGTACACTCACACAGCCCAACTCCATACACGTCATATACACACGACTCCGCTCCATACACCTTGTACACTCTCACAGCCCAACTCCATACACGTCATATACACACGACTCCGCTCCATACACCTCGTACACTCACACAGCCCAACTCCATACACATCATACACACACGACTCCGCTCCATACACCTTGTACACTCACACAGCCCAACTCCATACACGTCATATACACACGACTCCGCTCCATACACCTCGTACACTCACACAGCCCAACTCCATACACGTCATATACACACGACTCCGCTCCATACACCTCGTACACTCACATAGCCCAACTCCATACACGTCATATACACACGAATCCGCTCCATACACCTTGTACACTCACACAGCCCAACTCCATACACATCATACACACACGAATCCGCTCCATACACCTTGTACACTCACACAGCCCAACTCCATACACGTCATATACACACGACTCCGCTCCATACACCTCGTACACTCACACAGCCCAACTCCATACACATCATACACACAAGAATCCGCTCCATACACCTTGTACACTCACACAGCCCAACTCCATACACGTCATATACACACGACTCCGCTCCATACACCTAGTACACTCACACAGCCCAACTCCATACACGTCATATACACACGACTCCGCTCCATACACCTCGTACACTCACACAGCCCAACTCCATACACGTCATATACACACGACTCCGCTTCATACACCTCGTACACTCACACAGCCCAACTCCATACACGTCATATACACACGACTCCGCTCCATACACCTTGTACACTCACACAGCCCAACTCCATACACGTCATATACACACGACTCCGCTCCATACACCTTGTACACTCACACAGCCCAACTCCATACACGTCATATACACACGACTCCGCTCCATACACATCATATACACACAGCCCCGCTCCATACATGTCATATACACACGACTCCGCTCCATACACCTTGTACACTCACACAGCCCAACTCCATACACGTCATATACACACGACTCCGCTCCATACACCTTGTACACACACACAGCCCAACTCAATACACGCCATATACACATGACTCCGCTCCATACACCTCGTACACTCACACAGCCCAACTCCATACACGTCATATACACACGACTCCGCTCCATACACCTCGTACACTCACACAGCCCAACTCCATACACGTCATATACACACGACTCCGCTCCATACACCTCGTACACTCACACAGCCCAACTCCATACACGTCATATACACACGACTCCGCTCCATACACCTTGTACACTCACACAGCCCAACTCCATACACGTCATATACACACGACTCCGCTCCATACACATCATATACACACAGCCCCGCTCCATACATGTCATATACACACGACTCCGCTCCATACACCTTGTACACTCACACAGCCCAACTCCATACACGTCATATACACACGACTCCGCTCCATACACCTTGTACACACACACAGCCTAACTCCATACACGCCATATACACATGACTCCGCTCCATACACCTCGTACACTCACACAGCCCAACTCCATACACGTCATATACACACGACTCCGCTCCATACACCTCGTACACACACAGCCCAACTCCATACACGTCATATACACACGACTCCGCTCCATACACCTCGTACACTCACACAGCCCAACTCCATACACGTCATATACACACGACTCCGCTCCATACACCTCGTACACACACAGCCCAACTCCATACACGTCATATACACACGACTCCGCTCCATACACCTCGTACACTCACACAGCCCAACTCCATACACGTCATATACACACGACTCCGCTTCATACACCTCGTACACTCACACAGCCCAACTCCATACACATCATATACACACGACTCCGCTCCATACACCTTGTACACTCACACAGCCCAACTCCATACACGTCATATACACACAACTCCGCTCCATACACCTTGTACACTCACACAGCCCAACTCCATACACGTCATATACACACGACTCCGCTCCATACACCTTGTACACACACACACAGCCCAACTCCATACACGTCATATACACACGACTCCGCTTCATACACCTCGTATACTCACACAGCCCAACTCCATACACATCATATACACACGACTCCGCTCCATACACCTTGTACACACACACAGCCCAACTCCATACACGTCATATACACACGACTCCGCTCCATACACCTTGTACACACACACAGCCCAACTCCATACACGTCATATACACACGACTCCGCTCCATACACCTTGTACACACACACAGCCCAACTCCATACACGTCATATACACACGACTCCGCTCCATACACCTTGTACACACACAGCCCAACTCCATACACGTCATATACACACGACTCCGCTCCATACACCTTGTACACTCACACAGCCCAACTCCATACACGTCATATACACACGACTCCGCTCCATACACCTCGTACACACACACAGCCCAACTCCATACACATCATATACACACGACTCCGCTCCATACACCTCGTACACACACACAGCCCAACTCCATACACGTCATATACACACGACTCCGCTCCATACACCTCGTACACACACACAGCCCAACTCCATACACGTCATATACACACGACTCCGCTCCATACACCTTGTACACACACACAGCCCAACTCCATACACGTCATATACACACGACTCCGCTCCATACACCTTGTACACACACACAGCCCAACTCCATACACGTCATATACACACGACTCCGCTTCATTCACCTCGTACACACACACAGCCCAACTCCATACACGTCATATACACACGACTCCGCTTCATTCACCTCGTACACTCACACAGCCCAACTCCATACACGTCATATACACACGACTCCGCTCCATACACCTCGTACACTCACACAGCCCGACTCTATACACGTCATATACACACGACTCCGCTCCATACACCTCGTACACTCACACAGCCCGACTCCATACACGTCATATACACACGACTCCGCTCCATACACCTTGTACACTCACACAGCCCAACTCCATACACGTCATATACACACGACTCCGCTCCATACACCTCGTACACTCACACAGCCCAACTCCATACACGTCATATACACACGACTCCGCTCCATACACCTTGTACACTCACAAAGCCCAACTCCATACACGTCATATACACACGACTCCGCTTCATTCACCTCGTACACTCACACAGCCCAACTCCATACACGTCATATACACACGACTCCTCTCCATACACCTCGTACACTCACACAGCCCAACTCCATACACGTCATATACACACGACTCCGCTCCATACACCTCGTACACTCACACAGCCCAACTCCATACACGTCATATACACACGACTCCGCTCCATACACCTTGTACACTCACACAGCCCAACTCCATACACGTCATATACACACGACTCCGCTCCATACACCTCGTACACTCACACAGCCCAACTCCATACACATCACACACACACGAATCCGCTCCATACACCTCGTACACACACAGCCCAACTCCATAATAATAAGTAATAATAAGTTTTATTTCTATAGCGCCAACATATTCCGTGGCGCTTTAAAATTCAGAGGGGACATGTACAGACAATATGAGACAATACAAAATAACAAAATTAAGATACGAAGAGGATTGAGGACCGCGCTCGTAAGCTTACAGTCTATGAGGAAATAGGGGAGACACAAAAGGTGACTGGGGGGAGAGAAAAGTTTGTCATATATGGTCCAGCCATCGATTTAATAGGGTATTCAAAACCAGCTGCATGGACCGGTCGCCAGCCAGAATTTATACAGGTACAGGGTGTGTGTAAAAAAGTACATGAAGAGGAAGGAACCAGAAGATCCAGAGGAAAAGAATTGGAAGTAAATGCTAAAAGGTGTGGATGTTGGGAATAAATCGGATTGTTCTTGGTAGTGTGTTCCAGAGCATAGGCGCAGCTCGTGAGAAACCTTGAAGACGGGAGTGGGAGGTTCGAATTGTTGAGGATGTCAGTCTTAGGTCATTAGCAGAGCGGAGGGCACAGGTGGGGTGATAGACAAAGATGAGGAGGAGATGTAGGGCAGTGCAGAACTGTGGAGCGCTTTCTGAGTGAGTGATAAGTTTATATTGGATTCTGTAGCGGATAGCCAACCAGTGCAATGACTGGCACAGAGCAGATGTAAAAAGGTTCAACACACTCTCCAAAAGTTTTCATGCAAAAGTGATTTATTCAAGTAGACAGACGGTGGACAGTAGAAGGCAGGGATAAGCGACAACAATAACGTTTCGACCTGTAAGGTCTTTATCAGAAAATCGCTTCATGTAATGTGGTATGGGCACTCCCGCGCCTGTGTTCCAGCTTATCCGTCAGTGTGTCACAGAGCAGAGGCATCAGTGAAGCGGTTGGAGAGGAAAATGATCCTGGCTGCGCATTCAGCATGGATTGGAGAGGGGAGAGTTTAGTAACAGGGAGACCAATTAGTAAAGAGTTACAATAATCCAGGCGAGAATGAATGAGAGCGACAGTAAGAGATTTTGCAGAGTCAACGGTAAGAAAAGATCGAATTCTTGAGATGTTTTTGAGGTGGAGGTGAATGTGGGGAGTGAAGGAGAGATCTGAGTCAAATATGACCCTAAGACAGTGGGCGTGCTGCTGGGGCATAATGGTAGAGCTACACACAGAAATGGTAATATTGGGTTTGTGAAGGTTAGGAGAGGGAGGAAACAGGAGAAGTTCAGTTTTTGACATTGTCAGTTATAGATAGAGGGAGGACATGATGTTGAAGACTGAAGACAGACAATCGGTAGTACTTTATAGTAGTGCAGGGCTGATGTCAGGAGAAGATGTGTACAGTTGGGTGTCATCAGCATAGAGATGGTACTGGAAACCAAATCTGCTGATCGTTTGTCCAATAGGGGCAGTGTATAGAGAGAACAGGAGGGGGCCTAGGACTGAACCCTGAGGAACCCGGACCATAAGGGGAAGAGGAGCCGGCAAAGCATACAGTGAATGAGCGGTCAGAGAGGTAAGAGGAGAACCAAGAAAGAACGGTGTCCTTGAGCCCGATAGAGCGGAGCATAGCGAGGAGGAGCTGGTGAGCGGGGCACAGTGAGGAGGAGCTGGTGAAAGGAGCACAGTGAGGAGGAGCTGGTGAGCGGGGCACAGTGAGGAGGAGCTGGTGAGCGGGGCACAGTGAGGAGGAGCTAGTGATCCAGCAGAGAGATCCAAGAGGATCAGCAGGGAGTAGTGACCATTAGATTTAGCTTTAATAAGAGCCGTTTCAGTAGACTGCAAAGAGTGGAAACCGGATTGTAGAGGGTCGAGGAGAGAGTTATCTGACAGATAGCGGATTACCCGGGAGTGGACCAGACGTTCCAATAGTTTGGAGATGAAGGGGAGATTAGAGACAGGTCTGTAGTTAGTGGCACAACCTTGGTCCAGGGATGGTTTTTTAAGTAATGGGTGTATGCTGGCAAGTTTGAAGGAGGAGGGAAAGACACCAGAGGAGAGAGAGAGATTGAATATTTTAGTTAGGTGAGTGGTGACAGCCGGGGGTGACAGATTAAGGAGATGTGAGGGAATAGGGTCACTGGTGCAGGTAGTAGGGCGAGAAGATGCGAGGAGCCTGGTGACTTCTTCTGTGACCAGATCAAAGAGTGAAAATGATCTAGATGAAGTGTAGGAGGGCAGACAATGTGTGGTGTTATGAGGCTGGGAGGAAATTTCCTGGCGTATATGGTCAATTTTATACACATCGTACACACACAGCTCCGCTCCGTACATCTCGTACATACACGGCTCTGCTCCATACACCCCGTACACACACGGCTCTGCTCCGTACACCCCGTACACACACTGCTCTGCTCCGTACACCTCGTACACACACGGCTCCGCTCCGTACACCTCGTACACACACGGCTCCACTCCGTACACCTCGTACACACACGGCTCCACTCCGTACACCTCGTACACACACGGCTCCACTCCGTACACCTCGTACACACACGGCTCCACTCCGTACACCTCGTACACACACGGCTCCACTCCGTACACCTCGTACACACACGGCTCCACTCCGTACACCTCGTACACACACGGCTCCACTCCGTACACCTCGTACACACACGGCTCCACTCCGTACACCTCGTACACACACGGCTCCACTCCGTACACCTCGTACACACACGGCTCCACTCCGTACACCTCGTACACACACGGCTCCACTCCGTACACCTCGTACACACACGGCTCCACTCCGTACACCTCGTACACACACGGCTCCACTCCGTACACCTCGTACACACACGGCTCCACTCCGTACACCTCGTACACACACAGCTCCACTCCGTACACCTCGTACACACACGGCTCCACTCCGTACACCTCGTACACCCACGGCTCCACTCCGTACACATCGTACATGTCGCGGGCGGGGAGGGCGCGCTGCGCTCTCCCACTGCTCGGGTCCGGCTGCTGCTCGGAGGTGGCTCGAGCGGTGGGCCGGATCCCGGGGACTCGAGCGGCGTTCCTCGCCCGTGAGTGAAAGGGGGTGGTTTGGGTTTAGGGATATTGTCCGTGAGATTGGTGACACCACCGCTGCTCTGGACGGGGATCCCGGGAGCGATGACAGGGAGCAGCTTGGATGTTGGTTCTTCCCTCCGTGGGTAGGGGGTTGGTTGTCCCGGGGCCCATTGAGGGAGGTAGGGATGGATGGCAGGCGGGTTACGGGGCCTGGTGAGGTGCAGGGTCGCGGGGGCAGCGCTGTGCCGCACGGCACGGTGGTACTCACTCAGCCAATGATCAATGCAAAGTCTCCGGTAAAACAAACGGCTGGATGGACGGGTCCCACAGACGGCTGCGGTGGTGTTTCTCCTCCCGGCAGGTTGATGGTGACTGCCTTTCCCTGCACCTGTGTTGTGTTACGGTTCCAATGGCTTCCCACCGGTAACCCGCTCCCCAGCTTGGATGGATGCTGAAGGAGCCCCTTTTGCCCGCAGGCTCTGGCCCTGGGAACTTTAGCCTTGGCGGTGACTGTGTTTCCCTCTACGGTTTGAGCTGTTGCCTTGAATCGGGTCTTGACTGCTGGGAAACCCCGGAGGTTCCCTTCGCTAACGGATTTGACTAGTTTTACGGCGACTCCTAGCCTGGTCGGGGTCCGTAAGCCCCTGCCGGATGGTGCTGGCTTCTCTTTACTCTCCGATCCGGTACCGCCGGGCCACCGCCCGTCCACGGTCCTTACGGTTTGCTCCAATTAGCCTCTCCTGCAGACGGTCACCCCCGTCTGCCAACCTTGCTGTTCCGTCCGGGCCACACACCCGGACGCCGTCAGACTGCTCCTCTACCACTTTACTTCCTCACTCCAACTCCTTTCCAAACTATCTGATCTCTTTTCCCGCCTCCAGGACTGTGAACTCCTCGGTGGGCGGGACCAACCGCCTGGCTCCACCCCCTGGTGTGGACATCAGCCCCTGGAGGAAGGCAACAAGGATTTGTGTTTGACTTCGGTGTGCCTGACCGGGAGTGTGGGGTGTGTTGGTGTAGTTCTGTGACGACCTGGCTTGTCCAGGGCGCCATATACACACACGGCTCTTCTCTATACACCTCATACACACACGGCTCCGCTCCGTACACCTCGTACACACTGCTCCGCTCCGTCCACCTCGTACACACGCGGCTCCGCTCCGTACACCTCGTACACACGCGGCTCCGCTCCGTACACCTCGTACACACGCGGCTCCGCTCCGTACACCTCGTACACACGCGGCTCCGCTCCGTACACCTCGTACACACGCGGCTCCGCTCCGTACACCTCGTACACACGCGGCTCCACTCCGTCCACCTCGTACACACGCGGCTCCGCTCCGTCCACCTCGTACACACTCGGCTCCGCTCCGTACACCTCGTACACACGCGGCTCCGCTCCGTACACCTCGTACACACGAGGCTCCGCTCCGTACACCTCGTACACGAGGCTCCGCTCCGTACATCTCGTACACACGAGGCTCCGCTCCGTACACCTCGTACACACACGGCTCCGCTCCGTACACCTCGTACACACACGGCTCCGCTCCGTACACCTCGTACACACACGGCTCCGCTCCGTACACCCAGTACACACACGGCTCCGCTCCGTACACCTCGTACACACACGGCTCCGCTCCGTACACCTCGTACACACACGGCTCCGCTCCGTACACCTCGTACACACACGGCTCCGCTCCGTACACCTCGTACACACACGGCTCCGCTCCGTACACCTCGTACACACACGGCTCCGCTCCGTACACCTCGTACACACGCGGCTCCGCTCCGTACACCTCGTACACACACGGCTCCGCTCCGTACACCTCGTACACACACGGCTCTGCTACATCCACACTGTAAACCCCTCCTGACCCCACACATAAACTTCCCCTCATCCAGCACCATGACAACCAGCACAGCAGAGCCCTGCATACACTGAGGAGCTGATCATGTGACCCCTGACTCCTCCCCTCCATGTGACATCATCACAGGTCCTGTAAGCACAGAGCAGCCATATATCTAGTGTGCGGCTCTGCAGGTGGAGGTAGGTGCAGAGTATTATATATCTAGTGTGCGGCTCTGCAGGTGGAGGTAGGTGCAGGGTATTATATATCTAGTGTGCGGCTCTGCAGGAGGAGGTAGGTGCAGGGTATTATATATCTAGTGTGCGGCTCTGCAGGAGGAGGTAGGTGCAGGGTATTATATATCTAGTGTGCGGCTCTGCAGGTGGAGGTAGGTGCAGGGTATTATATATCTAGTGTGCGGCTCTGCAGGTGGAGGTAGGTGCAGGGTATTATATATCTAGTGTGCGGCTCTGCAGGTGGAGGTAGGTGCAGGGTATTATATATCTAGTGTGCGGCTCTGCAGGTGGAGGTAGGTGCAGGGTATTATATATCTAGTGTGCGGCTCTGCAGGTGGAGGTAGGTGCAGGGTATTATATATCTAGTGTGCGGCTCTGCAGATGGAGGTAGGTGCAGGGTATTATATATCTAGTGTGCGGCTCTGCAGGTGGAGGTAGGTGCAGGTTATTATATATCTAGTGTGCGGCTCTGCAGGTGGAGGTAGGTGCAGGGTATTATATATCTAGTGTGCGGCTCTGCAGGTGGAGGTAGGTGCAGGGTATTATATATCTAGTGTGCGGCTCTGCAGGTGGAGGTAGGTGCAGGTTATTATATATCTAGTGTGCGGCTCTGCAGGTGGAGGTAGGTGCAGGTTATTATATATCTAGTGTGCGGCTCTGCAGGTGGAGGTAGGTGCAGGGTATTATATATCTAGTGTGCGGCTCTGCAGGAGGAGGTAGGTGCAGGGTATTATATATCTAGTGTGCGGCTCTGCAGGTGGAGGTAGGTGCAGGGTATTATATATCTAGTGTGCGGCTCTGCAGGTGGAGGTAGGTGCAGGTTATTATATATCTAGTGTGCGGCTCTGCAGGTGGAGGTAGGTGCAGGTTATTATATATCTAGTGTGCGGCTCTGCAGGTGGAGGTAGGTGCAGGGTATTATATATCTAGTGTGCGGCTCTGCAGGTGGAGGTAGGTGCAGGGTATTATATATCTAGTGTGCGGCTCTGCAGGTGGAGGTAGGTGCAGGTTATTATATATCTAGTGTGCGGCTCTGCAGGTGGAGGTAGGTGCAGGTTATTATATATCTAGTGTGCGGCTCTGCAGGTGGAGGTAGGTGCAGGGTATTATATATCTAGTGTGCGGCTCTGCAGGAGGAGGTAGGTGCAGGGTATTATATATCTAGTGTGCGGCTCTGCAGGTGGAGGTAGGTGCAGGGTATTATATATCTAGTGTGCGGCTCTGCAGGTGGAGGTAGGTGCAGGTTATTATATATCTAGTGTGCGGCTCTGCAGGTGGAGGTAGGTGCAGGTTATTATATATCTAGTGTGCGGCTCTGCAGGTGGAGGTAGGTGCAGGTTATTATATATCTAGTGTGCGGCTCTGCAGGTGGAGGTAGGTGCAGGTTATTATATATCTGTGTGCGGCTCTGCAGGTGGAGGTAGGTGCAGGGTATTATATATCTAGTGTGCGGCTCTGCAGGTGGAGGTAGGTGCAGGGTATTATATATCTAGTGTGCGGCTCTGCAGGTGGAGGTAGGTGCAGGGTATTATATATCTAGTGTGCGGCTCTGCAGGTGGAGGTAGGTGCAGGGTATTATATATCTAGTGTGCGGCTCTGCAGGTGGAGGTAGGTGCAGGGTATTATATATCTAGTGTGCAGCTCTGCAGGTGGAGGTAGGTGCAGGGTATTATATATCTAGTGTGCGGCTCTGCAGGTGGAGGTAGGTGCAGGGTATTATATATCTAGTGTGCGGCTCTGCAGGTGGAGGTAGGTGCAGGGTATTATATATCTGTGTGCGGCTCTGCAGGTGGAGGTAGGTGCAGGTTATTATATATCTAGTGTGCGGCTCTGCAGGTGGAGGTAGGTGCAGGTTATTATATATCTAGTGTGCGGCTCTGCAGGTGGAGGTAGGTGCAGGGTATTATATATCTAGTGTGCGGCTCTGCAGGTGGAGGTAGGTGCAGGGTATTATATATCTAGTGTGCGGCTCTGCAGGTGGAGGTAGGTGCAGGGTATTATATATCTAGTGTGCGGCTCTGCAGGTGGAGGTAGGTGCAGGGTATTATATATCTGTGTGCGGCTCTGCAGGTGGAGGTAGGTGCAGGGTATTATATATCTAGTGTGCGGCTCTGCAGGTGGAGGTAGGTGCAGGGTATTATATATCTAGTGTGCGGCTCTGCAGGTGGAGGTAGGTGCAGGGTATTATATATCTAGTGTGCGGCTCTGCAGGTGGAGGTAGGTGCAGGGTATTATATATCTAGTGTGCGGCTCTGCAGGTGGAGGTAGGTGCAGGGTATTATATATCTAGTGTGCGGCTCTGCAGGTGGAGGTAGGTGCAGGTTATTATATATCTGTGTGCGGGTCTGCAGGTGGAGGTAGGTGCAGGGCCTCTATGATTTTTCCACTCTTAGGGTATGTGCGCACGTTGCTTTTTACCTGCTTTTTACCTGCTTTTTTGCTGCTTTTTCTTCTGCGCTGTTTAATGCCAAAATGGATGTGTTCTTCTATTCAAGCAAAGTCTATGGGAATTTGGGTTTCTTGTTCACACTATGTTGTTCAAAATGCTGCCTTTTTGAGGCAGAACTTTGGTCAAAAACTCAGCTTTTCAAAGAAGCAACATGTCAATTGTTTTTGCCATTTGGGTTTTGCACTGCAAAGCTGAGTTTTTGACCAAAGTTCTGCCACAAAAAGGCAGCATTTTGAACAACATAGTGTGAACAAGAAACCCAAATTCCCATAGACTTTGCTTGAATAGAAGAACACATCCATTTTGGCATTAAACAGCGCAGAAGAAAAAGCAGCAAAAAAGCAGGTAAAAAGCAGGTAAAAAGCAACGTGCGCACATACCCTAAAAGCAGGTAAAAAGCAACGTGCGCACATACCCTTAGATCTGGATACCAATAAAAAGTAGGCGTCAGCCCATTAATGGGAGGTGACTGCATTATTAACCCCTTACCGACATGTGGCGTATTGTTACCACATATCCCGGCTTTCTGACTTTGGAGCCCTGGTCTTTCCCGACAGATGATGGCTGCGATTTTCAGCCATCATCTGCCTCCAAGGAGCCCAGCTCCGGCCTCAATTGTTAACCTGTTAAATGCTGCTGTCAATCTCTGATCGTGCCTGTTAGTGCGTGTAGACAGGAGGGTTGGGTGCGTCATTCTACCTGGGAGGGTCAATGATGACCGGGGTTCTGCTTAAGATCTCCATGTCTGTCATGACGGTACTCCTGTGAATGTCAGCCTGTAGTTGCTGTTCATAGGAGACTGTGATTTTTGCAATACTGTAGTAATAATGCATATCGGATGATCATGAGTTAAATTCCCCTAAATGGACTAAAAAAAATACAGTAGATAGTGAAAAAAAATAAAAGAAATTATATATACAGTGGGTATATATATATATATATATATATATATATATATATATATATATATATATATATATATATATATATATATAACACACCCCAAATTTAGAGGAGGAAAATAGGAAGAAACATTTTTTAAATGGGGTCCATCTTGTAGTCTTATGGTTCATCTTATAGGCCAAATGTAGCTTTACCCAAGGGGGTGCAGGTTTATAGTAGGCAGGGTCGCCTCTAAAGGAAGCCACCGGCGACCCCATGAGTGGGGAGATGCTGGGAGAAGGGGGTTTCGCGGTGGTGCGAGGCAGATGCCATTGATCTCTTGGTAATGGACTTCAGGAAAATGGCGCCAAAGATGGATCATGTGCAGATTGAGACATTGGAGATTCAAGATCTCAATCTGCGCATGCGCCACCTCCGGCGCCATTTTTCTGAAGTCCTTTGTGTCCGTCACCTGGAGATCAATGCCGCCTGCCTTGTGCTGCCAGTACACGAGTCCTTCCAGCTCAGGGTCCACACCATCACCCCATTCATGCCCTTCCTCCTGTGCCCCCTCATGACACATCCACAGTAAATTGCGTCATGAGAAAAAAATCAAAATGCCAGAATTACGTTTTTTGGCAGCTGCAACACCGAAGAAAAAGTCAAAGAGGTGATGAAGACTACAATATGGAATGTTACGTGTCTCGGAAAAAAAGGAGACCTAAGCAATTTTTTTTTTTTTATTATACAAATTTTTTATTTACCAATACAGTAAAGAAAAAATGAATGTCGGGAATGTTTGGTATCACCGTATTAACACTCAGCTGGAGAATCAAATTTTCTTTTCATTTAGGTTTCTACAATTTTCCTGACCCGTCAATCATGGGTATGAAGAGGGACAGGGACAAGATTATGGAGAGGATATTCCACCTCACCCTAGAGATCCTCTTCCGGCTTACTGGAGAGGTGAGAGATTCTGATGACGTCACATTACATCATTCTTATCTATGGGAATAACAGATGGACAGAACTGGAGAGGTGAGGACTCTGGAAATGTCTGGAGTGAGATTTATTACTGTGTCTCTCCATAACCAGGATTACACAGTAGTGAAGAAGACCTCTAGTGAGCGCTGTCAGGCCCCTGTGTCTGAGGGATGGGGAAGACCCCTGAGCCCAATCACGGGGCCTCCACCTCACCCCCCGATACATGAGGACATCAATGACCAGAAGATCCTAGAACTCACCTACAAGATGATTGAGCTGCTGACTGGAGAGGTGACACTGCTGGGAATGCTGGGACATTATACAGTAACGCTATGAAGGGATCGGGGGTGACGGTATCATTGTATGTGTCAGGTTCCTATAAGGTGTCAGGACGTCACCGTCTATTTCTCCATGGAGGAGTGGGAGTATTTAGAAGGACACAAAGATCTGTACAAGGACGTCATGATGGAGGTTCCCCAGCCCCTCACATCACCAGGTAATAGACAGGACTAAATACACACGGCCTATAATTATCTGTATGTAAGGAATGAATTCAGTCCCTGTATGTGTCTCCTCCAGGTCTATCCAGTAAGAGGACAACACCAGAGAGATGTCCCCGTCCTCTTCTCCCACAGGACTGTAAACAAGAAGACCCCGATGTTCCTCAGGATCATCAGGTAGATGGAGAGAAGGTGCCATGAAATCTCCCTATGATGTGTAGACGGCTGTGAAGGTCTTGTGCTCAGTCTTGTTTTATCCTCCAGTATTATATGTGTTATACTTGTGTAATGAGAGCGGTGGAGATGGCAGGATTAGAGCTGATCATAGATGGGACTTCTCCATCTGTCTGTGACTTTTACAATATTTGTTTCAGGGGGAAGATCTGCCCCATATTAATACTACAGAGACATATGTGAGGGGTGATGAGCGGAGGAAAGAGGAGATTTCTACAGATAACCGCCCAGGTGAGTAGTAACCACTAAATAGAGAGAATAGATTTGCATGTCCCAGTCCATCAGCCATAAAAATGGTCAGTGGGTGCTGGAAGGGAGTGGAAGAATTGCCTCTTACTCGATGGGACCTGTGGCTGATCAAAAAAAGTATTACTGATGCCATGAGGTAAGAGGCAGTTCTCCTGCCCCCTTCCAACAGCCATTCATATCACTGACTTAGTTAATATTCAATTTTTTTGCGCGTCTTGAAGTTGGAAATGTTCTGAAGCTTTCCCTGGCAGGGATTCCAATAAATAAATTGGCAACACTTGGGCCCTTGGGTACTAACTTGAACTTAGAGCAGTCTAGATATCTTGTATCCGGTACCTCATGGTCACGAGTGTGTCACGGTTTACAGACAACCCTGTGGTGGCAGAAGGTCGCTGCATTTGGCTGCAAAAACTGCTTTTTGATATTCTATCTTTTCCACTATGGTGTCTATGGAGTTTTGCGTGTCTTTTCTGTTAGTGCTTACTCTTTTTCCCCTTAGGACCCTGCGGAGATCTTTTCCCTTCAGCTGGTAATCATTATCCCTCTGTGTCTTTATATACCATTTCCCCTTGTGTCTTACCACGTCAAAGTGACAGGGCGGATACACCCTTACTTACGTAGCACTCACTAACATACAAATTAGGCACACTGAATACAGTTTTATTGGTAAAACAATAATGCAACAATTTATTAAAATTGCATCAGGATAATGTTCAATTAATGTAAATCATAGTATATAGAGAAATATGCATCAATAAATTACCATTAGTATTGTAGCATCACTTCTTAACTGGAGGGACCTCAGTGTCAGCAAGAAGGAAAATACTCTGGTTTTATCATCACAGAAGAAGTGCGTCCACTGTACCTTCTGGAGTGTCCCTAACTCGCTGAGCAGGGCCCCCCTTTTTTATATACAGCTGTGTGTATGATGATGTGGGCATCCTCCTTCATCACGGCTGCACAGTATGTTTTAGCCAGATCATCAGTTTCTTGTAGTTGCGCAGTATGCCGTTTATCATGAAACTAAAGGCCACTTTACACGCAGCGACATCGCTAGCGATGTCGCTGCCAATCGCACCTGTCCCCGTCGTTTGTGCGTCAAAGGCAAATCGCTGCCCGTGGCGCACAATATCGCTACCACTCATCACACGGACTTACCTTCCTAGCGACGTCGCTGTGGCCGGCGAACAGCCTCTTTTCTAAGCTGGCAGAGAGCAGCCAAATTAACGACACGCCGACCTCGTTTCCGGAGGACACAGGAACGCTGTTGTTCGTTGTTCCTGGGGTGTCACACATAGCGATGTGTGCTGCCTCAGGAACGACGAACAACCTGCATCCAAAATCAGCAACGATATTTGGGAAAGGAACTACGTGTCAACGATCAACGATTAAGGCCGCTTTACACGCTGCAATATTGTGATCGATATCGCTAACATGCGCACCCGCCCCCATCGTTTGTGCATCACAGGCAAATCGCTGCCCGTGGCGCACAAAATTGCGCGGACCCGTCACACGTACTTACCTGCCTAGCGACGTCGCTGTGACTGGCGAACCGCCTCCTTTCTAAGAAGGCGGTTCGTTTGGCGTCACAGCGACATCACTAGGCGACTGCCCAATAGAAGCGGAGGGGCGTAGATGAGCAGGACGTAAGATCCCGCCCACCTCGTTCCTTCCTCATTGCCGGCGGCCGATGGTAAGGTGAGGTTCTTCGTTCCTGCGGTGTCACACATAGCGATGTGTGCTGCCGCAGGAACGACGAACTACATCGGACATGCAGCAGCAACAATAATCGAGATTAGGGGGGCATGTCACTGATTAGCGATTTTGAATGTTTTTGCGACGATTCAAAGTCGCTCATAGGTGTCACACGCAACGACATCGCTAATGCGGCCGGATGTGCTTTAGCGATGTCGTAGCGTGTAAAGCGGCCTTTAGGCGAGTATTGTTGATCGTTAGCGGTGGCTCGTAGCTGTTACACGCAACGACGTCGCTAACCACGCCTGATGTGCGGCACGAATTCCGTGATCCCAGCGATATCTTGTTAGGGATATCGTTGTGTGTAAAGCCCCCTTAAGTCTCATGACTACAGCACAGTGCTTCAAGGTTGTATGTTACTAAGTACAACATAAAAATCAAGGTTTGTTTGCTATTGATTATAGTCTAACATTCCAAAGTTCTCCAGTATTTTGTTTTGACAAAGTTAACTCCTCATGATCACGGCATAATGCTCTAAGATTGTAGTACCTATTCTGAAGACTGGATACCTATCTTAGCCCAGTCACACACTCATACTTGTCTCATTCGTCTCACACCTTGGTATCTTGCTGGTGATAGAGTTAAATTTCTATACAGTCCTGATTGCAAGAAGTCAATTTGTAGTCATCTGGAGAAATGTTGTATATTGCTGTTCCTCTCTCTAAGTCATCTTGGAGATTAGTTGTTTGTTTCCTTTATCCTGTATGTTTTCCTTGTGTGTTTAGGATGTAGTGGGGTTGACTAGTGCTCGTCCTGGCCGTTCATTAACAAGTGCTTAGTTAAGGGTCAGCCAGGGCCAGGTATCCTGCTCGGCACATAGGTATGGAACCTATCTAGGGACATCAGGGGCCTGCTGAAGGGTTTTATCAGGGTCACCATCTCCCCCACCCCTAGACACAGGGTTTCCCTCCCCCTCCGCTCTCTTTTTGTCATTCGCTCGGTATTTCCCCATAACTAGTGTGACCTCTATACGTGATGGCATGGTATTCAAGTGGATAGTTCTAATCCACAGAGGGTTCTCGTTATAGCTGATTTTTACCATACTAAAGAAGGAAATATGTTCTATTGATTGACACTAGAAACGGTGTCTACGAGGTTGAGATCTTGATGTTAAGGAGCCATATTTGAGCATATGTATGTTATCCTTTACTTGATTTTAGACCAAGTACAGTTTTTAGACCCGATGTCCCTCTTTGGGAAGTTCCGAAAATCTAATTAATCCTTTGTTTTTTCTACAGCATGGTCTTTGTATATTGATCCTCCCCTCATAATGAAAAAAAGTTTCTTGATATGACTTATTAATAAATAATTCCATTTAATAAGTCCTGTGCTGCAAGTGTGGATGAAGGCACCTTTCCATCAGAGCTCTGGATCAAAAGATGTATTGACATAATTAGATAGTCTCTAGAGTTTTCATACTCCATTTTCACTCCCATTGAACTTTTTGAGTGTAAATGTCTATGTAGTAGAAGTTAGTAGAAGTTAGGCTGGCTTTGCACGTTGCGATATCGCAAGCCGATGCTGCGATGTCGCACGCGATAGTCCCCGCCCCCGTCGCAGGTACGATATCTTGTGATAGCTGGCGTAGCGAAAATTATCGCTACGCCAGCTTCACATGCACTCGCCTGCCCTGCGACCGTCGCTCTGGCCAGCGACCCGCCTCCTTCCTAAGGGGACGGGTCGTGCGGCGTCACAGCTACGTCACACGGCAGGCGGCCAATAGCGGCGGAGGGGCGGAGATGAGCAGGATGTAAACATCCCGCCCACCTCCTTCCTTCCGTAGAGCCGCCGGCGGCAGGTAAGGTGAAGTTCCTCGCTCCTGCGATGTGTGCTGCCGCAGGAACGAGGAACAGCATCGGACCATCGCGGCAGCATAATTATGGAAAAGTCGGAGCCTGCAGCGATGATACGATAACGACGCTTTTGCGCTCGTTAATCGTATCATCTAGAATTTACACACAACGATGTCGAAAGTGACGCCGGATGTGCGTCACTTTCGATTTGACCCCACCGACATTGCACGTGCGATGTTGCAACGTGCAAAGCCGCCCTTACTGTAGGTAATATACTCATCGATCGCCGTCTTCTCCAGTTTCCAGTATCACTCCAGTTATCTTCTGGTTTATGTGACTTCTATTCCGATATGCCTGATTATACTTAGGTTTATGTGTGAGCCAGAAGTCACCTTTACAATGTAAGTCTATGGAGGATCAGAACACGGCTCCACTGGCTCACACATAAATCCTAGTGTGATTCTGTCCTCGCACCTCTCTTCCTGCTCCCTCTGTGACTGTTTACAATCTGGCTTCCGACCGCATCATTCCAGTGAAATTGCCCTAACTAAAGTCACCAATCATCTACTAACCGCCAAAGCCAAGCAACACTACTCTGTCCTCCTGTCCTCTGCCTTTGACACAGAGGATCACTTCCTCCTACTACAGATTCTCTCATCTCTTGGCATCACAGACTTGATCCTATCATGGATCTCCTCATACCTAACCGACTGAACTTTCAGCGTCTCCCACTCTCACACCACTTCCTCATCTCGCCCCCTATCTCTCGGTGTCCCCCAAGGTTCAGTTCTAGGACCACTGCTATTCTCCATCTACACCTTCGGCCTGGGACAGCTCATAGAGTCCCACGGCTTTCAGTATCACCTTTACGCTGATGATACGCAGACCTACCTATCTGGACCTGACAACTCCTCCCTACTAACCAGAATCCCACAATGTCTGTCTGCTATTTCATCCTTTTTCTCTGCTCGATTCCTAAAACTGAACATGGACAAAACAGAATTCATCATCTTTCCTCCTCCTCACTCAACCCCCCCCCACCTGACCTATCCATCAATGGCAATGGCTGCTCACTTTCCCCGGTCCCACGTGCTCGCTGCCTGGGAGTAACTCTAGACTCTGATCTCTTTTTCAAGCCACACATCCAAGCCCTTTTCACCTCCTGCCGACTCTAACTCAAAAATATTTCCTGGATCTGTACATTCCTTTCCCAAGAAGCTCCAAAAACCCTAGTGCATGCCCTTATTGTCTCCTGCCTGGATTATTGCAACCTCCTGCTCTGCGACCTCCCTTCTAACAGTCTCGCACCCCTACAATCTATTTTAAACTATGCTGCCCGACTAATCCACCTGTCCCCCCACTACTCCCCGACCTCTCCTCTCTGCCAATCCCTTCACTGACTTCCCATTCCCCAACAACTCCAATGCAAAACCCTAACCATGACATACAAAGCCATCCACAACCACAATTATAAATAATAATAATACAGGAAGGTTGGAATAGAAGTCACATGTTCCAGAAGAGTGGACTAGAGCGGCACTGGAAACCTGGGAAGATGGCGATCTTTCAGTATATTGCTGCACTTGCACTACAGTACATTCACATTTACACAGGTTTGGGCAATGAAAACTTTCATGGGAGTCCATCATTACGCACTACGCTTTCGACTGAGTTATTCTTTGGATTTTTCCTTCATGTGTAAAATCACATTGGATTGTTTTTCTTTACCATTGTCTCGAATGCTTTCATGGGTGACAGGATAATAACAATAATTTTGGATGGCTCCTTCTTGACTACTCTAAAAACCACTGAAGGAAGTGGAAGGTGTCTTTTTATTTTGCGCGAGTCTTCCTGTTCAGTGAGACGGGTGGAGACGTCTATCTTGGGTGGCTTCATGGGTTTCTAGTAAATCAACTCCCACTAAGAGGATTTTTAATTCTTTAGGAAAAGGGAATTTAATCTTGATACACTTTTTTTTGTATACAGTACACTTATTATCTGGCTTGGTAATTTGCCAAGGAATAACACGCAGGCACCCATAGCTTGCATAACTTCTCTGCCTGTTAAATTGTGATTTGCTACAGCGGCCTTCATCCGTTAATACATAGATATCTGACTACATGATTTCCAATTTTTATGAAAACCTTGATATATGAATTGTTTAAAAAAAAATCAATATAATTTCAAATTAAAATTGAGTTTATTCTTAGCAGATGATTATGCGTGGAGCCAAGAAAGACATCAAATACCTTCAAATTTTAATGCGAGCAATCATGGAGTCACATGTGATATATATGAAGATCCCACCATTATCCCGTATGAAAACTTAGCTGTTCACAGGAAAGATCTATCATCTTATCCTTTTCTGTTGGTTCTATCTCCATCACAGATGGTGAATGAAAATCAAAGAGTTCAAACAGAAAATAAGCCATATTCATGTTCAGAATGTGGGAAATGCTTCCACTATGACTTTGATCTTGCTAGACATCAGCACATTCACACAGCGGAGAAGCCGTATTCATGTTCAAAATGTGGGAAATGTTTTAAGCAGAAAGGAAACATGGTTCGACATCAAATAATTCACACAGGGGAGAAGCCTTTTTCATGTTCAGTATGTGGAAAATATTTTAGACATAAATCAGTTTTATCTAGACATCACAGACTTCACACAGGTGAGAAACCATTTTCATGTTCAGAATGTGGGAAATCTTTTAAACAGAAGACAGTTTTAGTGGCACATCAAAGATGTCACACAGGGGAGAAGCCATTTTCATGTTCAGTATGTGGGAAATGTTTTGCGCATAAGTCAAATTTTGCTACACATCAGAGAGTTCACACAGAAAAGCCATTTTCATGTTCTAAATGTGGGAGATTTTTTGGCCAGAAATCCAGTTTGGTTGCGCATCAGAAAAGTCACACAGGAGAGAAGCCATTTTCATGTTCAGAATGTGGGAAAGGTTATAAGCATAAATCAAAATTCCTTGTACATCAGAGAATTCACACAGGAGAGAAGCCATTTTCATGTTCAGAATGTGGGAAATGTTTTACCAATAAATCAAATTTTCTTGTGCATCAGAGAGTTCACACAGGGGAGAAGCCATATTCATGTTCAGAATGTGGTAAATCTTTTCAACGGAAGGGAAATTTAGTTGCACATCAAATAAGTCACACAGGGTAGAAGTTCTTTTTGAGCTCAGAATGTTGCTACACATCAGAGAGTTCACAAAGGGGAGAAGCCATATTCATGTTCTGAATATGGAAAATCTTGTTATCAAAAATCACATCATAATAAACATAATAGTTTTACCTAACATCCAGTGCAGACATTCTGTGCATTTATTGTGTGGTGAACACATTGGAATTACCAGATGTGAGCCCACCAATGTTCTCTTTGATTACACTATTCTATAAAGGAACTTGGTGTCAAAAATATCCCTATTGTTTACGCCTTTTCAGAAACAAATTCCACCTCAAAGCTAATACAGTGATTTAAATTTTTATTTTGTTCTAGAAGGATAATTTATTTGTTTTATGTTTGTGTCATGTTTACTACAGCATAATTGGTTTATTTTTCTCTTTATTATTTTGTAATCATAATTTAATAAAGGTTTTTTTTATTTTGTGCTATAGCTCATTGTAAAGTACTTTTCAATAATTATCCTGGATATTCTCAATCTCTCAATCCTTCACATAGTTTGTTGGTTGTTACTTCAAACCCTTAAGGACCTGGCATTTTTTTTTTTTTTATTATTGCACTTTTTTTTCGCTCGCTTCTACAAACCACAACTTTTTCATTTTCCTGGACTATTCCAGCACTGTTGGAGTTCTACTTTGGAATCATAACATCCATTGATAGGTGTAACGCAGTTACTGGCATACCCACACTTTCCTAAACCCCTCCCCAGCAGGGACGCTGGCACACTTACCCTCCCAGTCGCTCTGTGGTGGCTTCTGTTTCCTTGGTTCCTGGTAGTGGTTCCCAGGACCTGAGTACACTGCTCACATCTCCAGGGAGTATGCTTCAGGCACCCATGCGCACCTATTGTTAAAGGGCCAACACACCCTAACCCGGAAGTGCCTCCCAGCCTGTCGCTGTGAGGCACTAGGTATTTAAGGCATCTTCCCACTATCACTATATGTCACGATGGTCTCTTGTTATTAGGAGGCTTGTGACAGGTTTGGGGCCAGAGTCTCACTTTGCCTTGTGAGACTCTGGATTTTAAATGTGTTTTCCTTTCCTTTGGTGCAGCAAGGGTAAATGCCAGTTTCTGACCAAGCCGGATTGTGACTACACCCATTCCCTTTAAATGGTCACATACCATCACACGATGCCGGTAATAGAACTTTCATTCTAATACTAGCGACAGAGGAGGAAGGTTGCTGTGGTAGCCACAGCAGCCTTGCTGCTGCTGGAGCCTTGCTGGTGTTGTCCTTCTGGTGGAAGCGGTGCTGCCTGCAGCCGTCAAGTTAGGGTATATCCTTTTTGTTTATCCCCTGTCTGTCTACCTTTACTCGTGCAGTGGTGGGATTAGTGCTCTTGCTGGCCACCTCACTAGCTATGGTGAGTAGGGCAAACGAGGGCCTAGGCACGTGATCGGAGACAGAAAGAAAGAACCCGTATAGGGACGTTAAAGAGTGAAGGGTACAGCCTCGGATGAGCACAGGAGGTGTCCCTTTGCCCCTGTCCCTAGCTTTAGGGTCCACTTTGTTATAGTGTTCCTTGTATAGTTCGTTGTGCTCCTGACATGCGTTGGTCCATGTGCATCTCTCACGCCGTGTGATCGGACATCCCTAGTTTGAGTGTGACACTATGGGAGGTGCCTGGGCAACGTGGTCTAACCCTAGAGACGCGTTGTGTGTTGTCAGATCCTACTTATGTGCTGCTGCTGTATTGTTAACACCAGTCTGTATTCTAGTACTTGCCATACCCGCTGCTGCACAGATCCATATTACACTGTGTGCAGAGTTATTAGGCAAATGAGTATTTTGATCACATGATACTTTTTATACATGTTGTCCTATTCCAAGCTGTGTAGGCTTGAGAGCCAACTACCAATTAAGTAAATCAGGTGATGTGCATCTATGTAATGAGGAGGGGAGTGGTGTAATGACATCAACACCCTATATAAGGTGTGCTTAATTATTAGGCAACTTCCTTTCCTTTGGCAAAATGGGTCAGAAGAGAGATTTGATGGGCTCTGAAAAGTCCAAAATTGTGAGATGTCTTGCAGAGGGATGCAGCAGTCTTGAAATTGCCAAACTTTTGAAGCGTGATCACCGAACAATCAAGCGTTTCATGGCAAATAGCCAACAGGGTCACAAGAAGCTTGTTGGGCAAAAAAGGCGCAAAATAACTGTCCATGAATTGAGGAAAATCAAGCGTGAAGCTGCCAAGATACCATTTGCCAACACTTTGACCATATTTCAGAACTGCAACGTTACTGGAGTATCAAAAAGCACAAGGTGTGCCATACTCAGGGACATGGCCAAGGTAAAAAAGGCTGAAAAATGACCACCTTTGAACAAGAAAAATAAGATAAAACGTCAAGCCTGGGCCAAGAAATATCTTAAGACTGATTTTTCAAAGGTTTTATGGACTGATGAAATGAGAGTGACTCTTGATGGGCAGATGGATGGGCCAGAGGCTGGATCAGTAAAGGGCAGAGAGCTCCACTCCGACTCAAAAATCCTTTAAAATACAACTTGCTTAATAATTCTGCATGCGGTGTAGAGTCATTACACACAAAGGGATCTATTTCACATATTTTTTATATTATATAGAGTCATTACACACAGAGGGATCTATTTCATGTGTTTATTATATATTATATAGAGTCATTACACACAGAGGGATCTATTTCACGTGTTTATTATATATTATATAGAGTCATTACACATAGAGGGATCTATTTCTTGTGTTTATTATTTATTATATAGAGTCATTACACACAGAGGGATCTAGTACACGTGTTTATTTCTGTTAATGTTGATGATTATGGCTTACAGCCAATAAAAACTCAAAACTCCTTATCTCAGAATATTAGAATAATTACCACAAAACACCTGCAAAGCAGGGCTGTAGAGTCGGAGTCGGTGTTCATTTTGGTGGAGTCGGAGTCGGTATAAAATGGACCGACTCTTCCTGGTTCTCGTTGCTCTGTGTAGTGTCTACTGCTGCAGAGCTCTGGCTCCCCCTTGACACATGGGGAAGACTGCTGACTTGACAGATGTCCAGAAGGCAGTCATTGACACACTCCACAGGGAGGGTAAGCCACAAAAGGTCATTGCTAAAGAAGCTGGCTGTTGACAGAGTGCTGTTGTGGCACCCCAGGGTTCAGTTGCCACAGATATACCTGTACCTGGGGCAGGGAAGGATCTCCACATCAAGTAATCCCACAAACAACACCTTCCACTCCAAGCCTGGAGGGGGAGCCCTACAAGCCGAGCTCAGGTGAAGTCCCCTTTAAATCCAGGTCTGGAAGCGGAGTCAGAGAGTGACAGTTGATAGTTGAGCTCAAGCTCGAGAATCGATGTAATGACTCTATATAATATATAGGAATAGATCCCTCTGTGTGTAATGACTCTATATAACAGTGATGGTGAACCTATGGCATGCGTGCCAGCTGGGGCACGCAGAGCTCTTTCTGCCGGCACGCGTGCTGTCGCCTTATCCCGCCGCTTTGAACTGCCGGCGCGACAAAGTTGTGTTGGAGCGGAGAAGCATTTCTCCTCGCTCTGACACTCCTCTTCCTAGGCCGCAGGTCTGTTGCCTAGGAGACGGAGGAGCGTCAGTAAGTGGCGCTGGCGTAATGACGTCTTCTGGCCGCGCGGGAACTGAGGACTCAATGGCGCGCTGCGGTGGAGTGAGTACTGGAAGGTGAGTTGTATGTTTTTTGTTTTTTTTTTGTTTTATTACTTGTGTGAGGCTGTGCCAATGTGGGGGTGGGGAAACATGGCAGCATGGGGGAAACATGCATGTCAGGGTTGAGGAAACAAACATGCCAGCATGGAGAAACATACATGCCAGCATGGAGAAACATACATGCCAGCAAGGGGAAACATACAGTACATGCCAGGATGGAGGAAACATACATGCCAGGATGATGGAAACATACATGCTGGGATGGAGGAAACATGCATGCCGGGATGGAGGAAACATACATGCCGGGATGGAGGAAACATACATGTCGAGATGGAGGAAAGATACATGTCGGGATGGAGGAAACATACATGCCGGGATGGAGGAAACATACATGCCGAGATGGAGGAAACATACATGCCGGGATGGAGGAAACATACATGCCGGGATGGAGGAAACATGCATGCCGGGATGGAGGAAACATGCATGCCGGGATGGAGGAAACATACATGCCGGGATGGGGAAAACATACATGCCGGGATGGAGGAAACATGCATGCCGGGATGGAGGAAACATACATGCCGGGATGGAGGAAACATACATGCCGGGATGGAGGAAACATACATGCCGGGATGGAGGAAACATACATGCCGGGATGGAGGAAACATACATGCCGGGATGGAGGAAACATACATGTCGGGATGGAGGAAACATACATGCCGGGATGGAGGAAACATACATGCCGGGATGGGGAAACATGCATGCCAGGATGATGGAAACATACAGGCAGGATGGAGGAAACATGCATGCCAGGATGGGGGAAACATGCATACCAGGATGGGGAAACATGCATGCCAGAATGGAGGAAACATACATGCCAGGATGGTGAAAACATGCATGCAGGATGGGGAAACATGCATGCCAGGATGGGGAAACATGCATGCCAGGATGGGGAAACATGCATGCCAAGATGATGAAAACATACATGCCAGGATGGGGAAACATGCATGCCAGGATGGGGAAACATGCATGCCAGGATGGAGGAAACATACATGCCAGGATGATGGAAACATACATGCCAGGATGATGGAAACATGCATGCCAAGATGATGAAAACATACATGCCAGGATGGGGAAACATGCATGCCAGGATGGGGAAACATGCATGCCAGGATGATGGAAACATACATGCCAGGATGGAGGAAACATACATGCCAGGATGATGGAAACATACATGCCAGGATGATGGAAACATGCATGCCAGGATGATGGAAACATACATGCCAGAATGATGGAAACATACATGCCAGGATGGGGAAACATGCGTGCCAGGATGGGGAAACATACATGCCAGGATGATGGAAACATACATGCCAGGATGATGGAAACATACATGCCAGGATGGGGAAACATACATGCCAGGATGGGGAAACATGCATGCCAGGATGGTGGAAACATGCATGCCAGGATGGGGAAACATGGATGCCAGGATGGTGAAAACATACATGCCAGGATGGGGGAAACATGCATGCCAGGATGGGGGAAACATGCATGCCAGGATGATGGAAACATACATGCTAGGATGGGGAAACATGCATACCAGGATGGGGAAACATGGATGCCAGGATGGTGAAAACATGCATGCCAGGATGGGGGAAACATGCATGCCAGGATGGTGGAAACATGCATGCCAGGATGGGGAAACATGCATGCCAGGATGGTGAAAACATACATGCCAGGATGGGGGAAACATGCATGCCAGGATGGTGGAAACATGCATGCCAGGATGGGGAAACATGCATGCCAGGATGGGGAAACATGGATGCCAGGATGGTGAAAACATGCATGCCAGGATGGGGGAAACATGCATGCCAGGATGGGGGAAACATGCATGCCAGGATGGTGGAAACATGCATGCCAGGATGGGGAAACATGCATGCCAGGATGGGGAAACATGGATGCCAGGATGGTGAAAACATACATGCCAGGATGGGGGAAACATACATGCCAGGATGGGGGAAACATGCATGCCAGGATGGGGGAAACATGCATGCCAGGATGGGGAAACATGCATGCCAGGATGATGGAAACATACATGCCAGGATGGTGGAAACATGCATGCCAGGATGGGGGACATTTATCAGGAAGGGGAACATTTACCACTATGGGGAAACATGTCGGGATAGGGAAACATGTTGGGATGGGATACATTTACCAGGATGGGGGAACATGTCAAGATGGGGAATAGTTACCAAGATGGGGGAATGTGTTGGGATGGGGAACATTTACCAGGAAGGGGAACATGCCAGGAAGTGGGACATTTATCAGGATGGGGATACATTTACCTGGATGGGGTACATTTACCAGGATGGGGGAACATTTACTAGGATGAGATACATGCCGTGATGGGGGAACATTTATCAGGTTGAGGAACATTTCCCAGGATGGAAAATATGGCGGGATGGGGTATATTTACCAGGATGGGGCCATGATGGGGACAAATATACCAGAATGTAGGAAATATATATCAGGATGGGGGACATGTTTACCAGGAAGTGGCACAGGAAGGGTGACATAACTACACAATGATGGGGAGGGGAGCAACTCGTACGTCTTTATGGGATTTCAGGATGTTCAGACTTTGAAATGTAGATGTGGATTTCAGGGTGACATCTGATTGCATTCCAGGCTAAAATCTCTGTCTAATATGCTGCAATTTTTTCCAGAAAGATCAATCCAACTGCTGTGTCCGGAAAGGGCAGTGGCTCAGCTTCGATGTGTGGTAAGCATGCATGAGCGTGATGCCCCCTGCTGAGGAGAAGAGAAAACTGCTGAGGTAAGGTTAAAATCAATTATTTACATAATAGGATTGGTTGGCACTTCGGAGAAAAAAAATGGGTTTAGGGCTACAGTTTCGGCACTCCGCCTGTGAAAGGTTCCCCTTGACTGCTATATAATATATAGGAATAGATCCCTCTGTGTGTAATGACTCTATATAATGTATAGGAATAGATCCCTCTGTGTGTAATGACTCTATATAATATATAGGAATAGATCCCTCTGTGTGTAATGACTCTATATAATATATGCGTTTCCCCTTTTATATTGAAATATTGAAATAAATTAACTTTTTGAGGATATTCTAATTTATTGAGATGCACTTGTATATCGATAGATAAACTTCAGTGTTGATCCTCTGAACCATTTTTGGCCCCAGTCTTATGCCCACATATTATCCTTGTCAGAAGGATTTTTTGTCCAGACAATCTCCCGACACCTTTCCTCTGTCCATTTTTCAGGAGCGTCTGCTGCTCATTCAAAGGCCTAACGTGTCCCTGGTGAGATCGGTTATATTCACGGCATCTGCAGCTGTTCAATATCTCCTTACTGTGCTCAATTCTAGTTCCCACTTCTTTTTAAGGGGAATTAGTGCAAATATGCCACCATCATTTATAGGTACTGGAGACTCATCGCACTTAATCCGTGTGCCTCTTACCTGCAAGCGCCGCATTCTTTTGCTCATGGAGGCAGGACTCACTCCCTGGCCTTATAGTATGTATATAGTATAGTAGGTGTCATTCCTGGCACTAACTAGAGAGGTCGAAGTTATATAGATAGACCATTGATTGTGCTATGCATGTCTTTTGTACTTACTGGAAAATTATGTCACATAGTAGCACATTACACAGAATGAGCAACATACGTCCGCCTGGTGTCAAGATGAAAATCACCTGCATGGACTCTTTGGAGAAATAGCAGTACCACTGATTCCACCAAACAACTTAGAGGGGTCTGGCTATCGTACACTATGTTACCCCACACTATAATCTGTACACAGTCCCGCTCTATGCAATGCCAACACACATGGCAATGCTCTGTACACACACAGCTTTAGTCCATACTCCTTGCACACATATGCCTCCATTCCAGATATCTCATACAGACACTACTCCACTCCAGACAGACACCTCGTATACACACGTCTCCACTCTGGAGACCTTGTACTCACGCGGCTCCCCTCCGGAGACCTCATACACATGCGGCTACCCCTCCGGAGACCTTGTACACACAACTCCACTCAGGAGACCTTGGAAACAGAAGACTCCACTCCTGACACCTCATACACACACGTCTCCACTCCTGACACCTCATACACACACGTCTCCACTCCTGAAACCTCATACACACACGTCTCCACTCCTGACACCTCATACACACACATCTCCACTCCTGACACCATACACACACGTCTCCACTCCTGACACCTCATACACACACGTCTCCACTCCTGACACCTCATACACACACGTCTCCACTCCTGACACCTCATACACACACGTCTCCACTCCTGACACCTCATACACACACGTCTCCACTCCTGACACCTCATACACACACGTCTCCACTCCTGACACCTCATACACACACGTCTCCACTCCTGACACCTCATACACACACGTCTCCACTCCTGACACCTCATACACACACGTCTCCACTCCTGACACCTCATATACACACACGTCTCCACTCCTGACACCTCGTGTACACACGTGTCTCCACTCCTGAAACCTCATACACACACGTTTCCACTCCTGACACCATACACACACGTCTCCACTCCTGACACCTCATACACACACGTCTCCACTCCTGACACCTCATACACACACGTCTCCACTCCTGACACCTCATACACACACGTCTCCACTCCTGACACCTCATACACACACGTTTCCACTCCTGACACCTCGTACACACATGTTTCCACTCCTGACACCTCGCGTACACACACGTCTCCACTCCTGACACCTCATACACACACGTCTCCACTCCTGACACCTCATACACACACGTCTCCACTCCTGACACCTCATACACACACGTCTCCACTCCTGACACCATACACACACGTCTCCACTCCTGACACCTCATACACACACGTCTCCACTCCTGACACCTCATACACACACGTCTCCACTCCTGACACCTCATACACACACGTCTCCACTCCTGACACCTCATACACACACGTTTCCACTCCTGACACCTCGTACACACACACGCACGTCTCCACTCCTGACACCTCGTGTACACACACGTCTCCACTCCTGACACCTCGTATACACACACGTCTCCACTCCTGACACCTCATATACACACACGTCTCCACTCCTGACACCTCATATACACACACGTCTCCACTCCTGACACCTCGTGTACACACGTGTCTCCACTCCTGAAACCTCATACACACACGTTTCCACTCCTGACACCTCGTACACACATATGTTTCCACTCCTGACACCTCGCGTACACACACGTCTCCACTCCTGACACCTCGGACACACACGTCTCCACTCCTGATACCTCATACACACACGTCTCCACTCCTGACACCTCGTGAACACACACGTCTCCACTCCTGACACCTCGTACACACACGGCTCCGTTCCTCACACACACGGCTCCGCTCCGTACACCTCGCACACACACGGCTCCGCTCCTGACACCTCGTACACACACACGTCTCCACTCCTGACACCTCGTACACACACACATCTCCACTCTTGACACCTCGTACACACACGGCTCCGTTCCGCACACACACGGCTCCGCTCCGTACACCTCGCACACACACGGCTCCGCTCCTGACACCTCGTACACACACACGTCTCCACTCCTGACACCTCGTACACACACACACGTCTCCACTCCTGACACCTCGTACACACACACACACACGTCTCCACTCCTGACACCTCGTACACACACGTCTCCACTCCTGACACCTTGTACACACGTCTCCACTCCTGACACCTCGTACACACACGTCTCCACTCCTGACACCTCGTGTACACACACGTCTCCATTCCTGACACCTCGTGCACACACGTCTCCGCTCTGTACACCTCGTGTACACACACGTCTCCACTCCTGACACCTCATACACACACGTCTCCACTCCTGACACCTCGTACACACACGTCTCCACTCCTGACACCTCGTGTACACACACGTCTCCATTCCTGACACCTCGTGCACACACGTCTCCGCTCTGTACACCTCGTGTACACACACGTCTCCACTCCTGACACCTCATACACACACGTCTCCACTCCTGACACCTCGTATACACACACGTCTCCATTCCTGACACCTTGTGTACACACACGTCTCTGCTCCGTACACCTCGTGTACACACACGGCTCCGCTCCGTATACACCTCATGTACACACACGGCTCTGCTCCGTACACCTCGTACACACTCGGCTCTACTACATCCACACTGTAAACCCCTCCTGACCCCACACATAAACTTCCCCTCATCCAGCACCATGACAACCAGCACAGCAGAGTCCTGCATACACTGAGGGGCTGATCATGTGACCCCTGACTCCTCCCCTCCATGTGACATCATCACAGGTCCTGTAAGCACAGAGCAGCCATATATCTAGTGTGCGGCTCTGCAGGTGGAGGTAGGTGCAGGGTATTATATATCTAGTGTGCGGCTCTGCAGGTGGAGGTAGGTGCAGGGTATTATATATCTGTGTGCGGCTCTGCAGGTGGAGGTAGGTGCAGGGTATTATATATCTAGTGTGCGGCTCTGCAGGTGGAGGTAGGTGCAGGGCATTATATATCTAGTGTGCGGCTCTGCAGGTGGAGGTAGGTGCAGGGTATTATATATCTAGTGTGCGGCTCTGCAGGAGGAGGTAGGTGCAGGGTATTATATATCTAGTGTGCGGCTCTGCAGGTGGAGGTAGGTGCAGGGTATTATATATCTAGTGTGCGGCTCTGCAGGTGGAGGTAGGTGCAGGGCATTATATATCTAGTGTGCGGCTCTGCAGGTGGAGGTAGGTGCAGGGTATTATATATCTAGTGTGCGGCTCTGCAGGTGGAGGTAGGTGCAGGGTATTATATATCTAGTGTGCGGCTCTGCAGGTGGAGGTAGGTGCAGGGTATTATATATCTAGTGTGTGGCTCTGCAGGTGGAGGTAGGTGCAGGGTATTATATATCTAGTGTGCGGCTCTGCAGGTGGAGGTAGGTGCAGGGTATTATATATCTAGTGTGCGGCTCTGCAGGTGGAGGTAGGTGCAGGGTATTATATATCTAGTGTGCGGCTCTGCAGGTGGAGGTAGGTGCAGGGTATTATATATCTAGTGTGCGGCTCTGCAGGTGGAGGTAGGTGCAGGGTATTATATATCTAGTGTGCGGCTCTGCAGGTGGAGGTAGGTGCAGGGTATTATATATCTAGTGTGCGGCTCTGCAGGTGGAGGTAGGTGCAGGGTATTATATATCTAGTGTGCGGCTCTGCAGGTGGAGGTAGGTGCAGGGTATTATATATCTAGTGTGCGGCTCTGCAGGTGGAGGTAGGTGCAGGGTATTATATATCTAGTGTGCGGCTCTGCAGGTGGAGGTAGGTGCAGGGTATTATATATCTAGTGTGCGGCTCTGCAGGTGGAGGTAGGTGCAGGGTATTATATATCTAGTGTGCGGCTCTGCAGGTGGAGGTAGGTGCAGGGTATTATATATCTAGTGTGCGGCTCTGCAGGTGGAGGTAGGTGCAGGGTATTATATATCTAGTGTGCGGCTCTGCAGGTGGAGGTAGGTGCAGGGTATTATATATCTAGTGTGCGGCTCTGCAGGTGGAGGTAGGTGCAGGGTATTATATATCTAGTGTGCGGCTCTGCAGGTGGAGGTAGGTGCAGGGTATTATATATCTAGTGTGCGGCTCTGCAGGTGGAGGTAGGTGCAGGGTATTATATATCTAGTGTGCGGCTCTGCAGGGGGAGGTAGGTGCAGGGTATTATATATCTAGTGTGCGGCTCTGCAGGTGGAGGTAGGTGCAGGGTATTATATATCTAGTGTGCGGCTCTGCAGGTGGAGGTAGGTGCAGGGTATTATATATCTAGTGTGCGGCTCTGCAGGTGGAGGTAGGTGCAGGGTATTATATATCTGGTGTGCGGCTCTGCAGGTGGAGGTAGGTGCAGGGTATTATATATCTAGTGTGCGGCTCTGCAGGTGGAGGTAGGTGCAGGGTATTATATATCTAGTGTGCGGCTCTGCAGGTGGAGGTAGGTGCAGGGTATTATATATCTGTGTGCGGCTCTGCAGGTGGAGGTAGGTGCAGGTTATTATATATCTAGTGTGCGGCTCTGCAGGTGGAGGTAGGTGCAGGGTATTATATATCTAGTGTGCGGCTCTGCAGGTGGAGGTATGTGCAGGGTATTATATATCTGTGTGCGGCTCTGCAGGTGGAGGTAGGTGCAGGGTATTATATATCTAGTGTGCGGCTCTGCAGGTGGAGGTAGGTGCAGGGTATTATATATCTAGTGTGCGGCTCTGCAGGTGGAGGTAGGTGCAGGGTATTATATATCTAGTGTGCGGCTCTGCAGGTGGAGGTAGGTGCAGGGTATTATATATCTAGTGTGCGGCTCTGCAGGTGGAGGTAGGTGCAGGGTATTATATATCTAGTGTGCGGCTCTGCAGGTGGAGGTAGGTGCAGGGTATTATATATCTGTGTGCGGCTCTGCAGGTGGAGGTAGGTGCAGGGTATTATATATCTAGTGTGCGGCTCTGCAGGTGGAGGTAGGTGCAGGTTATTATATATCTGTGTGTGGCTCTGCAGGTGGAGGTAGGTGCAGGTTATTATATATCTAGTGTGCGGCTCTGCAGGTGGAGGTAGGTGCAGGGTATTATATATCTAGTGTGAGGCTCTGCAGGAGGAGGTAGGTGCAGGTTATTATATATCTAGTGTGCGGCTCTGCAGGTGGAGGTAGGTGCAGGGTATTATATATCTGTGTGCGGCTCTGCAGGTGGAGGTAGGTGCAGGTTATTATATATCTAGTGTGCGGCTCTGCAGGTGGAGGTAGGTGCAGGGTATTATATATCTAGTGTGCGGCTCTGCAGGTGGAGGTAGGTGCAGGGTATTATATATCTAGTGTGCGGCTCTGCAGGTGGAGGTAGGTGCAGGGTATTATATATCTAGTGTGTGGCTCTGCAGGAGGAGGTAGGTGCAGGTTATTATATATCTAGTGTGCGGCTCTGC
This sequence comes from Anomaloglossus baeobatrachus, assembly GCF_048569485.1. Classification (NCBI taxonomy): domain Eukaryota; kingdom Metazoa; phylum Chordata; class Amphibia; order Anura; family Aromobatidae; genus Anomaloglossus; species Anomaloglossus baeobatrachus. The sequence goes on from NC_134357.1 coordinate 586,760,103, forward strand.
AGGTGGAGGTAGGTGCAGGGTATTATATATCTAGTGTGCGGCTCTGCAGGTGGAGGTAGGTGCAGGGTATTATATATCTGGTGTGCGGCTCTGCAGGTGGAGGTAGGTGCAGGGTATTATATATCTAGTGTGCGGCTCTGCAGGTGGAGGTAGGTGCAGGGTATTATATATCTAGTGTGCGGCTCTGCAGGTGGAGGTAGGTGCAGGGTATTATATATCTGTGTGCGGCTCTGCAGGTGGAGGTAGGTGCAGGTTATTATATATCTAGTGTGCGGCTCTGCAGGTGGAGGTAGGTGCAGGGTATTATATATCTAGTGTGCGGCTCTGCAGGTGGAGGTAGGTGCAGGGTATTATATATCTAGTGTGCGGCTCTGCAGGTGGAGGTAGGTGCAGGGTATTATATATCTAGTGTGCGGCTCTGCAGGTGGAGGTAGGTGCAGGGTATTATATATCTAGTGTGCGGCTCTGCAGGTGGAGGTAGGTGCAGGGTATTATATATCTAGTGTGCGGCTCTGCAGGTGGAGGTAGGTGCAGGGTATTATATATCTAGTGTGCGGCTCTGCAGGTGGAGGTAGGTGCAGGGTATTATATATCTAGTGTGCGGCTCTGCAGGTGGAGGTAGGTGCAGGGTATTATATATCTAGTGTGCGGCTCTGCAGGTGGAGGTAGGTGCAGGGTATTATATATCTAGTGTGCGGCTCTGCAGGTGGAGGTAGGTGCAGGGTATTATATATCTGGTGTGCGGCTCTGCAGGTGGAGGTAGGTGCAGGGTATTATATATCTAGTGTGCGGCTCTGCAGGTGGAGGTAGGTGCAGGGTATTATATATCTAGTGTGCGGCTCTGCAGGTGGAGGTAGGTGCAGGTTATTCTCTCTCAGGATTAGTCGTTATTCACACTTGTTTCCATATTACGTTACTTTCATACTCTGTGTTGTTTTCCTATGATTACTAGTGATGGTCGAGCACTGCCATGCTTGAGGGCTCAGAAGATCTTCTGGAAGAATTCTCTAGTTCCCCATTGACTTCCTTTGTTATGTCTCCTGAGCACACAATCGTGGTAGTGCGTGCTCAGCATCACAAATGATTCACACTGTGGTACAGTGAGCCTCACAATATGGCCGTACTGTCGTCTTCTCCTCAGAGGTCGGTCTCCTCGTTGTTCTGTCGTCGTCTCCTCTCGGAGCTCGGTCTCCTCGGTGTTCTGTCGTCGTCTCCTCTCGGAGCTCGGTCTCCTCGGTGTTCTGTCGTCGTCTCCTCTCAGAGCTCGGTCTCCTCGTTGTTCTGTCGTCGTCTCCTCTCAGAGCTCGGTCTCCTCGGTGTTCTGTCGTCGTCTCCTCTCAGCGCTCAGTCTACTCGTTGTTCTGTCGTTGTCTCCTCTCAGAGCTCGGTCTCCTCGGTGTTCTGTCGTCGTCTGCTCTTGGAGCTCGGTCTCCTCGGTGTTCTGTCCTCTCCTCAGAGCTCAGTCTCCTCGGTGTTCTGTCGTCGTCTCCTCAGAGCTCGGTCTCCTCGTTGTTCTGTCGTCGTCTCCTCTCGGAGCTCGGTCTCCTCGGTGTTCTGTCCTCTTCTCAGAGCTCGGTCTCCTCGTTGTTCTGTCGTCGTCTCCTCTCAGAGCTCGGTCTCCTCTTTGTTCTGTCGTCGTCTCCTCTCAGAGCTCGGTCTCCTCTTTGTTCTGTCGTCGTCTCCTCTCAGAGCTCGGTCTCCTCTGTGTTCTGTCGTCGTCTCCTCTCAGAGCTCGTTCTCCTCGGTGTTCTGTCGTCGTCTCCTCAGAGCTCGGTCTCCTTGTTGTTCTGTCGTCGTCTCCTCTCAGAGCTCGTTCTCCTTGTTGTTCTGTCGTCGTCTCCTGTCAGAGCTCGGTCTCCTTGTTGTCCTGTCGTCGTCTCCATTTAGAGCTCGGTCTCCTTGTTGTCCTGTCGTCGTCTCCTCAGAGCTCGGTCTCCTTGTTGTCCTGTCGTCGTCTCCTCAGAGCTCGGTCTACTCGTTGTCCTGTCATTGTCTCCTCTCAGAGCTCGGTCTCCTTGTTGTCCTATCGTCGTCTCCTCAGAGCTCGGTCTACTCGTTGTTCTGTCATCGTCTTCCTAGAGCTTGGTCTCTTCGTTGTCCTGTTGTCAGAGCTCGGTCTCCTCGTTGTCCTGTTGTCAGAGCTCTGTCTCCTTGTTGTTCTTTCTCTCACTTCGGCCACAATCACACATCGTTTTTGTATTTTCTCCTATGCTATAAATGCTCTGTGTTTTTCTATTGCTGGAAAACCTTATTCCTAACACTGATTCTCAGGGGACCCCACCCCAGAGAGCCCCAAAGTCCGCCAGCTAATTACCAGTCCAAAATAACAAGACGAGGGTGGTCACCATACACCGATGTACCACCAATCGGCAAAATGACCCAAGCAAAACAATTCTAGAAATACTAACCTTGCTATTCCCTCTAAAGATTAGCCATAGGGCAGGATCTTCTCTACTGGTGACACTGCGCAGTTGTGGTAACCCCCTCCCTCCTCCCCTAAACCTATATATATATATATATATATATATATATATATATATATATATATATATATATATATATATATATATATATATATATATATATATATATATATATATATATATATATATATATATATCTCTTTCCACCCCTTCTACCCACCTGCATTATACACCACCACTTTAAACTATTGACTCCAAAAAAGCCGGCTCTTCTCCCTGTAACCACATTAACCCTACGTTGCCCTGTAAAGCAGAGTCATGGGTCACTACACCCATGGCTCTGCTCTGGCTCCGTTCTCGCTGGTTTTACACGGTCAGCAAATGTGTTCCTGGTCAATCTGCACAGATCCTGCCACTACATGATAATTCTTGTACCTCCGGCTGCTACTCCCCATTTTGGTGTATTCAAGAAAGACTGATTTCTTCTTTTTCTGCAAACTACAAGAGACACAAATCAAGCCCAAGTTCCTTCAGCCCTCAGAACGCAGTTCGCACATCACCAGATTTGCGTTTCACTTTTTCAACCCTTCACTATTTCTAAAGTGGACCATCCTTAGAGTTGACGTTATGGCAAATTATTTTAAAGAAAAATTTGACCATATCCGACATGTAGTTGTTTCCCAATTCTTCAGTATCATTGTCCCGGGCAGTATATAACTGGAGAATGTCACTTTGGAGGCCGTTGACCGTGCCCTGGGTGCTTTTTAATGGGAAGTATTTACAGGGGAGATAAGATTAACCTGTGGGTTTCAGTTAATGTTGTGGCACTGCCGCTGCTGAAGTGTATGTATGTAAAGCGCTGTGGAATTTAATAGCGCTATATAAATGAATAAAATTATTATTAATTATTATTATTAAGTGGGTACTCCCAGGGCTGGTGGTAATGGCAGCTGTGGTGGTAGGCCCTCCACAGATAGGGTTGAGCCTGGGAGGTATGTGATGTAGTAATAATGGAGTCCACACCGGGGTTGTAATTAACAGTCTCTAATCACTCGTGGTCCCTTGGATGGCTGGTTTAGGTTCCTGTATTTCCAGTGCCAGTTGATGACTCGCTTGGTCTGTCCCCTGCACCCTCAGTGTGATTGGGTCCCCGTAGTGTGGAGCGTTTGGGGCCCAACTGTCCCTTTGCGGTAGCAGTCTCCTCCTTACGGCGGACAGTGTGGGCCCTGTAGGGCAGGTATGTGTCCGAACCCTGATCCTGATTTGCCAGGCCGTCTGAAACTGTCGCCTGACCTAGGTCCCTGTGCCCCATGCGTGCTCTAGTCCCAGCAGTAACCGTATGTACCTGCCCTGGTGACCACTCTCCTGTGCCCCCGGGTCACCGTTACACAACCCAGCTCTAGGCATGTCTTTACACTTCACTTCTACTTCAGACTGTCTGTAGACTGACTGCAGTCCCCTCCCACCAGGCTGTCTAGTTTCCTGGTCAGGCTCCGCCCTCTAGGTGGCCATCCCCTTGTCTGACTAGGCAGTGCCCCCTGGTATGAAGTGGTAACTAGGATTTGATGTGTTGGTGTTGCTGGCACTGGTGTTCCAGGTCCCAGGGGGTAGGTCCTGCATCCCTGTGAGGATGCAGTTCCTAGTAGTGTCTTGAGTAGCTCAGGGATGCTACATCATGACCCTTCTTCCCTCCCACACTTCACCAAGTTCATTTTCTGTTTTTAAACCCAGAAGAAAAGGTTACCAGGTTCCTCGCATCTTCTTGCCCTGCTACCTACAATACCTATTAATTCACATCTCCTTCAGTCCCTCTCCTTGGTTGTCACTACCTACCTATGAGAGAATGCAAGCCATTTTGTATTGTATAAAAACCATCTTAGTCTGATAATTGAATGGTGTCATAGGGCTCAGCTAACACTGATGGGCGGGGAAGTTTCACATTTCTACACACACCCCTGTGGCTCTTATTAATGTATAGTTACTTCTTTGTTTGGGATACTATATAAACTGGTCACATGATGTAATAAAGCAGAAACTTTCAGTACACCACAGAGCGTGTGTGCTGTATTGATTTCCCAAGCACTTGTAAAACAAATTTTATTAATTTGGAGTTTCAGTGGCATAGAAGGAGAGTATTTCACTCACACTACCTAACAAAAATATTTAACCTCTCTCTTTCTTTCAGCATCTTTCCCTATTCATTTAAACATGGCATCATAAACCTGTTACTAAAAAAAAAAAACCTCAACCAGAAGTGTGCTGCCAATTGCAGACCTGTCTCCAATCTCCCCTTTATATCTAAACTTCTGGAAAGTTTGTTCCACTCCTATCTAATCCGCTATCTCTCAGTTAATTCTTTTCTAGGCCCTTGCAATTCTGTCTCTACTCTTTAGGCCTCTGCCACATTCACGTGAAATTCACGCACGTGCCGAGAGACACGTATTTTTCCTGCGTGTTGCGTGCAGGTAAGTACGTGTCTCTGGTACGTGCGGGACACGTGTGTTCTACGTGTGCTATCCGCGATAGCACACGTAGAACCGGTAATTAACATACTCACCTGGTCCTTTCTGATGTCCGCGCTGCTGTCCGTGGTGCTGATCCTCGGTCTCCAGCCCTCCCGTCTCCCCGCTGCTGCTGCTGCCAGGCAGTGAAGTGAATATTCAATGAGAATAATGAGCGGCGGTCGGCAGCAAGAGGCAGCAGTGGCAGAGACAGGAGGGCTGGAGAAGGTGAGTTAATGTTTGTTTTTTTTTCACTGACATGTGTGTTTTCTCCGGCGCGTGTCACACGGGACCGCATCCACACTACACCCGTGTGGTACGGGTGCGGCCCGTGTGACACCCGTGCTGCGGGAGAAATCACTGACATGTCAGCGCTTTGAAAAACGCACACACGTACAAACGCACACGGACACACGTTCCGTGTGGTTTTACGTTTGTGTGCCTGCTACAATAGGGTAGCATTGGTTAACGTGTCTCCGTGCCGCCGGTACGTGTAAAAAATGACAAACACGTGCCGGCAGCACGGATGTGTGTCGCAGGCCTTACACTGTACTGAAACTGCTCTTACTGAAGTCTAATGACCTATTAACAGCTAAATCTAATGGTCGCCACACCCTGCTGATCCCCCAGGATCTCTCTGCAACAGTTGACACTGTGGACCACCAGCTTCTCCTCACTATGCTCCATTGGCCTCAAGGACATCCTCCTTTTTGGTTTTTCTTCTATCTCTCTGACTGCTGCTTAACCATATAGTTTGCCAACTATTCTTCCCTTCCTCTTACTTGTGGGGGTTCGTCAGGGTTCAGTACTAGGCCCCCTCTGCGTCTCTCTCTACCACCCTACTCATCTTGTACATTCTGCGAATAACCTAAGACTAACATACTCCATAATCTGAACCTCCCACTCCTGTCTCAAGGACTTCCTGCAAGCTATAATAATTATCTTGAATACACTACCTTAGACAATTTGATTAATTTGCAATACCCACACTTTTAAGCTGGCCTTATTTTTTAGGATTACATTGGAAGGTTTATTATGGTGTATTTGGATGATATTATGATCATCTCACCTGATTTAGATTCTCATTATGGACATATCCGATCTGTGCTACAAAGGCTTAGGGAAAATGTCTTATTTGCCAAGTTAGAAAAATGTACATGAAATTACTTTTCTGGGGTTCATGGTGTCTGCGGGTGGTTTTAAATTGGACCCTGGGAAGGTACAAGCTATTATTGATTGGGTTCAACCTAGCGACCGCGAGGCTCTACAATGTTTTTTGGGTTTCACCAATTACTATAGAAAATGTATTAAGGGATTTTCCCAGCTTGTTAAACCTCTGACTGATCTTACACATAAGGGTGCGGATCTGAGGGTTTTGGTTGCCTGAAGCAGTTGAGGCCTTTCTTAAGTTGAAGGAATGTTTTACATCTGCACCGGTCCTTATTCAGCCAGACCTCACAAGGCCATTCATTGTGGAGGTAGATGCATCTGAGATTGGGGAGAGGGCTGTGTTGTCTCAAGGCCCTGAAACTTTAACCAACTTGCAACCATGTGTTGTTTTTTTTCTTCAAAAAAATTCTTGCCTGCAGAGAAAAATTATGATGTTGTTAATCGTTAGTTTCTTCCCGTTAAACTTGCGTTTGAAGAATGGAGGCATTTTTTGGAAAGTGTAAAAACGTAGCTTATATTGAATTCTGCCAAACAATTGACCCTAGACAGACCAGATGGTCATTATTTTCCTCGAGATGCAATTTTTCCATTACATTCTGCCCAGGGTCTAAGAACGTGAAGGCTGATGCTTTATACCGCATTCTGGATTATGTATTCCCTCCAGAACCTTCATTCTTCCTCAGGTTGTTGTAGTGGCCATGGTGTCCTCGGAATTGGAAGCAGAAATCCGTGATGCCCAGTCGTTGGCTCCTTCCACTTCTCCTGAGTCCAAGTTATTTGTTCTTGTACACCTGAGGTTGCACTTGTTACAGGAATTTCTCGACTCTATGCTTTCACCCTGGGGTCATTGCTACTCAGAGGGCTATTAGCAGACTCATCTGGTGGGCTTCTATGCATAATGATATTAAGAACTTCATATGTACTTGTGAAATTTACCCGTAAGGTAGTGACTAGTGAGTCGCCCACCACGGTGCTGCAGTCTTCAACTTCGGGAAGCTGCGGGGACTTCTCATTAGGGATCCACCTCTGGCAACAGGTATGTGGGGTTAACTTTTAATAGGAGTCGTGACTCCACTCTCGGTTTTGCGGTCAGGATGAGGGGTGACCGCCACTGCAGTTTAATGACCGTCTGGGGCTGATGGTGTCTGCAGTTTGGTGTTATGGCCTCCCGAGACTGAGGCTAGCCCCAGGGGCTCGGCTGTATGTGCGTAGTACCACAGGTCTCAGAAGAACTCACACACAGTCCAGAAATGTCTTGCAGGGTTTTTACTCACGTTCAGTTGGTTAGTTGTGAGGCAACCCGGGCGATACTGAGATAGACTGCAGGGAGAACCAGGTATCCTTTCGGCTGGAATAAGGGTGACTGTAAGCTCACCTTCCTAGCCCTTCTTGATTGGGATGACCCCCAACTTGAAGTATTGCGGGAATCATCCAGGGAAGTCGCATCTGCTCTTTCTCCCCTTTCTGGCCCGTTTGCTGGCAGCGTGGACCAAGTTAAGATGGCTTCTTGCCCTGTCTCACTTATGGGCCCCCTCGTTGCTGCTGATGCTGTGGACTCTGTATTGGTTGGTGAGGCACATCCAGCACCCTCACCAGCAGGTTTAGCAGACCGAGTAAGTGGATTTCTGCTCTAGGGACCTGTTTCCCCGTGCGGGCCTGGTCTACCAGGAGTCTCCGTACTCAATCATCTCGCTCCTTCCTGAGGTGTCTTTCAGGCTGACTGTGTGGCAACCGAGCTCCCCCGCCAACAGCCACTACACGTGCAGGGTCTGACTAGTGACACCGCGCACGTCCTCCTTCTGCGACTGCACACTGTGCTTCCTCACTTCAGACTGATTCACTACTGCCTCCCCTCTGTGCCTGTCACTGCAACCTAGCAACCAGCTTCTCCACCCACCACTAGCTGAGATGTGGAGGCCACGAACCCATCCTGGGTCTGCCCAGGGGTCCCCTCTATTGTGTGTGTGTGTGTGTGTGTGTGTGTGTGTGTGTGTGTGTGTGTGTGTGTGAACTATCCACTATGTGTCTGTGTGTCCACACCCTATTCAGCCTTTGGGATTACCTGTTTGTACTCACCCAGCATGGGTGCAGTACTCAGTGGCGCCTGACCAGGTCAGGGGAACCACACTAGATGGTCAGACCATAAAGTACAAACACTTTTACCTTTCGTATTTTCTCTATTTCCTCATAGATTATAAGCTTGTGTGCAGGGCAGGCGCTGCTCCAGTTAATTACCACCATTTCAAGCATGCCCCAAAGACATATTTCTTTAAACTGCCATATCACCTCTCCTCACTAATCTAACTGTCTACTGTTCTCTCTTTCTTGCACTCGGTAATACCTTGTACAGATACTGGCTAATGAACTGGTTCCTATAATGTTATTTCAATGCCCCTTTTTATTATACTGATCTTGTTGTAAAGTACGTTCTGAATTTTAAAGTGCTGCGGAATATGTTTCCCCTATAAAAATAAAAATTATTATAAGCTTTAATTTTTCTTTCCCTTTAGGCTTCTATAATAACCTGTCAAGGATGGATATGGACAGGGACAAGATGGCGGAGAGGATCTTACACCTCACCCTAGAGATCCTCTTCCGGCTTACTGGAGAGGTGAGAGATTCTGATGACGTCACATTACATCATTCTTATCTATGGGAATAACAGATGGACAGAACTGGAGAGGTGAGGACTCTGGAAATGTCTGGAGTGAGATTTATTATTGTGTCTCTCCATAACCAGGATTACACAGTAGTGAAGAAGACCTCTAGTGAGCGCTGTCAGGCCCCTGTGTCTGAGGGATGGGGAAGACCCCTGAGCCCAATCACGGGGCCTCCACCTCACCCCCCGATACATGAGGACATCAATGACCAGAAGATCCTAGAACTCACCTACAAGATGATTGAGCTGCTGACTGGAGAGGTGACACTGCTAGGAATGCTGGGACATTATACAGTAACGCTATGAAGGGATCGGGGGTGACGGTATCATTGTATGTGTCAGGTTCCTATAAGGTGTCAGGACGTCACCGTCTATTTCTCCATGGAGGAGTGGGAGTATTTAGAAGGACACAAAGATCTGTACAAGGACGTCATGATGGAGGTTCCCCAGCCCCTCACATCACCAGGTAATAGACAGGACTAAATACACACGGCCTATAATTATCTGTATGTAAGGAATGAATTCAGTCCCTGTATGTGTCTCCTCCAGGTCTATCCAGTAAGAGGACAACACCAGAGAGATGTCCCCGTCCTCTTCTCCAACAGGACTGTAAAGAAGAAGACCCCGATGTTCCTCAGGATCATCAGGTAGATGGAGAGAAGGTGCCATGAAATCTCCCTATGATGTGTAGACGGCTGTGAAGGTCTTGTGCTCAGTCTTGTTTTATCCTCCAGTATTATATGTGTTATACTTGTGTAATGAGAGCGGTGGAGATGGCAGGATTAGAGCTGATCATAGATGGGACTTCTCCATCTGTCTGTGACTTTTACAGTTTTGTTTCAGGGTGAAGATTTGACTCTTATTAATACTAAAGGGACATATGTGGGGGGTGATGAGTGGTGTCAAGTGGAGATTCCTATAGATGACAGCGCAGGTGAGTAGTAACTACTAAATGCAGAAAAGTCATAGATTCTTCTCATTCGGAATATATTTGAGTTGGAGAGAATAAATTTGCATGTCCCAGTCCATCAGCCTTAAAATTGGTCAGTGGGTGCTGAAATGGAGTGGAAGAATTGCCTTTTACTTGATGGGACCCACGGCTGATCAAAAAAGTATTACTGATGCCATCAGGTAAGAGGCAGTTCTCCTGCTCCTTTCCAGCAGCCAATCAAATCACTGTCTTAGTTAATACTCAAATTTTCCTGCGTGTCTTGAAGTTTGTTTGGACCTTTTTAGACATTAATGACATAAAATATAATTATTTTCTGGTGATAATAAAAAATATCTGTTTTATTCTTAGGAGATGACTGTACAAGGAGCTCTGAAGGACATCCGCTACATTACCAATCATATGATTGCGGTATCACACAAAATACATGTGACAAACATGCCATATTTAGAAATCTAGCTCTTGACAGAAGAGATCTATCATCTCATCCTTTTAGACAGATGCTGTCTTCTGATTCATCACAGACTATTAAGAAAAATAAATCTTACAAAAGACTTGTTATAAATCAAAGAGCTCACACAGGGATGAAGACATATTTCTGTTCAGAATGTGGAAAATATTTTCACCAGAAATCAAATCTTATGAAACATATGAAAACTCACACAGGGGAGAAGCCATTTTGTTGTCTTGCATGTGGGAAATGCTTTAGCGAGAAATCGGATCTTTTTAGACATCAGAGAATTCACACCGGGGAGAAGCCGTATTGTTGTTCAGAATGTGGAAAATGTTTTAACCAGAAATCTGGTCTTGATCGACATCAAAGCATTCACACAGGAGCAAAGCCGTATGCATGTTCAGAATGTGGGAAATGTTACGCTGCCAAATCAAACCTTGTTAGACATGTGAAAACTCACATAGAAGAAAATATATTCTCGTGTTCAGAGTGTGGGAAATGTTTTAATCAAAAATCAAATCTCATTAAACATGAAAAAAGTCACACAGAGAAGAAGCCATATTTATGTTCCGAATGTGGGAAATGTTTCAGCCGGAAATCAAATCTTATTAAACATAAGAAAATTCACACTGGGGAGAAACCATATTCCTGTGAAGACTGTGGGAAATGTTTTAGCGAGAAATCCGTTCTTTTTAGACATCAGAGAATTCACACAGGTGCAAAGCCGTACTCATGTTCAGAATGTGGAAAATGTTTTAACCAGAAATCATCTCTTGTTAAACATCAAAATACTCACACAAGAGCAAGGCTATATTCATGGCCATGCCCTTAAAACAGCCAGTCATCTCAAACAAAATAAACAAAATTTACCATATGTCTACTTTAAGTCTGTAATTTTTTTCTGCCTTATGTATTGTTTTATTTTAGGATGTTGGAAAATGTAAAGGTTTTGTCGTGCGGTGTTCAGAGTTGCACTCATTGGATGTCATGGCAGCTTCAAACTCTGTTCACAACGCAGATTCTGACAAACAGCCTGGGATCACTTAGTTGCACAGCCTGTCTTGGACGCCGGCTGGTTCTGGCTTCACTGCTCTCCACTACACCAGGAGTTAATCCCTGCTGACTTGTGATATTCTGCTGGGAGCTCAGGCTGCTGATCACCACCAGCTGCACTCACTCTTTATAAGGCTCTGGATACTGGAGCTTTGCTTTCTTGTTCCTGTGGTTATCCTGTCATGGTGATCTACAAGTTGCGGTTCTGCGTGGTGTGCGAGTCCTCCAGTTGTGCGTTTATTTCCTACCCCTTTTGATTTTCTCCCCAGTTCACATACTGTCTCTCTTTCGTGTTTAAGTGCTAGTTTTCGTTTACCCTCTGTCTGTGCTTATATCTGGGGTTTTGGTTACTGGATTTAATGCCTGCTCCCAGAATGGGGGGGGGAGTAGTAGCAGGGCTCTGAAAGGAGATGGGGTCATGCTGGGGGCTCAAACCTGGCTACCATATATCTTCGAGATAAGGGACAGTGCAGTGGCCTCAGTCTTAGGATCAGTCTAGTAGCCCCTGTTCCATCTGTACATGCCCCATGACAGATTAGCAGCAATTTTTTTTATATGTTAATGAGAATTTACAAAACCTATTTCTTTCGGGACAATTTCACTTCTGAAGGGACTTTTAGGAGCTTATATATTATGTAAAAAAGGTAATTTACTAACTTTGGACTCGCTTCTGGCGACAAGATTGAAAGAATTCTGCCTTCCAAATGGATCTGTAGTGTGGCAAAGTTAGCCTATTTGTACTTGATTGAAGAAGCTCTTTGGGGCTATTATGGAAACTTTTCCTTGCCTCTATAATGGCTTCATAGCGAACTTAGAAGAGATGGCTCTCATCATATGGGGCAGAGGGTTGTCTAGAGTCCCGTGTCAGACCCACAACACACATCCGTTTTTTTGTACGTGTGCGGTACGTATATGCACGTACCGGAGACACGGAGACCCATGTTATTCAATGGTAGATGGCACACACACGTAAAATCACACGGAACGTGTGTCCGTGTGGTAAGTACGTGTGTGCGCTTTTCTACACGGACGACATGTCCGTTTTTGGCCGGCAGCACGCAGGCACGGACCCGCTTTAGTCTATGGGTCCGTGCCTGCACGGACCGCACACGGAGTATGTCCGTGTTCAGCACGTATCGTCCGTATCTGTTTTTAATCACAAAATCTGAAACACTTGTTACCAATCTATCAGGTCAATTGATGGCAAACAAAAACACCAGTATCTCATGATGAATGATTAACAACGTTAATTGGGTAAGAATGCGGGCCTTTAAAAACGGACAGCACACGTACGTATTTTATGTCAATACGGACATTACACACGCATACACGGCTCGCATACGCCATCACACGGATGCCATACGTACCGGAGAAACGCCCCTAAAAATCGGAACACGGACCCGAAAAACGGACCGTGAGACACGGACGTTTTTTTTGCGGAAGTGTGTTTTAGGCCTCAAGGAAAGAATCTTATTTGAAAGGACTTGGATGTTGCAATGGCGTCTCTAGGCTTTTCCGCTTGAGTAAAAGAAGGTTTGGGAATTTTGCGAGCACATATTTCACATATTTTAAATCCTTGTAGAAATATATTGATCTAATTGGGAAGGAGCCACCTTTTCAGGAATGCCTTATTTTGAAATTATTCTTCCTCAAAACTAGCACTTTTTTTGGTTGAGTAATGAGATTTCACTTCATGGGTCATGGGTTTCATATCATATCATTTCTGTATGCAAGGTGTCGATTCGTATTGAATTGATGATGCCCTACAATTTTTAATTCACTTTTTTTCTCTATCTCGTTCCGTTTTCAAGTTAAAAATGCTAACTCTGTTGTTTTCCACCAGGTGGCGCAATAGGTTGTTTCATTGCGTAGTGCATGGCTACTTTACTATACCTAGACACCACTTCTATGCCTATAGCTGCCGCCGTTCTCAAGTTAATGGCAGTGGACAGGATATGGGTGGACACACTGTATACAAGCTACAATAGACAGACTGGTACAGAGGGAAGAGGACCCTGCCCTTGCAGGCTTATATTTTATAGGATATTGAGGAGGAGACAGTAGGTGGGGCGGAGTGGAGGAGGCAGCTCCAAAGATGATGAGGTGGCAGCTCCAGTGGTGGTGAGGCGGGTGGGGTCATTGGAGACTATAGGCATTGTTGAGGCAGCGAATTCCAGAAGACGGAATACTCGGGAGAAGTCTTGGAGGTGGTTGGATGAGGAGCGAATGAGTGGGAAGGAGATCTTGGGAGGACCGGAGATTACGTGTTGGAGTGTAGTGGGAGATTAGTTCAGAGATATACGGAGGAGACAGATTATGGATAGCTTTGTAGGTCTGTGTTAGTAGTTTGAATTGGATACGGTAGAGGATTAGGAGCCAGTGAAGTTATTTGCAGAGGGAAGAAGTGGGTGCTGGTAAGGAGTTAGGTGGATCAGTCGGGCAGCAGAGTTACTGGAGAGGTGTGAGAGTGTTATCAGAGGGGGCCACAGAGGAGGATGTTGCAGTAATCAATGCGGTAGATTATGAGTACATGCAGTAGCATTTTCCTAAATTGAGAATTGAGCAAAGGACGGATTCTGGAAATATTTTTTAGTTGAAAACGGCATTCTTTAATCTGAGATAAGAGCAGAGTTGAGATCAGCTGCGCCGCTGTTCGCTGCTCCTTAGTATGCACAAACTTGTCTGATAAGTGAGTGCTGGTTTCCCCAATTGTACCATGTGACTATTAAGGCTAGCCAACCCCGTACCTTTTGCTATCATGCAGGACTGTTGTGTCTTGATCTCCTGCTGCTTATGAGTCAGTGGTGTGGCTGCGGATAGTTAAAGTAGAAGTCCCTGTTATGAAGCGAAGCTTCGCTCTGTTCCTTTTACGATCCAGGGGCTGAGGCGTGGAGATCTTTCTGTGGACTCGCTGGACCACGGGGTGACTGGTGGCATCACATTACTGCCTCTTCTTCTCTTTATGGCCAGGATGTCCTTTACCAGCAAAACATCCTCGGCTCCAACTGGGGAAGGAATAGTACCTGTGTCTTCAAAGAAACTGCCAAAAAGCACTGGCTTCAACAAGGAGACATGAAAGGAGTTGTGGATTTGCAAGGAGGAAGGCAACTTCAAACAGTAGCAAACCTCATTGATCTGTCAGAGAACCTCGAAAGGACCTATGTAGCAAGTTTGAAAGAGGGAACTTTTAGATGGATGTACCCAGAAGACAGCCATACCTTATCTCCAGGAAGAAATGGCGGAGAATCCAGGCCTTTCTTGTCCACATACTCCTTGGTTTGGACCAATGTCTTCTCTAAGGAGGACCTGGTCTTAGACCAGATTAGGGAGAAATTCTTGGCCCTGGGACTCAGCCACAAGGTAGCTGGAAGCAAGAAGCAGTGGAGTCGGAATTAAAGGATGCTGTCCATAAACGATAGGAGAGTTAGAGGAAGCTTTCCAGACGTGATTATTGTAGTAGAACTCGGCCTATGGTAGTAGCAGAACCCAGTCACTGTGGTGTCCATTCACAAAGTGTCGTAAATAGTTGGTGAGGACTTGATTAACTCGCTCAACTGGCCATTAGATTGAGGATGATAGGCCGAGGAGAAGTCAAGAGTGACATCCAACTGTTTGCAAAGGGACCGACAGAACCAGGACACGAATTGAACCCCTCAGTCTGAGACGATATGGAGTGGAAGGCCATGCAGGCGAAGGACATGATGTATGAAAAGTTCTGCAAGTTTAGGAGATGCAGGAAGACCAGACAGAGGAATAAAATGTCTCATCTTCGAGAATCGGTCAACCACCACCCTGATTACCGTACAACCAGACGATCTTGGCAAATCCGTGATGAAGTCCATAGCGATGTGCTGCCACGGAGGTTACTGAATCGGGAGGGGGAGAAGACGACCAGCCGGATGTATCTTGGGTGCCTTGTTGCGTGCACATGAGGGACAGGTTGCAACAAAGTCCAGAACATCCTGGCGCATGGTGGGCCACCAGTAGTGTAGAGAAACCAACTGTAAGGACTTCTTTAGACCGGCATGACCAGCCAGCTTAGAAGCATGACCTCTACGTAAGATACGTCTGCTGCCTTTCTCAATCACAAGAGTCTTAATAGTAGGAAGCTGGGAGAGACTAACCAGAGCCACCATGATCATCCGAGATGGTTCAATGATGTATTGGGGCTCCTCCTCACGGTCATTGGAAAGGAAAGACCTGGATAACGCATCAGCCTTTACATGCTTCTCTGCAGGACGAAAGTGAAGAGAAACATTGAACCGGGCAAAAAATAAGGACCAACAGGCCGGGAGAGGGTTTAATCTCTGAGAAGACTGGAGATACAACAGATTTTTATGGTCCATATAGATGATGACTGGATAAACTGCACCCTCAATCAGATAACCCCACTCCTATTAAGCTAATTTAATAGCTAGTAACTCTCGGTCTCCAATCGAGTAGTTATGTTTGCAGGGAGAAAACGGTTTAGAAAATAATCCACAAATCACCATCTTACCCATCTGCAGTTTTAGAGTGAGGACTGCACAGGCTCTGGAAGAAAAAGCGTCCACCTTTAGAAAAAAAACTGTTTATTGACCATTGGTCTGTGAAGAGCAGGAGCGGTTGAGAAGGCTTGTTTGAGAGCAATGAAAGATGACTCAGCCTCAGGAGGCCAAACCTTAGGTTTGGTACCTTTTACTGGTCAGAGCGGTGAGAGCTCTTACTATAGAAGTGTGGAATGAATTGCCAATTATAGTTGGCGAATCACGGAAACTGCTGAATGGCCTTAATTCCCACCAGACTGGGCCACTTAAGCACAGCCGAGACCTTCTCCATATCCACCTCAACACCTGTATCAGAGATAATGTAACCTAGAAAGGGTAAGGACCTCCATTCAAACAGACATTTCTCAAACTTTGCGTACAGACGGTTCTCCCTTAATCTCTGAAGAACGAGACGAACATTCCTCCTGTATGCTGGCAGACTGGGAGAAAACACCATACTGTCATCTAAGTATACCACCACACAACTATAGAGCAGGTCACGAAAGATGTCATTGACGAATTCCTGAAAAACAGCTGGTGCATTGCTTCACCCGAAGGGCATCACCCAATATTCATAATGACCATCTCACGTGCTGAAGGCGGTGTTCCACTTATCCCCCGATTGTATCCTAACGAGGTTGTACGCCCAACGGAGATCCAACTTTGTGAAAATCTGGGACCCTTAAAGTCGATCAAGCAATTTAGTTATTAAGGGAAGTGGGTATTTATTTTTTACTATAAGGTTGAGACCATGGTAATCGATGCAAGAGCAAAGCGACCCATCCTTTTTGATGAAGAAGAATCTGGCACCTGCTGGAGAGGATGACTTCTGGATCAACCCTCAAGCTAAATTCTCCATGATATAATCGGATGTAGCCCGAGTCTCTGTGGGAAAAAGAGGATAAATGCTACCTCGAGACGGCGTAGATTCCGGAAATAGGTCAATGGGACTATCGCAAGGCCTGTTAGGAGGCAGAGTATTTGCTTCCTTTTTGTCAAAGACATCCGCAAAGAACCAGTAGGCCGCAAGTAACCCGGGTAGAGCTGCCTGATGTCGTGGAATGGATCAGGGACGTACTGACTTGAGGCAATGATTGTGACAAGCCTGACCACAACGAAGGACATCACCAGTTCACCAGTCCAGGAAAGGTTTGTGAAGGCGTAACCATGGAAGGCTGAGTAAGAATGGAGGTGACAGATTGGGTAGTACATAGAAGACTTTCTCTCTAAGTGCTCCGATCTGAAGCTCCACCTCCCCTATGACACCTAGGATGGAATCCTTCAGAGGCCTTCCGTCCACAGAAGTGATGCGTCAGGGTTGTTGCAGAGGAGTGATAGAAATCCTGAACTGCTTGGCCACAGCAATTTGGATGAAGTTTCCTCCTGACCCGGAATCCAGATAGGCCATATCAGAGAATCGGATTTTGCCGAAGTACTGTACACCTGAATTGACACAGATAAAGGGAGAGAGAAATCATTCTCACATAGGGAAGCCTCCCTTACCTGGGCGAACGAGTTTTCCGATTTCCTGGAGCTGCTGTGTCGACGGAGAGAAGTTTATCCTACAACCTGCTATGGATGCCTAGCGGAACTATCCAGAGACCGATTCTCCTCTTCCTTGGCATGGTCAAACTACATGGGTTCACTCACAGAAGCGGGAGTGGTACCTTGTGGTGTGCGTGCTCTAGGAGAAAAAGATGCAGAATGAGGAAAGTGTCTCTCTCGAGAATCCTTTCCCTAGAGCGCTCCTGGAGCCGCAGGTCAATCCATGTAGCGAGAGTTAAAAAGTCATCCAGCGTCTTGGGTAGGTCTTCTCTGACTGCTAATTTGTCCTTGATCCTTGAGGATAATCCTCGCCGAAAGACGCCGACCAGAGGCTCATTGGACCATTGAAGCTCAGGTGCGGAATTGGATGGCGTACTGACCAATTGAGAGAGTGCAATGTTGCAGGTTGAACAGAGACTCCATGGCGGATGTAGAGTGACCTGGTTCATCAAAAATCTTGCGAAAGGTGTCAAAGAACTCCTGCAGATTAGACATGATGGGATCGTTCCGCTCCATAAGAGGATTGAACCAGAATAAAGCCTCTCTTTCCAGTTGAGTGGCTAGGAAAGCCACCTTGGCCATGTCAGTGGGATAATGCAGAGGCAAAAAGGAAAATGCAGTAGACAGTGGTTAAGGAATCCCCTGCACAATTTGGGATCTCCGTCATAACGGAATGGCTTGCACAGTTGGGGACAGGGACCCGAAGAGGTTATGGGCGCTGGGTTCAGTGTTGGAGGATGAAAAGTGAGCGGAGTCGCAACTTGTGCATTGGTTAACTGAACATCCACCACGACCATGTAGTCCAACATGCTGTTTGCATCTCACGTTCGCGATTGATCTTCTGTTGAAGATAGGTCAAGAGGTAAGCATTGGTGGGCTCAGCAGCCTGTAGATTATTCAGGAAGGTATCTAGGGTTTGCATGAAGGTCACAAGCTAATTCTGGCTTTTTTGAAGTCCAGACAGTTCTCTACGGGCTGAGAATCTGGAATCTGCAGAGTTCATGGCCTGGGCAAACTGTCACGTCGTTGAGGCGTGGAGATGTTACTGTTGCTTCACTGGACAGTCCCTGGAAGGTCAGACAGCCACTTGCAAGAGGGACGACTCACACTGCCGGAGGAGCAACCAGTGAGAGGACCCCTATACAGGGATTATCGCATTCACAACCCCCGAAGGTCAGACACTCCATAGGAGTTCCAGCTAGATAGTGGAATACCGGCTCAACCAGAGTAGAGAATCCAGAATGTTCTGCACCATCCAAGGGAAGCGGATCCTGTGGTTGAAGGGATCCGGAATGCTCTGCACCTTCCTGGCAAAGCGGATCCAGCCGTAGAAAGAGTCCCGAGGGTTCCAGATTGACCATGGAGGTGAACAGCAGTAGTGGAATCTGAGGCACACAGTAGATCCAGGAATTATGGACCGGTTGCTGAAGATTCTGTGGAAAGGGAGAAGTAAGGAACTTGCACAACAGAGCAGAGCACAGTCTGAGATGACACTGCACTGCAGTTAAGGACCTGAACCCTTGCAGTGTTTCAAAGGAATGAGCATGTTGGCTAGATACCACGCATAGGGAAAAGGTGCTTTATAAACACAAAGTAATCAGAATTGGCGCAAGAAGGAACAGATAGAGTGCGGCACGAGGCGCCTAAGTGCACTCCCAGAGGACCTGCTGAGGGAATGCAGGTTACGGGTGAAGAATGAGGGTGAACACACAACACTGCAGACAGAGTAACACACCGTGGAGCCAGCAATGGGAGCCGAGCCAGAGCCAGGAATGGAGGTCTGCCCAGTGTCCTTGTAGTGGGTTTCATTGGGTTATCTGTGTGATTTGTCTTCTGTTGCAAGGCAAATTTCAGTAGATGATCTACTTGCTTAGCAGAGTTGAGACGAATCTCCTGTTTGTTTGACGATAACAGAGTAGGAGCTGAAGCTGTTCTGACCTCGGCGTTCAGCTTCTTTATTGTGCAGGCTTTTGCAGATTCAAGAATCCTGGAAGCCATCAATCTTCTCTGAGTTTGTCCAGACATGTTCCCACATCAAGTAAAATAATAAAAGTCAAGTTGGCAGTCTTTTAAAGTAGCTTAATCTGCAAGTTTCACCTAGCCCAGCAAGTATGCTCTGCTTCAGTATGTCACCATATATCTTGTCATTCATGTTTCCCTCAATGAGCTGTAGCTCCCTACAGCCAGCAGCATTCATGCATTCCCAAACTATGACACTTCCACCACCATGCCTGACTGTAGGCAGGACACCCCTATCTTTCTACCCCTCACTTGGTTGCTACCACATACGATTGACACCATCTGAACCAAATAAGTTTATCTTGGACTTATCAGACCACTGGAAATGGTTCTGTAATCCATATCCTTAGGCTACTTGTCTTCAACAAATTGTTTGCGGCTTTCTTGTGCTTCATCTTTAGAAGAGGCTTCCTTCAGAGAATTCTTTGTCAGGAGGAGGCATGTTGAACTTCCAGTGATCAGTATGAGTGAGTGTGTGAGGGATAACACCGAATGTAACACCCCTTCTCCCCATTCACACAGGAGACCTTGTAACACTAATGAGTCACATGACACCCGGGGGGGGAGAGGGCATGGCTAATTGAGCACAATTTGGCCATTTTCACTTAAGAATGTACTCACTTTTGTCAGTGGTTTAGACATTCATGGCTGTGGGTTGAGTTAGTTAGAGGACACCAAATTTACCCTGTTATACAAGCTGCACACTGACACTGTACATTGTATCACAGGGTCAGATCTTCAGTATTGTCCCATGTCAGCTGCACAACGGGGTGGTGGGAAGGAGTGATACTCTCCCCCCTACAAACTGATTGGATACTTACTTTACCTACTGGAGGAGAAAATCCCATAGGATTGTTATCCACCTTAAGACCAGCAGCAGTTGTTGGTAGGCAACGTTTCCATGTCCCAAGTCAATGGGATGAAAAGGCAGGAAGTTGGACAAATTGGATTCAAGATATTGAGGCTGAAAGACATCGTATATTTTTAGAATGAACATTAATAGTATCCAGGATAATGGTTGCCTGAGAGATGTTCGGCAGCTGAATGCACTTGGGCAAATCATCAAGATCCACTGCTGGCAGCTCCTGTGTAATCACCGACCAATGACTTCCTAGATGTGCTTGATGGAGATAAGTCCAGAGATGCTGCAGGTCCTAGTAGCGCGCTGAGATCCCCAGTCTTTGATAATGTATTCATACAGTGCTGGCCAAAAGTATTGGCACCCCTGAAATTCTGTCAGATAATACTCAGTTTCTTCTTGAAAATGATTGCAATCACAAATGCTTTGGTATTATTATCTTCATTTAATTTGTCTTCAATGAAAAAAAAAAAATTGTCATAAAGCCAAATTGGATATAATTCCACACCAAACATAAAAAGGGGGTGGACAAAAGTATTGGCACTGTTTGAAAAATCCTGTGATGCTTCTGTAATTTGTGTAATTAACAGCATCTGTAACTTACCTGTGGCACCTAACAGGTGTTGGCAATAACTAAATCACACTTGCAGCCAGTTGACATGGATTAAAGTTGACTCAACCTCTGTCCTGTGTCCTTGTGTGCACCACATTGAGCATGGAGAAAAGAAAGAAGACCAAAGAACTGTCTGAGGACTTGAGAATCCAAATTGTGAGGAAGCATGAGCAATCTCAAGGCTACAAGTCCATCTCCAAAGACCTGAAAGTTCCTGTGTCTACAGTGCGCAGTGTCATTAAGAAGTTTAAAGCCCATGACTTGGGGCTAACCTCCCTAGATGTGGAAGGAAAAGAAAAACTGACGAGAGATTTCAACGCAAGATTGTGCGGATGGTGGATAAAGAACCTCGACTAACATCCAAACAAGTTCAAGCTGCCCTGCAGTCCGAGGGTACAGCAGTGTCAACCCGTACTATCCGTCAGCATCTGAATGAACAGGGGCTGTATGGTAGGATACCCAGGAAGACCCCACTTCTTACCCCGAGACATAAAAAAGCCTGGCTGGAGTTTGCCAAAACTTACCTGAGAAAGCCTAAAACATTTTGGAAGAATGTTCTCTGGTCAGATGAGACAAAAGTAGAGCTTTTTGGGAAAAGCCATCAACATAGAGTTTACAGGAAAAAAAAAAGAGGCATTCAAAGAAAAGAACACGGTCCCTACAGTCAAACATGGCGGAGGTTCCCTGATGTTTTGGGGTTGCTTTGCTGCCTATGGCACTGGACTGCTTGACCGTGTGCATGGCATTATGAAGTCTGAAGACTAACAACAAATTTTGCAGCATAATGTAGGGCCCAGTGTGAGAAAGCTGGGTCTCCCTCAGAGGTCATGGGTCTTCCAGCAGGACAATGACCCAAAACACACTTCAAAAAGCACTAGAAAATGGTTTGAGAAAAAGCACTGGAGACTACTAAAGTGGCCAGCAATGACTCCAGACCTGAACCCCATAGAACACCTGTGGAGAGATCTCACAATGGCAGTTTGGAGAAGGCACCCTTCAAATCTCAGGGAACTGGAGCAGTTTGCAAAAGAAGAATGGTCTAAAATTCCAGGAGAGCATTGTAAGAAACTCATTGATGGTTACCGGAAGCGGTTGTTCGCAGTGATTTTGGCTAAAGGTTGTGCAACCAAGTATTAGGCTAAGGGTGCCAATACTTTTGTCTGGCCCATTTTTGGAGTTTTGTAAGAAATGATCAATGATTTGATTTTTGTTTCATTCTCTTTTGTGTTTTTTCATTGCAAGCAAAATAAATGAAGATAATAATACCAAAGAATTTGTGATTGCAATCATTTTCAAGAAGAAATGGAGTATTCTCTGACATAATTGCAGGAGTGCCAATACTTTTGGCCAGCACTGTACCCTGTGCTCTTTTCCACATTTTTTCATGTTTCACTTACAAACTTAAATGTTATGGGATACCAACATAAATTAGAAAGTATTTGTGACGTGTAGAGGAAATATGTGATTTTCTAAATATTTTAGTCTGATCCCCAAAATAAAATCCTGAGGGACCAATTGCCTCCAGAAGTCACCTAATTAGTAAACTGAGGCCATCTGTGTGTAATTTCTTTTCAATATAACTACAGATGTTTTGTAAAGGCTTAAGAGGTTTGTGTGAGATAATTAGGAATCAAACCGCATCATGAAAACCAAGGAACACACCAGACAGGTCAGGGATAAAGAGAAGAGTAAAGCAGGGTTAGGTTATAAAAAAAAAATAGCCCAAACTCTGAACATCTCACGAAGCACTGTACAATCCATCATCCAAAACTGGAAGGCCTACGATACAACTGCAAACCTATAAGACAAAGCCGTCCACCGAAACTGACATCTGTTATGATTCAGTGACCGAGGAGGATCAGAAAAAAAGATAAAAAAACTGGTAAACCCAGAGTGTTACTAGAGTGTTTGGAAGCTTAGCGGACTGCCGACCTCACACTGACACACAACTAGAAGTAGCTGTGATACGTGCCTACGATGACTTGGTCGCCTCGACACAGCTGGAGAACTAATTATTCCTACAGAGAGAAATACAAAAAAGCTAATCTGCCTCAGAGCAGTCCCCCAAAGATATAGATAGCCCCCCACATATTAAGATTACGGTGATGTAGGAAAACACAATACACAGGAAGAAAACAGATTTAGCAACGATGAGGCCCAAACTATCTATATAGGAAAGGATAGAAAAGAGCACTGTCTGCAGCCATGCAAAACCCTAGAAAATACTAACATGCCAGATATGGAAAAATACTGAGTCTACACGGACTCTGCCCCCACTATATCAGTACTCTGGTGTTACTGGGATCCAAGCAAAACACTAATATAGAGAAGGGACTGAAATCAGTACCAAGCATGACAAAACAAAATATACTGCAGAATCTGAAGCAAGGTACACAGACATTCCCAGCAGGGAATGATCCAATTCCACACAGACGCCACACAAGTAAAATCAGAAAATAAGCCTTAGTACTTAAACAGAAAACAACAAGTAATAAGAAGCAATCAGCAGGGTACAAAGACCCGACTTATCTGTAATGAGTTCAGGCAGAAACAGAAAGGTAGGCTGGCTTCAGCATGTCTTAGAACACAGGAGGAAACATTGAGCACCGGCCAGGAACAAGAGAACGCTACATAGTTTTATAGGCCAGTCAGAACAACCAGATTTCCAATCCACATCAGCTGTCTGGCTTCTATTAAGCAAGCCAACTCCACTACCAACTTTGGCTACAAGAGGGAGCCCAAAACTGGAACCCAGTCCAAATGTGTTCACAACAGACATCCCAAGAAGCAGAGCACTAAAGCATAAAATTGACTAGATGTTATAAATCATAAGCTTCTGCTCCTCAGTCCTTGTACCTCACCAGCTCCCCCCCAAACAGTATGATGTGCACTTAACTGTATGATAGCCCCCTCACAGACAGCATGATGGACCTCACAGCTCCCACATAGCATGGTTGTTTTCACATCGCCCACACAGTTCGATAGACCCAATAGACAGTAGGACAGTTCTCAAAGTACTACACACACACATGGCATGATGATCTTCATAGCCACCCATACATGATATGAAGATCTTCATAGCCACCCACACAGAAAGAAGGATGCAGATAGCGGTGAAACTGGGAAACCGGATGGGGTGGCCTGTGGCTGACTGCAAGTAAGGCCTTCAGCTGTCTCAGTGAAAACTGGCTCAGTGGTAGGAAACAAAGGGTGGTTATTAATGGTACGTACTCGGACTGGGTCTCAGTTCATAGTGGGGTACCACAGGGGTCAGTATTGGGCCCGCTTCTTTTCAATATATTTATAAATGACCTTGTTGGGGGCATGCGGAGTAGAATTTCAATATTTGCAGATGATACTAAACTCTGCAGGATAATCAATACAGAGGAGGATAATTTTATATTACAGGGAGATTTATGTAAATTGGAGGATTGGGCTGAGAAGTGGCAATTGAAGTTTAATGTAGATAAATGTAAGGTCATGCACTTGGGTAGAGGAAATAACATTTATGATTATGTACTTAATTGTAGAACACTGGGTAAAACAGACACAGAAAAAGACTTGGGTGTATGGGTGGATGGTAAACTTCACTTTAGTGGCCAGTGTCAGGCAACTGCTGCCAGGGCTAATAAAATAATGGGATGTATTAAAAGAGGTATAAGTGTTCATGAAAAAAATATAGTTCTACCTCTGTACAAGTCACTAGTGCGACCGCACTTAGAATACTGTGTACAATTCTGGTCACCGATATATAAGAAGGACATAGCTGAACTGGAGAGGGTGCAGAGAAGAGCGACCAAGATTATTAGAGGAATGGGTGGGCTGCAATACCAAGACAGGTTATTAAACTTGGGGTTATTTAGTTTGGAAAAACGAAGGCTTAGGGGGGATCTAATCACAATGTATAAATATATGAGGGGACAGTACAGAGACCTTTCCAAAGATCTTTTTACACCTAGGCCTGCGACTGGAACACGGGGGCATCCGCTACGTCTTGAGGAAAGAAGGTTTAATCATAATCACAGACGAGGATTCTTTACTGTACGAGCAGTGAGACTATGGAACTCTCTGCCGCATGATGTTGTAATGAGTGATTCACTACTAACATTTAAGCAGAGCCTGGATGCCTTTCTTGAAAAATTTAATATTACCAGTTATGTATATTAGATTTTATGACAGGGTATTGATCCAGGGAACCAGTCTGATTGCCGGATGTGGAGTCAGGAAGGAAATTTTTTCCCCATTGGAACTTGTTTGCCACATTGGGGGTTTTTTTTGCCTTCCTCTGGATCAACATGTTAGGCTACAGGTTGAACTAGATGGACTTAGGCGGGCTTTGCACACTACGACATCGCAGCCCGATGCTGCGATGCCGAGTGCGATAGTGCCCGCCCCCGTCGCAGCAGCGATATGTGGTGATAGCTGGCGTAGCGAAAGTTATCGCTACGCCAGCTTCACACACACACTCACCTGCCGTGCGACGTCCCTGTGGCCGGCGACCCGCCTCCTTGTTAAGGGGGCGGGTCGTGCGGCGTCACTGCGACGTCACACGGCAGGCGGCCAATCAGAGCGGAGGGGCGGAGATGAGCAGGATGTCAACATCCTGCCCAGCTCCTTCCTTCCGCATATCCTACGGAAGCCGCAGTGAGGCCGGTAGGAGACGTTCCTCGCTCCTGCGACTTCACACACAGCGATGTGTGCAGCCGCAGGAGCGAGGAACAACATCGGACCGTCGCGTCAGCGTAATCATGGATTACGCCGACGCTGCACCGATGATACGATTACGACGCTTTTGCGCTCGTTAATCGTATCATCCAGCCTTTACACACTGCGATGTCGCATGCGATGCCGGAAGTGCGTCATTTTCAATTTGACCCCACCGACATCGCACCTGCGATGTCGCAGTGTGCAAAGTGCCCCTTAGAGTCTCCCTTCAACCTTAAAAACTATGATACTATGATACTGGCCAAACAGGAACAGCCAAAAGGCTACATGCCAGGTCTGATCTAGACTAAAGCAGCAAACTTTTGAAAGCGAAAATTTGTGTCAGTCTAAAAACTCTTGGCCTGTACTGTACACACACCACATCTACACGTCGTAAGCGAACGTTATGTACACCTCGTACACACGTGGCTCCGCTCCGTAGACCTCATACACATACATGGCTCCGCTCCGTAGACCTCGTACACACACAGCTCTGCTCTTTACACCTCGTACACGCGGCTCTGCTCCGTACACCTCGTACACACACGGCTCCGCTCCGTACACCTCGTACACATACGGCTCCGCTCCGTACACCTCGTACACACACCGCATCCACACGTCGTAAGCGAACGGCTCCGCTCCATACACGTCGTAGACACGAGGTTATGCTCTACACACAAGCGGCTCTGCTCCATACCCTTTATACACATGCTGCTCCGCTTCGTTCACACGAGTATCTGTTATGTACATCTCGTACATACATGGCTCCACTATGCACACTTTGTACATACCATACATATGAGGCTCCACTTTGTACACCTCATACACATATGGCTGCGCTCTGTACACGTCGTACACATACGGCTGCGCTCCGTACACCTCATGCACACACATGGCTCCGCTCCGTACACCTTGTACACACACAGCTCTGCTCTGTACACCTTGTACACACATGGCTCCGCTCCGTACACCTCGTACACACACGGCTCCGCTCCGTACACCTCGTACACACACGGCTCTGCTCCGTACACCTCGTACACACACGGCTCCGCTCCGTACACCTCATACACATATGGCTGCGCTCTGTACATGTCGTACACATACGGCTGCGCTCCGTACACCTCATGCACACACATGGCTCCGCTCCGTACACCTCGTACACACACGGCTCTGCTCCGTACACCTCGTACACACACGGCTCTGCTCCGTACACCTCGTACACACACGGCTCTGCTCCGTACACCTCGTACACACACGGCTCTGCTCCGTACACCTCGTACACACCCGGCTCTGCTCCGTACACCTCGTACACACACGGCTCCGCTCCGTACACCTCGTACACACACGGCTCCGCTCCGTACACCTCGTACACACACGGCTCCGCTCCGTACACCTCGTACACACACGGCTCCGCTCCGTACACCTCGTACACACACGGCTCCGCTCCGTACACCTCGTACACACACGGCTCCGCTCCGTACACCTCGTACACACGCGGCTCCGCTCCGTACACCTCGTACACACACGGCTCCGTACACCTCGTACACACACGGCTCCGCTCCGTACACCTCGTACACACACGGCTCCGCTCCGTACACCTCGTACACACACGGCTCTGCTCCGTACACCTCGTACACACGCGGCTCCGCTCCGTACACCTCGTACACACACGGCTCCGTACACCTCGTACACACATGGCTCCACTCCGTACACCTTGTACACACACAGCTCTGCTCCGTACACCTTGTACACACATGGCTCTGCTCCGTACACCTCGTACACACACGGCTCCGCTCCGTACACCTTGTACACACACGGCTCCGCTCCGTACACCTCGTACACACACGGCTCTGCTCCGTACACCTCGTACACACACGGCTCCGCTCCGTACACCTCATACACATATGGCTGGGCTCTGTACACGTCGTACACATACGGCTGCGCTCCGTACACCTCATGCACACACATGGCTCCGCTCCGTACACCTCGTACACACACGGCTCTGCTCCGTACACCTCGTACACACACGGCTCTGCTCCGTACACCTCGTACACACACTGCTCCGCTCCGTACACCTCGTACACACACTGCTCCGCTCCGTACACCTCGTACACACACGGCTCCGCTCCGTACACCTCGTACACACACGGCTCCGCTCCGTACACCTCGTACACACGCGGCTCTGCTCCGTACACCTCGTACACACACGGCTCCGCTCCGTACACCTCGTACACATGCGGCTCCGCTCCGTACACCTCGTACACGCGCGGCTCCGCTCCGTACACCTCGTACACACGCGGCTCTGCTCCGTACACCTCGTACACACACGGCTCTCCTCAGTACACCTCGTACACACGCGGCTCTGCTCCGTACACCTCGTACACACGCGGCTCTGCTCCGTACACCTCGTACACACACGGCTCTGCTCCGTACACCTCGTACACACGCGGCTCTGCTCCGTACACCTCGTACACACACGGCTCTGCTCCGTACACCTCGTACACACGCGGCTCTGCTCCGTACACCTCGTACACACGCGGCTCCGCTCTGTACACCTCGTACACAAGCGGCTCTGCTACATCCACACTGTAAACCCCTCCTGACCCCACACATAAACTTCCCCTCATCCAGCACCATGACAACCAGCACAGCAGAGCCCTGCATACACTGAGGAGCTGATCATGTGACCCCTGACTCCTCCCCTCCATGTGACATCATCACAGGTCCTGTAAGCACAGAGCAGCCATATATCTAGTGTGCGGCTCTGCAGGTGGAGGTAGGTGCAGGGTATTATATATCTAGTGTGCGGCTCTGCAGGTGGAGGTAGGTGCAGGGTATTATATATCTAGTGTGCGGCTCTGCAGGTGGAGGTAGGTGCAGGGTATTGTATATCTAGTGTGCGGCTCTGCAGGTGGAGGTAGGTGCAGGGTATTATATATCTGTGTGCGGCTCTGCAGGTGGAGGTAGGTGCAGGGTATTATATATCTAGTGTGCGGCTCTGCAGGTGGAGGTAGGTGCAGGGTATTATATATCTGTGTGCGGCTCTGCAGGTGAAGGTAGGTGCAGGGTATTATATATCTAGTGTGCGGCTCTGCAGGAGGAGGTAGGTGCAGGGTATTATATATCTAGTGTGCGGCTCTGCAGGTGGAGGTAGGTGCAGGGTATTATATATCTAGTGTGCGGCTCTGCAGGTGGAGGTAGGTGCAGGGTATTATATATCTAGTGTGCGGCTCTGCAGGAGGAGGTAGGTGCAGGGTATTATATATCTAGTGTGCGGCTCTGCAGGAGGAGGTAGGTGCAGGGTATTATATATCTAGTGTGCGGCTCTGCAGGTGGAGGTAGGTGCAGGGTATTATATATCTAGTGTGCGGCTCTGCAGGTGGAGGTAGGTGCAGGGTATTATATATCTAGTGTGCGGCTCTGCAGGAGGAGGTAGGTGCAGGGTATTATATATCTAGTGTGCGGCTCTGCAGGTGGAGGTAGGTGCAGGGTATTATATATCTAGTGTGCGGCTCTGCAGGTGGAGGTAGGTGCAGGGTATTATATATCTAGTGTGCGGCTCTGCAGGTGGAGG
This sequence comes from Anomaloglossus baeobatrachus, assembly GCF_048569485.1. Taxonomy (NCBI): domain Eukaryota; kingdom Metazoa; phylum Chordata; class Amphibia; order Anura; family Aromobatidae; genus Anomaloglossus; species Anomaloglossus baeobatrachus. The sequence goes on from NC_134357.1 coordinate 586,789,152, forward strand.
TAGGTGCAGGGTATTATATATCTAGTGTGCGGCTCTGCAGGTGGAGGTAGGTGCAGGGTATTATATATCTAGTGTGCGGCTCTGCAGGTGGAGGTAGGTGCAGGGTATTATATATCTAGTGTGCGGCTCTGCAGGTGGAGGTAGGTGCAGGGTATTATATATCTAGTGTGCGGCTCTGCAGGTGGAGGTAGGTGCAGGGTATTATATATCTAGTGTGCGGCTCTGCAGGTGGAGGTAGGTGCAGGGTATTATATATCTAGTGTGCGGCTCTGCAGGTGGAGGTAGGTGCAGGGTATTATATATCTAGTGTGCGGCTCTGCAGGTGGAGGTAGGTGCAGGGTATTATATATCTGTGTGCGGCTCTGCAGGTGGAGGTAGGTGCAGGGTATTATATATCTGTGTGCGGCTCTGCAGGTGGAGGTAGGTGCAGGGTATTATATATCTAGTGTGCGGCTCTGCAGGTGGAGGTAGGTGCAGGGTATTGTATATCTAGTGTGCGGCTCTGCAGGTGAAGGTAGGTGCAGGGTATTATATATCTGTGTGCGGCTCTGCAGGTGGAGGTAGGTGCAGGGTATTATATATCTAGTGTGCGGCTCTGCAGGTGGAGGTAGGTGCAGGGTATTATATATCTAGTGTGCGGCTCTGCAGGAGGAGGTAGGTGCAGGGTATTATATATCTAGTGTGCGGCTCTGCAGGAGGAGGTAGGTGCAGGGTATTATATATCTAGTGTGCGGCTCTGCAGGTGGAGGTAGGTGCAGGGTATTATATATCTAGTGTGCGGCTCTGCAGGTGGAGGTAGGTGCAGGGTATTATATATCTAGTGTGCGGCTCTGCAGGTGGAGGTAGGTGCAGGGTATTATATATCTAGTGTGCGGCTCTGCAGGTGGAGGTAGGTGCAGGGTATTATATATCTAGTGTGCGGCTCTGCAGGAGGAGGTAGGTGCAGGGTATTATATATCTAGTGTGCGGCTCTGCAGGTGGAGGTAGGTGCAGGGTATTATATATCTAGTGTGCGGCTCTGCAGGTGGAGGTAGGTGCAGGGTATTATATATCTAGTGTGCGGCTCTGCAGGTGGAGGTAGGTGCAGGGTATTATATATCTAGTGTGCGGCTCTGCAGGTGGAGGTAGGTGCAGGGTATTATATATCTGTGTGCGGCTCTGCAGGTGGAGGTAGGTGCAGGGTATTATATATCTAGTGTGCGGCTCTGCAGGTGGAGGTAGGTGCAGGGTATTATATATCTAGTGTGCGGCTCTGCAGGTGGAGGTAGGTGCAGGGTATTATATATCTAGTGTGCGGCTCTGCAGGTGGAGGTAGGTGCAGGGTATTATATATCTAGTGTGCGGCTCTGCAGGTGGAGGTAGGTGCAGGTTATTATATATCTAGTGTGCGGCTCTGCAGGTGGAGGTAGGTGCAGGGTATTATATATCTAGTGTGCGGCTCTGCAGGTGGAGGTAGGTGCAGGGTATTATATATCTAGTGTGCGGCTCTGCAGGTGGAGGTAGGTGCAGGGTATTATATATCTAGTGTGCGGCTCTGCAGGTGGAGGTAGGTGCAGGGTATTATATATCTAGTGTGCGGCTCTGCAGGTGGAGGTAGGTGCAGGGTATTATATATCTAGTGTGCGGCTCTGCAGGTGGAGGTAGGTGCAGGGTATTATATATCTAGTGTGCGGCTCTGCAGGTGGAGGTAGGTGCAGGGTATTATATATCTAGTGTGCGGCTCTGCAGGTGGAGGTAGGTGCAGGGTATTATATATCTGTGTGCGGCTCTGCAGGTGGAGGTAGGTGCAGGTTATTATATATCTAGTGTGCGGCTCTGCAGGTGGAGGTAGGTGCAGGGTATTATATATCTAGTGTGCGGCTCTGCAGGTGGAGGTAGGTGCAGGGTATTATATATCTAGTGTGCGGCTCTGCAGGTGGAGGTAGGTGCAGGGTATTATATATCTAGTGTGCGGCTCTGCAGGAGGAGGTAGGTGCAGGTTATTATATATCTAGTGTGCGGCTCTGCAGGTGGAGGTAGGTGCAGGGTATTATATATCTAGTGTGCGGCTCTGCAGGTGGAGGTAGGTGCAGGGTATTATATATCTGTGTGCGGCTCTGCAGGTGGAGGTAGGTGCAGGGTATTATATATCTAGTGTGCGGCTCTGCAGGAGGAGGTAGGTGCAGGGTATTATATATCTGTGTGCGGCTCTGCAGGTGGAGGTAGGTGCAGGGTATTATATATCTAGTGTGCGGCTCTGCAGGTGGAGGTAGGTGCAGGGTATTATATATCTAGTGTGCGGCTCTGCAGGTGGAGGTAGGTGCAGGGTATTATATATCTAGTGTGCGGCTCTGCAGGTGGAGGTAGGTGCAGGGTATTATATATCTAGTGTGCGGCTCTGCAGGTGGAGGTAGGTGCAGGGTATTATATATCTGTGTGCGGCTCTGCAGGTGGAGGTAGGTGCAGGGTATTATATATCTAGTGTGCGGCTCTGCAGGTGGAGGTAGGTGCAGGTTATTATATATCTGTGTGCGGCTCTGCAGGAGGAGGTAGGTGCAGGGTATTATATATCTAGTGTGCGGCTCTGCAGGAGGAGGTAGGTGCAGGGTATTATATATCTAGTGTGCGGCTCTGCAGGTGGAGGTAGGTGCAGGGTATTATATATCTAGTGTGCGGCTCTGCAGGTGGAGGTAGGTGCAGGTTATTATATATCTGTGTGCGGCTCTGCAGGTGGAGGTAGGTGCAGGGTATTCTATATCTAGTGTGCGGCTCTGCAGGTGGAGGTAGGTGCAGGTTATTATATATCTGTGTGCGGCTCTGCAGGTGGAGGTAGGTGCAGGGTATTCTATATCTAGTGTGCGGCTCTGCAGGTGGAGGTAGGTGCAGGGTATTATATATCTAGTGTGCGGCTCTGCAGGTGGAGGTAGGTGCAGGGTATTCTATATCTAGTGTGCGGCTCTGCAGGTGGAGGTAGGTGCAGGTTATTATATATCTGTGTGCGGCTCTGCAGGTGGAGGTAGGTGCAGGGTATTCTATATCTAGTGTGCGGCTCTGCAGGTGGAGGTAGGTGCAGGGTATTATATATCTAGTGTGCGGCTCTGCAGGAGGAGGTAGGTGCAGGTTATTATATATCTAGTGTGCGGCTCTGCAGGTGGAGGTAGGTGCAGGGTATTATATATCTAGTGTGCGGCTCTGCAGGTGGAGGTAGGTGCAGGGTATTATATATCTAGTGTGCGGCTCTGCAGGTGGAGGTAGGTGCAGGGTATTATATATCTAGTGTGCGGCTCTGCAGGTGGAGGTAGGTGCAGGGTATTATATATCTAGTGTGCGGCTCTGCAGGTGGAGGTAGGTGTAGGTTATTATATATCTAGTGTGCGGCTCTGCAGGTGGAGGTAGGTGCAGGGTATTATATATCTAGTGTGCGGCTCTGCAGGTGGAGGTAGGTGCAGGGTATTATATATCTAGTGTGCGGCTCTGCAGGTGGAGGTAGGTGCAGGGTATTATATATCTAGTGTGCGGCTCTGCAGGTGGAGGTAGGTGCAGGGTATTATATATCTAGTGTGCGGCTCTGCAGGTGGAGGTAGGTGCAGGGTATTATATATCTGTGTGCGGCTCTGCAGGTGGAGGTAGGTGCAGGTTATTATATATCTAGTGTGCGGCTCTGCAGGTGGAGGTAGGTGCAGGTTATTATATATCTAGTGTGCGGCTCTGCAGGTGGAGGTAGGTGCAGGGTATTATATATCTAGTGTGCGGCTCTGCAGGTGGAGGTAGGTGCAGGGTATTATATATCTGTGTGCGGCTCTGCAGGTGGAGGTAGGTGCAGGGTATTATATATCTGTGTGCGGCTCTGCAGGTGGAGGTAGGTGCAGGGTATTATATATCTAGTGTGCGGCTCTGCAGGAGGAGGTAGGTGCAGGGTATTATATATCTAGTGTGCGGCTCTGCAGGTGGAGGTAGGTGCAGGGTATTATATATCTAGTGTGCGGCTCTGCAGGTGGAGGTAGGTGCAGGGTATTATATATCTAGTGTGCGGCTCTGCAGGTGGAGGTAGGTGCAGGGTATTATATATCTAGTGTGCGGCTCTGCAGGTGGAGGTAGGTGCAGGGTATTATATATCTAGTGTGCGGCTCTGCAGGTGGAGGTAGGTGCAGGGTATTATATATCTAGTGTGCGGCTCTGCAGGTGGAGGTAGGTGCAGGGTATTATATATCTAGTGTGCGGCTCTGCAGGTGGAGGTAGGTGCAGGGTATTATATATCTAGTGTGCGGCTCTGCAGGTGGAGGTAGGTGCAGGGTATTATATATCTAGTGTGCGGCTCTGCAGGTGGAGGTAGGTGCAGGGTATTATATATCTAGTGTGCGGCTCTGCAGGTGGAGGTAGGTGCAGGGTATTATATATCTAGTGTGCGGCTCTGCAGGTGGAGGTAGGTGCAGGGTATTATATATCTAGTGTGCGGCTCTGCAGGTGGAGGTAGGTGCAGGGTATTATATATCTAGTGTGCGGCTCTGCAGGTGGAGGTAGGTGCAGGGTATTATATATCTAGTGTGCGGCTCTGCAGGTGGAGGTAGGTGCAGGGTATTATATATCTAGTGTGCGGCTCTGCAGGTGGAGGTAGGTGCAGGGTATTATATATCTAGTGTGCGGCTCTGCAGGTGGAGGTAGGTGCAGGGTATTATATATCTAGTGTGCGGCTCTGCAGGTGGAGGTAGGTGCAGGTTATTATATATCTAGTGTGCGGCTCTGCAGGTGGAGGTAGGTGCAGGGTATTATATATCTAGTGTGCGGCTCTGCAGGTGGAGGTAGGTGCAGGGTATTATATATCTGGTGTGCGGCTCTGCAGGTGGAGGTAGGTGCAGGGTATTATACATCTGTGTGCGGCTCTGCAGGTGGAGGTAGGTGCAGGGTATTATACATCTGTGTGCGGCTCTGCAGGTGGAGGTAGGTGCAGGGTATTATATATCTAGTGTGCGGCTCTGCAGGTGGAGGTAGGTGCAGGGTATTATATATCTGTGTGCGGCTCTGCAGGTGGAGGTAGGTGCAGGGTATTATATATCTGTGTGCGGCTCTGCAGGTGGAGGTAGGTGCAGGGTATTATATATCTAGTGTGCGGCTCTGCAGGAGGAGGTAGGTGCAGGGTATTATATATCTAGTGTGCGGCTCTGCAGGTGGAGGTAGGTGCAGGGTATTATATATCTAGTGTGCGGCTCTGCAGGTGGAGGTAGGTGCAGGGTATTATATATCTAGTGTGCGGCTCTGCAGGTGGAGGTAGGTGCAGGGTATTATATATCTAGTGTGCGGCTCTGCAGGTGGAGGTAGGTGCAGGGTATTATATATCTAGTGTGCGGCTCTGCAGGTGGAGGTAGGTGCAGGGTATTATATATCTAGTGTGCGGCTCTGCAGGTGGAGGTAGGTGCAGGGTATTATATATCTAGTGTGCGGCTCTGCAGGTGGAGGTAGGTGCAGGGTATTATATATCTAGTGTGCGGCTCTGCAGGTGGAGGTAGGTGCAGGGTATTATATATCTAGTGTGCGGCTCTGCAGGTGGAGGTAGGTGCAGGGTATTATATATCTAGTGTGCGGCTCTGCAGGTGGAGGTAGGTGCAGGGTATTATATATCTAGTGTGCGGCTCTGCAGGTGGAGGTAGGTGCAGGGTATTATATATCTAGTGTGCGGCTCTGCAGGTGGAGGTAGGTGCAGGGTATTATATATCTAGTGTGCGGCTCTGCAGGTGGAGGTAGGTGCAGGGTATTATATATCTAGTGTGCGGCTCTGCAGGTGGAGGTAGGTGCAGGGTATTATATATCTAGTGTGCGGCTCTGCAGGTGGAGGTAGGTGCAGGGTATTATATATCTAGAGTGCGGCTCTGCAGGTGGAGGTAGGTGCAGGGTATTATATATCTAGTGTGCGGCTCTGCAGGTGGAGGTAGGTGCAGGGTATTATATATCTAGTGTGCGGCTCTGCAGGTGGAGGTAGGTGCAGGGTATTATATATCTAGTGTGCGGCTCTGCAGGTGGAGGTAGGTGCAGGGTATTATATATCTAGTGTGCGGCTCTGCAGGTGGAGGTAGGTGCAGGGTATTATATATCTAGTGTGCGGCTCTGCAGGTGGAGGTAGGTGCAGGTTATTATATATCTAGTGTGCGGCTCTGCAGGTGGAGGTAGGTGCAGGGTATTATACATCTGTGTGCGGCTCTGCAGGTGGAGGTAGGTGCAGGGTATTATACATCTGTGTGCGGCTCTGCAGGTGGAGGTACAGTTAGGTCCAGAAATATTTGGACAGTGACACAATTTTGGCGAGTTGGGCTCTGCATGCCATCACATTGGATTTGAAATGAAACCTCTACAACAGAATTCAAGTGCAGATTGTAACGCTTAATTTGAAGGTTTGAACAAAAATATCTGATAGAAATTGTAGGAATTGTACACATTTCTTTACAAACACTCCACATTTTAGGAGGTCAAAAGTAATTGGACAAATAAACCAAACCCAAACAAAATATTTTTATTTTCAATATTTTGTTGCGAATCCTGTGGAGGCAATCACTGCCTTAAGTCTGGAACCCATGGACATCACCAAACGCTGGGTTTCCTCCTTCTTAATGCTTTGCCAGGCCTTTACAGCCGCAGCCTTCAGGTCTTGCTTGTTTGTGGGTCTTTCCGTCTTAAGTCTGGATTTGAGCAAGTGAAATGCATGCTCAATTGGGTTAAGATCTGGTGATTGACTTGGCCATTGCAGAATGTTCCACTTTTTTGCACTCATGAACTCCTGGGTAGCTTTGGCTGTATGCTTGGGGTCATTGTCCATCTGTACTATGAAGCGCCGTCCGATCAACTTTGCGGCATTTGGCTGAATCTGGGCTGAAAGTATATCCCGGTACACTTCAGAATTCATCCATCTACTCTCGTCTGCTGTTATGTCATCAATAAACACAAGTGACCCAGTGCCATTGAAAGCCATGCATGCCCATGCCATCACGTTGCCTCCACCATGTTTTACAGAGGATGTGGTGTGCCTTGGATCATGTACCGTTCCCTTTCTTCTCCAAACTTTTTTCTTCCCATCATTCTGGTACAGGTTGATCTTTGTCTCATCTGTCCATAGAATACTTTTCCAGAACTGAGCTGGCTTCATGAGGTGTTTTTCAGCAAATTTAACTCTGGCCTGTCTATTTTTGGAATTGATGAATGGTTTGCATCTAGATGTGAACCCTTTGTATTTACTTTCATGGAGTCTTCTCTTTACTGTTGACTTAGAGACAGATACACCTACTTCACTGAGAGTGTTCTGGACTTCAGTTGATGTTGTGAACGGGTTCATCTTCACCAAAGAAAGTATGCGGCGATCATCCACCACTGTTGTCATCCGTGGACGCCCAGGCCTTTTTGAGTTCCCAAGCTCACCAGTCAATTCCTTTTTTCTCAGAATGTACCCGACTGTTGATTTTGCTACTCCAAGCATGTCTGCTATCTCTCTGATGGATTTTTTCTTTTTTTTCAGCCTCAGGATGTTCTGCTTCACCTCAATTGAGAGTTCCTTAGACCGCATGTTGTCTGGTCACAGCAACAGCTTCCAAATGCAAAACCACACACCTGTACTCAACCCCAGACCTTTTAAGTACTTCATTGATTACAGGTTAACAAGGGAGACGCCTTCAGAGTTAATTGCAGCCCTTGGAGTCCTTTGTCCAATTACTTTTGGTCCCTTTAAAAAGAGGAGGCTATGCATTACAGAGCTATGATTCCTAAACCCTTTCTCCGATTTGGATGTGAAAACTCTCATATTGCAGCTGGGAGTGTGCACTTTCAGCCCATATTATATATATAATTGTATTTCTGAACATGTTTTTGTAAACAGCTAAAATAACAAAACTTGTGTCACTGTCCAAATATTTCTGGACCTACCTGTAGGTGCAGGTTATTATATATCTGGTGTGCGGCTCTGCAGGTGGAGGTAGGTGCAGGTTATTATATATCTAGTGTGCGGCTCTGCAGGTGGAGGTAGGTGCAGGGTATTATATATCTAGTGTGCGGCTCTGCAGGGGGAGGTAGGTGCAGGGTATTATATATCTGTGTGCGGCTCTGCAGGTGGAGGTAGGTGCAGGGTATTATATATATGTGTGCGGCTCTGCAGGTGGAGGTAGGTGCAGGGTATTATATTATCTGTGTGCGGCTCTGCAGGTGGAGGTAGGTGCAGGGTATTATATATCTAGTGTGCGGCTCTGCAGGTGGAGGTAGGTGCAGGGTATTATATATCTAGTGTGCGGCTCTGCAGGGGGAGGTAGGTGCAGGGTATTATATATCTAGTGTGCGGCTCTGCAGGTGGAGGTAGGTGCAGGTTATTATATATCTAGTGTGCGGCTCTGCAGGTGGAGGTAGGTGCAGGGTATTATATATCTAGTGTGCGGCTCTGCAGGGGGAGGTAGGTGCAGGGTATTATATATCTAGTGTGCGGCTCTGCAGGGGGAGGTAGGTGCAGGGTATTATATATCTAGTGTGCGGCTCTGCAGGGGGAGGTAGGTGCAGGGTATTATATCTGTGTGCGGCTCTGCAGGTGGAGGTAGGTGCAGGGTATTATATATCTAGTGTGCGGCTCTGCAGGTGGAGGTAGGTGCAGGTTATTATATATCTGTGTGCGGCTCTGCAGGTGGAGGTAGGTGCAGGTTATTATATATCTGTGTGCGGCTCTGCAGGTGGAGGTAGGTGCAGGGTATTATATATCTGTGTGCGGCTCTGCAGGTGGAGGTAGGTGCAGGGTATTATATATCTAGTGTGCGGCTCTGCAGGTGGAGGTAGGTGCAGGGTATTATATATCTGTGTGCGGCTCTGCAGGTGGAGGTAGGTGCAGGGTATTATATATCTAGTGTGCGGCTCTGCAGGGGGAGGTAGGTGCAGGGTATTATATATCTAGTGTGCGGCTCTGCAGGGGGAGGTAGGTGCAGGGTATTATATATCTGTGTGCGGCTCTGCAGGTGGAGGTAGGTGCAGGGTATTATATATCTAGTGTGCGGCTCTGCAGGTGGAGGTAGGTGCAGGGTATTATATATCTGTGTGCGGCTCTGCAGGTGGAGGTAGGTGCAGGTTATTATATATCTAGTGTGCGGCTCTGCAGGGGGAGGTAGGTGCAGGGTATTATATATCTAGTGTGCGGCTCTGCAGGGGGAGGTAGGTGCAGGGTATTATATATCTGTGTGCGGCTCTGCAGGTGGAGGTAGGTGCAGGGTATTATATATCTAGTGTGCGGCTCTGCAGGTGGAGGTAGGTGCAGGGTATTATATATCTGTGTTCGGCTCTGCAGGTGGAGGTAGGTGCAGGTTATTATATATCTAGTGTGCGGCTCTGCAGGTGGAGGTAGGTGCAGGTTATTATATATATGTGTGCGGCTCTGCAGGTGGAGGTAGGTGCAGGTTATTATATATATGTGTGCGGCTCTGCAGGTGGAGGTAGGGGCAGGGTATTATATATCTAGTGTGCGGCTCTGCAGGTGGAGGTAGGTGCAGGGTATTATATATCTAGTGTGCGGCTCTCTGCAGGTGGAGGTAGGTGCAGGGTATTATATATCTAGTGTGCGGCTCTGCAGGTGGAGGTAGGTGCAGGTTATTATATATCTGTGTGCGGCTCTGCAGGTGGAGGTAGGTGCAGGTTATTATATATCTGTGTGCGGCTCTGCAGGTGGAGGTAGGTGCAGGTTATTATATATATGTGTGCGGCTCTGCAGGTGGAGGTAGGTGCAGGGTATTATATATCTGTGTGCGGCTCTGCAGGTGGAGGTAGGTGCAGGGTATTATATATCTGTGTGCGGCTCTGCAGGTGGAGGTAGGTGCAGGTTATTATATATCTAGTGTGCGGCTCTGCAGGTGGAGGTAGGTGCAGGGTATTATATATCTAGTGTGCGGCTCTGCAGGTGGAGGTAGGTGCAGGGTATTATATATCTAGTGTGCGGCTCTGCAGGTGGAGGTAGGTGCAGGGTATTATATATCTAGTGTGCGGCTCTGCAGGTGGAGGTAGGTGCAGGGTATTATATATCTAGTGTGCGGCTCTGCAGGTGGAGGTAGGTGCAGGTTATTATATATCTAGTGTGCGGCTCTGCAGGTGGAGGTAGGTGCAGGGTATCATATATCTAGTGTGCGGCTCTGCAGGTGGAGGTAGGTGCAGGGTATTATATATCTGTGTGCGGCTCTGCAGGTGGAGGTAGGTGCAGGGTATTATATATCTAGTGTGCGGCTCTGCAGGTGGAGGTAGGTGCAGGGTATTATATATCTGTGTGCGGCTCTGCAGGTGGAGGTAGGTGCAGGGTATTATATATCTAGTGTGCGGCTCTGCAGGTGGAGGTAGGTGCAGGGTATTATATATCTAGTGTGCGGCTCTGCAGGTGGAGGTAGGTGCAGGGTATTATATATCTAGTGTGCGGCTCTGCAGGTGGAGGTAGGTGCAGGGTATTATATATCTAGTGTGCGGCTCTGCAGGTGGAGGTAGGTGCAGGTTATTATATATCTAGTGTGCGGCTCTGCAGGTGGAGGTAGGTGCAGGGTATTATATATCTAGTGTGCGGCTCTGCAGGTGGAGGTAGGTGCAGGTTATTATATATCTAGTGTGCGGCTCTGCAGGTGGAGGTAGGTGCAGGTTATTATATATCTAGTGTGCGGCTCTGCAGGTGGAGGTAGGTGCAGGGTATCATATATCTAGTGTGCGGCTCTGCAGGTGGAGGTAGGTGCAGGGTATTATATATCTGTGTGCGGCTCTGCAGGTGGAGGTAGGTGCAGGGTCTCTTTCGTCTTTATCCCCCCCTTTGTATTCGGGTTTGTATTTGTGTGACGTCCATTATAACAAATATTGTACGGAGCCTGGAGATGACGTTTCCCCGATGTTTCATAACATTTGGTCTTTTTTCAGGTCCAATCACTTTAATGGGCGAGATTGGTCTAAATCTGTTCCAATGTCGATTTCTCTGTCTTTTTTTTATCTATTGCACCCAAAACTCAATGTAACCACTTACACAGTCGTATAGGAGACTTAGCGCCTGAAAATCCAAAATCCACTTCTTCTATACCTCTGGAACTCCAAATTAATAAGATTTGTTTTACGAGCACTCTGGAAATCATTGCAGTACACACGCTTTGTGGTGTATTGACAGTTTCTTCTTCATTACATCATGTGACCAGTTTATATAGTACCTCAAACAAAGAAATAACTCCTCCGAACTATGCACCAATAAGAACAATAGGGTTGTGAACGCAATGTGAAACTTGCTCGCCCATCAGTGTTCGCTGAGCCCTATGATATCAGCTATCAGACAAGATGGACATTATAGAAACAAAATGGAATCTCTTCTATCACATATACAATTTACTACTTTAAATTTACATAAAGCCCATGTAGTTATATGCGTCGCTAAGATTAGAAATTAGCATCTTCCGCATTTTACACAGTTTGACAGCAATCACTACCAGAATTTACTCCTTGACCCTGCACTGACACTGCGGAGGCCCATCAAACAATTGCACACACACAGAGTGTGGGCATGCTCTTATACCTGTCTTCTGTCTGCAGCGGCCACTCGATCACACAGTAGGGACTGGTTGGCGCAAACGCAACAGAATGGGAGAACTCTCACGCTGACCCTATATGTGCACTCACATTCATTTTAGGCAGTGCTCAGTCATGGAAAGCAAGCACTGTCAATCAAGCTAAGGGAAAGTGCAGAAGATGCTAACTGAGGAGATGGAACTGCACTAAGCCAAGGGTGCACCAAGGTCCACACACTCACAGTGACATCTACACTACAGGTATGGTACTTAGTAATGATGAGCGAGTGTGCTCGATACTCGATCAAGCATCGGGGTGCTCGGTACTCAATCAAGCATCGGGGTGCTCGGTACTCGATCGAGCATCGGGGTGCTCGGTACTCGATCGAGCATCGGGGTGCTCGGTACTCGATCGAGCATCGGGGTGCTCGGTACTCGATCGAGCATCGGGGTGCTCGGTACTCGATCGAGCATCGGGGTGCTCGGTACTCGATCAAGCATCGGGGTGCTCGGTACTCAATCAAGCATCGGGGTGCTCGGTACTCAATCAAGCATCGGGGTGCTCGGTACTCAATCGAGCATCGGGGTGCTCGGTACTCGATCGAGCATCGGGGTGCTCGGTACTCGATCGAGCATCGGGGTGCTCGGTACTCGATCAAGCATCGGGGTGCTCGGTACTCGATCAAGCATCGGGGTGCTCGGTACTCAATCAAGCATCGGGGTGCTCGGTACTCAATCAAGCATCGGGGTGCTCGGTACTCGATCAAGCATCGGGGTGCTCGGTACTCGATCAAGCATCGGGGTGCTCGGTACTCGATCAAGCATCGGGGTGCTCGGTACTCGATCAAGCATCGGGGTGCTCGGTACTCGATCAAGCATCGAGGTGCTTGGTACTTGATAAAGCAACAAGGTGCTCAATACTCAATAAAGCATCGGCGTGCTCAATACTCGATTAAGCATAGGAGTGGTGGTACTTGAACAAGCATAGGGGTGCTCGGTACTTGACCGAGTATCACTAGTGCTCGGATGTGTCGTTCGTGAACGATCCAACCCAAAGAGCCGACTCCCTTCAGTGAATGATGGCAGCCGGCACCCCAGTGCAACCTTCTTGCAGTTTCTGAATGGCTCTCACTGGGGGTAAAAACAGTGTGTTCGGATAGTGTGTGTAAAAATAAATAAATAATAGTAACATGATCCCTGCTCAGCCCTCCCTTCGAAATGCTCTGTATATGGCTGGATGTATGTGGGCGGAGAGCCAAACTGCTTCATAATTGACTCGTTACTCGAGTCGAGCTCATCAGAGCATCCAATCTACTCAACTCGGGTAAAGAAAACTCAAGCACATTGTATCATTAGTACATAAACATAGTTGCAGTTTTGGGGACCAGAAGTTTGTTGTTGGGCATGTGCTCCTGGAGATAGAGGGCGGGATCGTGAGGTCCCGGAGCTGCCGGGCGGGATCGTGAGGTCCCGGAGCTGCCGGGCGGGATCGTGAGGTCCCGGAGCTGGCGGGCGGGATCGTGAGGTCCCGGAGCTGGCGGGCGGGAGCGTGAGGTCCCGGAGCTGGCGGGCGGGAGCGTGAGCTGGCGGGCGGGAGCGTGAGCGCCCGGAGGTGGCGGGTCTGAGCGTGAGCTCCCGGAGGTGGTGGGTGTGCTATCGCCCGTCGTTAAATCGAGATGGAATCATTTGTATATTTATTGATTATCACATAGTACTGAAATGAAATCTTTGTATAATCACTGGGGGCATATTTGCAGTAATAACCAGAGTAAGTGTGTGTGACCGACCCGAGTCATTGGTTGTGACGACCCTATTGGGTATGGCCTAGAGCTTGTTCTGGCTGTTGTGTTTCTGTGCACTGTACGTTGTGTCTTTTATGGATATTTTCATGCTGAATAAAATCTGTAAGGATTATCTGACTGTGATTTACATACCTGCCACAAAAAAAGATTTAGGCTGCTTTCACACCTCCGGTTTCTGCAATGCGGCACACTCCGGCACTTTGCAGGAAAATCGCAACCGTTTTTTTTTTTGCTGCCGGTTGCGTTTTTTCTGCATAGACTTTAATTAGTGCCGCATTGTGCCGCAAGTCCTTGCGTTCCATCCGGTTTTTGCCGCATGCGGCAGATTTAGCCGATGCGGCGGCCGGATGGAACGTTGCCTAGCACGTTTTTTCGTTCGGCAAAAAAACCCGCATTGCGCCGCAGTCGGCCGATGCGGCGCATTTTTCAATGCATGACTATGGCGGCCGGATGCGGCGCGATGCGGCAAAAACCGCATCCGGCCGCGGCATGCGGTTTTTGCCACTCGCATGCTCCTTGGCATGCCGCAAGCGGCAAAAACCGGACGGGCCGCATGGGAAAAACGTATGCAAAGGATGCGGTGTTTTCACCGCATCCGTTGCATAGCTTGCACAGCCGGATTGAGCCGCAGAGCTCAAGCCGGATGTGTGAAAGCAGCCTAAGGCTATGTGCGCACGTTGCGTACTAGCCGTGCAGAAATTTCTGCAGCGATCTGAAGAGCACATGTGCGCTTTAGATCGCTGCAGAAATGTCCGTGGTGAGCGCCGATTCCATGCGCTCTGCCTGCAGCTCCTGCCATAGACAGAGCAGGAGCTGTCGGCAAAGCGCAGGAAAGAAGTGACATGTCACTTCTTTTTACGCAGCGCTTCGGCAGTAGCCGAAGCGCTGCACTCTTAAACGCCACGTGCGCACGGCCCCTGCACAGTCTCCATAGACTGTGCAGGGGACGCAGGACGCATGCAGTTACGCTGCGCTACAAAGCGCAGCGTAACTGCATGTATTTGCGCAACGTGCGCACATAGCCTTATTCACACATATGTCCATTGCTTTAAATGTCAACAAGCCTTTTCTTTGCTTAAAGAAGGCAGCAACTTGAGTGGATATATGTGGACATGTGCTGGATGTCGTATTGGCCGGAGTTAGTGGGCGGCCAACTAACTAACGAACTACCGGTCCCCAATACTGCAAGTATGCCTTGTACTTCTAGGGCAGGGGTGGGGAACCTCCGGCCCGCGGGCCGTTTGCGGCCCGCGATGACATTTAATGCGGCCCCCGGGCACATTCCAGGCTACCCCAGTGCTTGAGCGGCACTCGTGCTTTTGCCGGCTGCCGGCCCTTTAAAATCACAGTGCGTTCTGGGTAGATGCTAGAATGTACGGGCTATTTCCAGATCCTGATTGCAGCCCGTACTAGAATGTACGGGCTCTTTTCAGGACCTGACTACAGCCCATACATTCTAGACTGAACCCGGGACTGTGCTCGAGTGCTGAGGGTTTTCCCTTGAGGGCGGGGTAAACAGCGCACTGTGCTCCAGTCACAGCAGAAGAGGTGCAGCAGATGCCTTCCTGCTGTACATGCCTCCCGGACCTGTGCTGTGTGACTCCTCCTCCTCCCCTTGTACTGTGAGTATGCAACCCATCACTGCGCCCCCATCCAGTACTGTGTGTACCCCCTAGTACTGTGTGTACCCCCTCAGGGCTGTGTACCCCCTCAGTGCTGTGTGTTCCCCCTAGTACTGTCTGTAACCACTCAGTGCTGTGTAATCTGTGCAGCCTCCTAGTGCTGTCAGTGCTGCCACATAGTGCTCTCCATGCTGCCTTCTAGTGCTGTCACTGTCAGTGCTCTTTGTGCTGCCACCTAGTGCTCTCTGTGCTGCCACCTAGTGCTCTCTGTGCTGCCACCTAGTGCTCTCTGTGCTGCCACCTAGTGCTCTCTGTGCTGCCACCTAGTGCTCTCTGTGCTGCCACCTGGTGATCTCTGTGCTGCCAACTGGTGATCTCTGTGCTGCCAGCTAGTGCTGTCCGTTGTGCCGGCCACCTAGTGCTGTCCGTTGTGCCGGCCACCTAGTGCTGTCCGTTGTGCCGGCCACCTAGTGCTGTCCGTTGTGCCGGCCACCTAGTGCTGTCCGTTGTGCCGGCCACCTAGTGCTGTCCGTTGTGCCGGCCACCTAGTGCTGTCCGTTGTGCCGGCCACCTAGTGCTGTCCGTTGTGCCGGCCACCTAGTGCTGTCCATGCTCAGCATCTCCTGTGATGTATATGCCTCAGCGTCTCCAGACCAAGACAAACCTGGAAAAGCAGTTGTGGGAAACAAAATGATCAATATCACCGAACATCACAGCTGCTCCAGCCACCACATTAAGGGTGAGTTAATTAATTGTTTGACCAAATATAGCCTGGTCGTTTTCAAGTTGATAACTTGGTGCGGCCCCCGAAGGTTGGTAGAAAATTCCAAATGGCCCCCGGCAGTAAAAAGGTTCCCCACCCCTGTTCTAGGGGCTAAGTCCCCTATATGAATGCATATGTGGCTTATTTTGAGTTGTGGTTTGACGGACTCCCTTTTAAGTTTCTGTATGGACACTTATGATAGTAGTGGTGAGACCAGTGTGTGCATCACGTGATTTCTGGAGCTCATTAAGATCCACAGCAGTCAAATGCCTTTCATGCAGGCATCACATTTAAACTATGCTATAATATAGGAAAAAGACAGAAAACGTGTTCACTCCGCGCTGCTGCTGAAGACTCTCCAAAGGAAGACCCGATATACACCAGTGGAGATAATTGTTTTTTTAGAGATGAGTTAACCTGAAAAGTTGGGTGCTCATACCGAACATGGACTTTTCTAAAAAATCGGCGTATGAGTTTCGCTGCTTTACGTATCCTGACCACTCGAGTGAGCATCTCTGTACTCAGGAACGCTCGGTGCTCAGCCCAGTGTGAGCCGCCTGTGGTATTTGAGTGGCTTGCACTGGGGGTAACAGCAGTGTGATCATTTGTAGTTTGCACCAAAAAAATAAGTAAATACTGTATTTTCCGGATTATAAGACACCCCCCCCCCCCTTTCCAAAACTGGTGGTAAAATGGGGGTGTGTCTTACAAAGCGGATATGGGTTACCAGAGTGGGTCACAGGAGGCAGAGTCGGCGATACTGAGGGCTCGAAGGAGGAGGTGTCACTGCAGTGGAGCGGCTCAGGAGGGTCACAGGCGCCATTGATCTGACAGCGGGCTGCAGGCTCCATTGAATCCCGCGATTGACACGATGGACTTCATGAAAATGGCTGCGGAGGCAGCGTGTTCACAGACTGATGTGATGGACTTCAAGAAAATGGTTGCCGAGTCCTATCTGCACACACGCCACCTCCGCAGCCATTTTATTGAAGTCAATTTTGTCAACCACGGGCGATACAATGAAGTCCGTCGGCAGACACCACGACAGCTCTGAGCCCGCAGTAGTGTTGACCCTCCATCCACTGACCTTCATGAGCCGCAACACCCCCTCCTCTGAGTCCGCAGTGCATTAGCGATGTCGCAGCGTGTAAAGCCCCCTTAAGGCTGCTTTCACACATTTCACACGGTTTTTGCTGTGCGGCACAATCCGGCTCTTTGCAGAAAAAACGCAACCTTTATTTTTTTGCCGCCGGATGCGTTTTTTCCGCATAGACTTTCAGTAGTGCCGGATTGTGCCACATGGCCTTGCGTTCGGTCCGGTTTTTGCCAGATGCGGCATATTTAGCCCATGCGGCGGCCGGATGGAACGTTGCCTGGCACGTTTTTTGTCCGGCAAAAAAACCGCATCGCGCCGCATCCAGCCGATGCGGCGCTTTTTCCAATGCATGCCTGTGGATGCCGGATGCGGCAAAAAACGCATCCGGCCACCGCTTGCGTTTTTTTGCACTGCACATGCTCAGTAGCGTGCCGCAACCGGCAAAAAACGGACGGGCCGCATGTAAAAACTCTTGCAAAGGATTAGTTTTTTCCGCTGCATCAGTTGCATAGGTTTTAGAGCCGGATTTAGCCGCACTGCTAAAACCGGATGTGTGAAAGCAGCCTTAGCAATGCAGCAGAGCTGAGAAAGCTGCCCCCACCCACACTAGGCTTTCTATGTACAATGTCTATAGATAGTGAGCTGCTCATCGCAGCAGGGGGTGTGCTGGTCTAGCTGAACTCTAACTTATCTAGTGCTGCAATGGAAATCTACTGAAACTAAAATGAACATTGCAGCACGGACCTTGAGATGCATCACTGAAATCTCTGTGTTAACCCATACAGCATGCTGTCAGATTCCCTTTGGTAGCATATCTGCATGAAAGCAGACACAACATCCTAGATAATTTCCAAGTGGTTTCACTTTCTGGCTTTTTCAATGGTCAAATATGGAATTCAATTTCTAAGAGGTACGGAACTTTGGCTTGAACTGTGCACCCATAACTTACAGCAACAAAGAACAGAAGATTTTTTTCTTGAATATTCCGAAATGTGGAGCAGCAGTTGGAGTTATAAGAACCTTGTCTTTCCTGAACTTATGGAGTGATGAGATGTCTACAAATGAACCATTACCATATTGTATTGTCTGTATAAAGACTGTTGTGCTGCACGTTGAGTTCTTTACACGTTGAGTTCTTTACGTTGAGGTGTCTACAACATTTAATGTTTTATACCGACATCGTAGCTTTAGTCATTGTATTTATTATGTTTTTACATTCTTTCCATTTAGGATCCTACAATATGGGGTATTAATAATTGATCTATATAATTTTCCTCGCTTGTCAAGGATGGCTAGGGACAGGGACAAGATGGCAGAGAGGATATTACACCTCACCCTAGAGATCCTCTTCCGGCTTACTGGAGAGGTGAGAGATTCTGATGACGTCACATTACATCATTCTTATCTATGGGAATAACAGATGGACAGAACTGGAGAGGTGAGGACTCTGGAAATGTCTGGAGTGAGATTTATTACTGTGTCTCTCCATAACCAGGATTACACAGTAGTGAAGAAGACCTCTAGTGAGCACTGTCAGGCCCCTGTGTCTGAGGGATGGGGAAGACCCCTGAGCCCAATCACGGGGCCTCACCCCCCGATACATGAGGACATCAATGACCAGAAGATCCTAGAACTCACCTACAAGATGATTGAGCTGCTGACTGGAGAGGTGACACTGCTGGGAATGCTGGGACATTATACAGTAACGCTATGAAGGGATCGGGGGTGACGGTATCATTGTATGTGTCAGGTTCCTATAAGGTGTCAGGACGTCACCGTCTATTTCTCCATGGAGGAGTGGGAGTATTTAGAAGGACACAAAGATCTGTACAAGGACGTCATGATGGAGGATCCCCAGCCCCTCACATCACCAGGTAATAGGACGAAATACACACGGCCTATAATTATCTGTATGTAAGGAATTAATTCAGTCCCTGTATGTGTCTCCTCCAGGTCTGTCCAGTAAGAGAACAACACCAGAGAGATGTCCCAGTCCTCTTCTCCCACAGGACTTTAAACAAGAAGATCCCGATGTTCCTCAGGATGTGTTTCCTCCAGCTCTATCCAGTAAGCGGACAACACCAGAGAGATGTCCCCGTCCTCTTCTCCCACAGGACTTTAAACAAGAAGATCCCAATGTTCCTCAGAATGTGTCTCCTCCAGATCTATCCAGTAAGAGGACAACACCAGAGACCTATCCCCATCCTCTTCTCCCACATTCCTATAATTATCTGTATTTGTGTTTCCTCCAGTTGGGCTAATTATGTGAAGCTCTGTATGCTATGTTTTGGGGGGGTTTTTATCAGTGTTTTTCGTCCTTAAATCAAAATATGGCTGATATTAAATTTACACATCAACAATAAATAGTGATAATAGATGACAATGTATTATTCCACCTGAAATATTGAGGAACATAATGTGGCCACAAGACAGTACCTTGGCTATGTGTTTAAGACAGTCATGTTCTTGAGGCACAAACCATGAGACTTGGGTTAAGGCACAACAGAGCACACGGTGACACCGTATGCACCATTATAGTTAGTGGCTGCGTTGGCGAATACGTCTGGAACACGGTTTGCGAGGGGTTCGGACAGAGAGGATCGCAGTGTGAAAGCGGCCAAATAATAGTTTGTGATCTGCTCATCATTACTGTCTTAATTATAATTCAAATGATGCTGAATACCTTGTACTTAGTAAAGATATACATTTTATCAAATATCGATAAAAGTTTTAATGATAACTTTCAAATATAATAATTTTTCTTTTCATTCTTTACAGATGATTATACCAGGAGGTCTGAGGCACAATGGATGTCTTTAGATTGTAAAGCAGAGGATTTTGTTGTCACACGAGACACGTGTGAAGAACATGTCATAATTCCAAATATAACCCTTCATGGACAAGATCAATCAGCTGCAGCTTTTGAACAGATCCTGTCTTCAGATTCGGCACAGAATGTTAAGAAAAATAAAGGTCATAGGAGAGGTGTCCTAAATCAAAGAGGTCACACATGGAAGAAGGGATTTTCATGTTCAGAATGTGGAAAATGTTTTAACCAGAAATCAAATCTTAATAAACATAAGAAAAGTCACACAGGGGAGAAGCCATATTTTTGTGAAGACTGTGGGAAAAGTTTTAGTGAGAAATCGGGTCTTTGTAGACATCAGATAATTCACACAGGTGCAAAACCATATTCATGTACAGAATGTGGAAAGTGTTTTAGCTGGAAACCAAATCTCATGAAACATATGAAAACTCACACAGGGGAGAAACCATATCGTTGTGAAGAATGTGGGAAATGTTTTAGCGAGAAATCGGCTCTTTTTCAACATCATAGAATTCACACAGGTGCAAAACCATTTTCATGTTCAGAATGTGGAAAATGTTTTACCCGGAAAGCACATCTTATTAAACATTTAAAAACTCACACAGTGAAAAAGCCATTTTCTTGTGAAGAATGTGGGAAATGTTTCAGCGAAAAAGAAAATCTTTTTAGACATCAAGGAGTTCACACAGGGGAGAAATCGTTTTCATGTTCAGTATGTGGAAAATGTTTTAACCGAAAATCATATCTTCAAAAACATGAGAGTCGTCACACAGGGGAGAAGCCATATTCATGTTCAGTATGTGGAAAATGTTGTAAGCAGACAACAGATCTGGTTAAGCATGAGAAGATTCACACAGGGGACAATCAATTTTCATGTTCAGAATGTGGAAAATGTTGTAATACCGAATCAAATCTTTCTAGACATCTGGAAATTCACAAAGAAGCAAAGTTGTTTTCATGTTCTGAATGTGGGAAATGTTTTAACCGAAAATCATATCTTCATAAACATGAGATACGTCACACAAAGGAAAAGCCATTTTCATGTTCAGAATGTGGAAAATGTTTTAAGCAGAAAACAGATATGGACAAACATAAAAAAATTCACACAGGTGAAAAACCATTTTCATGCTCAGAATGTGGAAAATGTTTTAACAGGAAATCAAATCTTGTTAAACATAAGAACATTCACAAAGGGAAGAAGCCATTTTCTTGTGAAGAATGTGGGAAATGTTGCAGAGATAAATCAGATCTATTTAGACATCAGAGAATTCACACAGGGGAAGAGCCATATTCATGTTCAGAATGTGGGAAATGTTTTCTGCTTAAAGAAATGTTTGTTGAACATCAACATACTCACACAAGTGCAAACCCAGATTCATGATCCCAATTTGAAATGATAATGGTTAATTTTGTAAGACATGGGAGGGTTCACATCAGTGTAAAGCCATTTATTGTCAAATCAGGCCCCAACCATAGGCGACTGTGAGGGATGTGACATTATGGCCCTTTTCACACAATTTTGTCCTCAGTTCAGTGGTTCCATCGGGACTTACATCCACACCCCCCGCAAAATGTGATTCGTATGTATACGCCGATGGGACCATTAAAAATAATGGTGCGACAGAGTCACAATGTACTGTGTCGTGCATCATTTTTGAGCATATATGCCTACTGGAGGTGGACATCCAAATGCAGTCTACTATGTCGGGTTATCCACCTCAATTAGGCGTATATGCCAGAAAATGAGCCACTAAATAGCATACAGTGATTCCATCTGCATCATTATGTTTGATGGCGCCATCAGCGCATGCATCTGAATTCCATTTTGTCGGGGGAGAGGTTAGACGTAAATCCCACCTGGACCACTGAAATGTGAGAGCACCCTAAGGTTTGTTTTTTTTTTCTTCCATGGGCACTTTTGTCCTATAAGGACACAGCCAGTTAATGCCTTATGTATACAGACCTACTTTTCAAAACTGATGTCACTTTATGTGGAAATAACTTTAGAATACTACTACACCATGTTCCAAATTTATGAAAATTATATTTTTCTCTGATTTCCTAAATGGTTGCAAATGACAGTCCGTTTAATAAAAGTCATCACCCATTAGAGTATACATCGAATTTTATTGAAGAAATCTCCCAGTATAATCTTCAAAATTAAAAAGAACTCAAAATTCACTGTTCCAAATTATTAGGCACAGTAGAGTTTCTAAACATTTTATATGTTTTAAAGAACTGAAAATGCTCATTTGTGGAATTTGCAGTATTAGGAGGTCACATTCCTGAAATAAAAAGCTATTTAAATCCCAACACATCCTAACAGGCCAAGTTACGTGTAACATAGGAACCCTTCTTTGATATCACCTTCACAATTCTTGCATCCATTGAACTTGTGAGTTTTTGGAGAGTTTCTGCTTGAATTTCTTTGCATGATGCCAGAATAGCCTCCCAGAGCTGCTGTTTTGATGTGAACTGCCTTCCACCCTCATAGATCTTTTGCTTGATGATACTCCAAAGGTTCTCTATAGGGTTGAGGTCAGGGGACGATGGTGGCCACACCATGAGTTTATCTGCTTTTATGCCCATAGCAGCCAATGACACAGAGGTATTCTTGGCAGCATGAGATGGTGCATTGTCATGCATGAAGATGATTTTGCTCCTGAAGGCACGTTTCTGCTTTTTGTACCATGGAAGAAAGTTGTCAGAAACTCTATATACTTTGCAGAGGTCATTTTCACACCTTCAGGAACCTTAAAGGGGCCTACCAGCTGTCTCCCCATGATTCCGGCTCAAACCTGACTCCTCCACCTCCTTGCCGATGTCGCAGCCTTGTTGGGACATGGTGGCCATCCACCAACGATCCACTACTCCATCCATCTGGACCATCCAGGGTTGCTCAACACTCATCAGTAAACAAGCTTGTTTGAAAATTAGTCTTCATGTATGTCTGGGCCCACTGCAACCGTTTCAGCTTGTGAGCACTGGTTAGGGGTGGCCGAATAGTAGGTTTATGAACCACAGCAAGTCTTTGAAGGATCCTACACCTTGAAGTTCGAGGGACTCCAGAGGCACCAGCAGCTTCAAATATCTATTTGCTGGTTTGTAATGGCTTTTTAGCAGCTGCTCTCTTAATCTGATGGACATGCCTGGCAGAAACTTTCCTCATTCTGCCTTTATCAGCACCAACACGTCTGTGCTTAGAATCAGCCCCAGATCTCTTCACAGTACGATGATCACGCTTAAGTTTTCGTGAAATATCTAATGTTTTCACCCCTTGTCCAAGGCATAGCACTATCTGATGCTTTTCGGCAACAGAGAGATCCTGTGGCTGCTTAATATTGTGAAGCATACAGTTTTCCTTTCATTGGGCCTCACCGGGCAAACTAATTATCACAGGTATCTGAGATTGATTTCAGTGACCCTAAGAACCCTGAGACACAAAACCATCAATGAGTTTCATAAAAAAAAAAAAAATATTGCTATTACACTTAAAACCAATTTGGAACATGGTGTATGTATCCCAGTGATTCGAGCATTATTTTTCACTTTTAATTTTTACAGTTATTGGTACAAAAGGGAGAGTTAGCTCACCAATTGTCAGTACACCTGTTTCTTTGACCAGATATCTTTGCGTAGAAATGCCCGCGTTAAGGCTCCAATGACCAAGATTAGGGCTATATGACGAAACGCATAGGTCTGAAGTCGAATGTGGATTAATCTGTGTTTGATCTGAAGTATTTTTTAAATTCCATAATAAATGTGAAGTTTAAATATACTTTTCATCGATGGATCTTCTATTTTTTTATTATTAATACATTTAAGTTTTATTTGTTCTGCAGTAATATGAAAATAACTGATTTGTAAAATATATATACAGTGTGGTGTGTGTGTATATGTATATATGTATGTATATATGTATATGTATATATAGGGCACACCATACGCTTCGAAAAAGAAGGAGCTCTATTAGATTTTTGAGTACACATTTAACTGAATTAGATTGCGGACACCATGTCCCTTTATCAGAGTCCTTGGGGTCCCAAAACAGTGGAAACCCTCCCTTTGGAAACTACACCTTCCAAAGGGTGGAGGTGTACTAAGCATTTTAAACTCCGAGATGTTTTACAAAATTTTGTAACCTTGTCAGTAAATATTAAAAGATAGAATTCAGTTTTCATAAGTCCACCATGACTGACAAGAGGATTTCTTATTTATCAATCAGAGGCCGAACACATCTTCTCCCATTAAAGACTTTATTCTCATATATATACCGCATGTGCATTTGATGTATTATTTTGCAAAGAGGTGTCGAAAATTGGGTGCAGGAATATGGTGTAAAAATGTCAGCACCAAATCTGCATTTTTTTTGGCACAAAACTGTTTTCACGCTGTTTCGCTGTGGTTTTCTGCCAGGAGATGCAAATGTGGTGCTGAAATCTGGTGCAGACAAAGTCATAGAATGGTTCGATCAGGGGAATGCTGAAAAAATTATCAGGTACGGTACGGAATCAACAAAAAATCAGTTAGGTGGATTCACAACTGGCTTAATGATCGGGCACAACGAGTAATACTAAATGGATACATATCAACCGGGAGGAAAGTCACAAGCGGGGGCCGCAAGGCTCTGTCCTGGACCCAGTGCTGTGTAAAATCTTTATAAATGATCTGGACAACAGAATTAATGGAGAAATCATATTCACAGATGACACTAAGATAGGAGGAGTAGCCAACACTAGAGAGGAAAGAAAACAGATTCAAAAGGATCTAGAAACTCGAACAATGGGCCGAGGAGAACAGAATGGTTTTGAACAGGGACAAATGCAAAGTCCTACATCTGGGTAAAAGAAATGTAAAAAGCATATATAGTATGGAAGTGTGAGGATTATTCTAAGGGATATTCTGTGGATTATGACATTCATACATGTCACCCAGCTGTCACTTTCCATTTGCACAACCCCTGCCCTGCAGCCAGGAGAAATCCTGCTCTTCCTCAGGGCCAAAGGTCAGGTGAGAAATTTCCCTTAAGTCCAAGGAAGCCAGCAAAGCCATCCTGCTCACCAGCAGGAAGAATGAGCAGGCAACTCAGGTTCTTACAAGATTTACAACCAAATTTCAATCAGACTCTATTACGTCTGAACGGAGCCGTTGAAAGAGCTACAATATTGGGGAGTTCGTCAATTCCACAAATAAGATATAAGCATATTTTCAGATCAGGAGACAGCTCAGAATCACCTTTTGGAAGCAAAAAATAACAGTGAAAAGAACGAGAAAATCCAGCGCAGTCCTCAGGATATTAAAAAATCCAATATTTTATTGTAATCGACATAAAATTCATCTGTTAAGCAGCATAAGATGTAAATAATTTACAACATAGAACCCTTTTCTCCTTGTTGTCAAAATATAAGTGTGTCTCACTTGTGTCTCTATAATTATATCTGTCTTTTTATAGTAATACTTCAAAGCAACAACTGCAAACAATGACATATCACCCTAACCTTAAAACCTAAATCCCTCAATTCCCAGCTCACCAGATAAGGAACTTGTAACCACTATCTATTCTAAATAAGACTTTGATTGGTTTTCAATAAATATTTATTTTCTGCCCTATTGCCCAGACAGAAGAAGCCTAGATAAAGTCTGGACAATCGGCAACACTCTCCTTCTTCTTACAACTGCAGATACAGCATCATGAGCACAGAGAACTACAATTATTATAATATCCAGCTATTACTATGAGACAAAAATTATAATGAATACAGACTGTCAGATTAATTCAAGATTACAATTCCTATAACAATGACAGCACAAATGGGTTTGTCCACCTATCATCAAAGGAACAGTAAAAAATATTGAGAGCTTACCAGTGTCATTCAAAATAAATCTGCGAACCACTGACTCTTGAGTCTTGCAAAACTGCTCTCAATTGTTTGTAACTTGAGGAGTGCTATTTTAGTGCAGAAGGCCAATCCCCTTGAAGTGAAGTGTTTGAGGTTTCAGCTCCCCAACCCCAGGTGCTTGAGTCCACTGTATTTTTGCTGGAACTTGGTCCCAAAGATCCCCTTTGATTAAATATTCACAGCCACTAGCTTACAAGGTGAGTAAGATGAATTTCCTTGTCCAAAGACATCGCTGTCCAGTTTCAAACTGATAGAATTTGAAATTTTAACAAACGGTAATGGAATTAAGCCCAGGCTACACAACAGAATGCCCCCTGGGGAAACAAACGTTGGGGCAGTAGGGACACACGCATACCTACGAATATATATATAAGCACTTTAGGATTCTACATATAGTATGTTTTATTTTTTGAACAGTCAGGAAATTAATTTGGCTTGAAATTCAGCTTATTCTCACCTTATACCATTTTACACTGGATTGACTCCATTATGTATACCTGTCATGGCTCGGTTTGGGAATTCGGTCCATGTTGTTGCATGGTCTGTTTTTCTGTCTCATTGCCTTTTCTTTCCTGTCCAAATGCTGATGGTTTCAATTGTCATTGTTGTCCCTTCTTGGTTTGCTCCTCTCCATCTGTTCTCATTTTTCCGATTTGGTCTGCGCTATCACATTCTGGGTTGGTCTATATATGTTCACCTCTCACTGCACTCCCTTGCTGGCTATACCTTTAGGTGGACCTGTGTTAACCCAATAACAAATCTCTAAGCTAAAGGGCTGGAACTCCTAAAGACCAGTTTAGTTCCAGCAGTGACTTGGTTTGTTTTCCTTCCCGACACCTATTCCATTCACCTCTTTTAGGTTTCTGGAAGGTTTAACTTGATGCTCTTATTACTCTTTAGATTTTCTTTTATACCTTATATGAATGTGTTTTTGTTTTCTCTGGGTTTTTGTATCTTCCTGCACACCTTCCTTTGCTCTTGTTGGGAGTGTGTTGTGGCCTTCCCTTTAGTCTTTCAGGAGATACGAAAATTCCTCAAACTCTTTTTCTTATCACGAGTACCGAGTGTGGGGAAATGAGGGTATATATAGACATCAAGGATATGCTGATGAAAAGCAGCTGAAAAGATGAAGAACTCCGCAGAGTCCTAAAGGGAAAGGGAGAGAGGAGATACACAGGATACCAAATACATCAAGTATGAATGATAGAAGGTCAGAGAGCAGTTTGTGCAGCCAAACGCTGTGACTTTCTATTGCCGGACAGCACATGACGCCCGTGACACACCTGTGACAAGAACCTTGCTATGGCTACTTAGAATTGTTGTATTTGGAACTCCATTTTAATCTTATTTCATAAAATATTCTATTTTAGGGCACATAAGACTTATTTATTTGGCTCCTGCATATGTCCTATTTTTTGTGATATTTGATACTTTATTGGAGTTTTGCGCTTGTCACTTAGACATTGTATCTAGATTAAGGACTTAACCCTTTCTCTAATGTATCTCACTGAGATTCGTTATGGAGACCCAGCACTGGAGTGGGGGAGGGGGGTTGGCTTTATATTACATGCTTGCCAACATTTGGGGTCCACTTTCTGAACCCAATTTAGGCCAGCACAAAATGACAAATTAGAAGCTACCCTCTATCTTTGTCGTCTTCAGATAAATGGAGCATATTCTATTTTTCTAAGACTAAATGGTGGACGTTCAGATAGATGACTGTAGTGGATTCTCCTATCATCTTCCTGACAGGACTGACATCTATTCTGCTCTCTCTTTCCCAAAATTATCTAACTCTTCTCACTTCCTGCCTTGTACTCAGGGGTTGATGGGAGATGTAGTTCTGACCCCTTCACCCATCCATCTGGCATAAATCCTAAGTTAGGGGTGTGGAACCTCCGCCCCGTGGGCCGTATGCGGCCCACGATGACATTTTATGTGGCCCCTGGGCACATCCAGGGCTTCGCAGTGAGTCAGGCAGCAGCTGCGGTTTTGTTGGCTGCCGGGCCTTTAAATCACTGCGCGCATACAATTAGTTTCTCAGCACACTGGCCTGGCCTGTGCCAACGTGCTGAGAATGTACTTTGTGGGCGGGATAAGCGCAAGATGTGCTGTACTCCCGTCCCACAGAAGAAGAGTAGCACCAGGTTTACCGGCTTCCCTGCTGTACATGCCTTCTGGTGCAGTGTGACTTCTGCCTCGCGGGAAAGTGTGAGTCCTGCCTTCCGTATTGCTGTGTGACTTCTGCCTCGCGGTGCAGTGTGACTTCTACCTCACGGTGTAGTGTGACTTGTGCCACGCTGTGCAGTGTGCTTTTTGCCTGGCGGTGCAGCGTGAGTCCTGCCTCGGGGGGCAGCGTGCCACCAACCCAGTGCTGTCTGCCACTTTCCAGTGCTGTCTGCCACCCACTAGTGTTGTGTGTCACCCTCAGTGCTGTCAATGGCCACTTGGTGATGTCTGTGCTATGTGCTACCCCTACCCTGTGCTGTCTCTGCCCTCTTGTTGATGTCTGTACTCCCTCAGTCCTGTCCATGTGCCCTAGTCCTGTTTGTGCCACCGCCAGTGCTGTTCCTGCCATTGCCAGTGTTGTCCGACCCCCGTGATGTCTGTGCCTCCTTGGTGATGTCTATGCTCCCTCCGTTCTGTCCATGTCCCCCAGTCCTGTTCGTGCCTCTCTAGTGCTGTTCATGCCAGTGCTGTCTGTGCCTGGCAGTACTGTCTGTGTCCCCTTAGTGATGTCTGAGCCCCAGCCACTCCTGTGATGAATATGCCCCCAGCCCCTCCTGGGATGTATATATGCCCCCAGCCCCTCCTATACAGTATGTCCCCAGCTCAGCCTGTGCTGTATATATGTCCCCAGCTTGTCCTGTGCTGTATATATTTTGCCAGCTCGTCCTGTGCTGTATATATGTCCCCAGCTCGTCCTGTGCTGTATAAATGTCCCCAGGTCGACCTGTGCTTTATATATGCCCTCCGCATCTTTTGTGATGTATATATGCCCCCAGCGTCTCCTGTGATGTATATATGCCCCCAGCATCTCCTGTAATTTATGTGCCCCAGTGTCTCCTGTGATGTGTATGCCCCAGCATCATCAGTGATGTCTATGTCCTAAGCCCCTCATGTGATACAGTATATATATGCCCCCAGCTCCTCCTGTGATGTAGTTACCTTCAGGGTCTCCTTTGTGATGTATTTGATTTACCAATCTGTTGACTGCGCTCCAGACCGATGCATACCTGGAAAAGCAGTTGTGAGCAGTAACATGATCAATATCACTGAACATCACAGCCGCACCAAAGAGAAGAAGCTACAGCTAAGATCCTGGTGGGAAATATAATATTCATATCTTCTGTGTGGGACGCTCAGGGGCGTAGTTATGAGGGCAAACTAAAAATCTATATTTCCCTGGATAAGTAGAAGGCCAACCCAGTCTGAGGTCACAGGTGAGAGGGGACATGGAATGTGCCCAGATTCATTACCTCAGAGCAGACATTTTGTTGTGTTCTTTTCCAGGTGGCCTCGTGCGATACACAAGGGAGAAGTCCCAGGAAACATGGCTCCTCAGCGCCTCCCTGTGCCAGGCAACCACCAGTCATATTCATAAGGACAAAGTAATTGATCCATCTGTATATCTGTTTGTAACTACGTCTTATCTGTAACTGTACATCTGACATATCTATTCTGTAAATCCCATCTTGTATATAGTGAATTACCAAGTGTCCCATTAAGGTGATTAAATATATATATTTTAATCTTGGGCTGTTTCTTTTATCTCGATTCCAAATCCCATGTCCCTGAGCTCTGCTAAGTTTTACACGCTATTTTCTGGCCCGATATAGTCCTGCTAAAAGACCAGGCCTATATCTAACGATGAACTGGTGGCAGTCTAATGCACTGTACCGGACCGGCAGAATTCTGTTCCACTTGGACTAGTGGAAAGTTACTGTCAGCTTGGCGGGGTTGTGGGAAAGCTGGGTGCAGCGTCGGAAGTTGTGCGGCCTACTTGGTTCCATTCCTCGAGCCTCCCTATACCCATGGGGACAGGAGGTGTCAGTGCTGCATTGTGCCAAGTGGACCTTACGTACCCCTCGGGGGCGCTGAACATCACGTGTTGGCGAAAGTGATGAGGTCATCTCGCGTGGCCCCGACGTATGAAAGATGTCAGGGTGGGACTGCAAAGTGCGGTTTGGTCACACATTGAC
This sequence comes from Anomaloglossus baeobatrachus, assembly GCF_048569485.1. Lineage (NCBI taxonomy): Eukaryota > Metazoa > Chordata > Amphibia > Anura > Aromobatidae > Anomaloglossus > Anomaloglossus baeobatrachus. Next base: position 586,818,865 of record NC_134357.1, read on the forward strand.
ACTGCCGCAACCGAGCAAGTGACTCCCCTGGCCCGTTTCGGAACAGGGAGATATATAGTATGGGATGAATAGAACTAGGTGATAGCACCGGGGAAAAGGACTTGGGCATAATAGTAGATCCCAGATTCAACATGAGCCAACAATGCGGAGCTGCAGCTAAAAAGCCAACAAAATTCTGGGATGTATCAAGACAAGCATTGAATATAGATCAAGAGAGGTAATAATTCCCCTATACCCTGCCCCAGTCAAAAGCCACCGGGAATACTGTGTACAGTTCTAGGAGCCACAATTCAAGAAAGCCATCGATATATTGGAGCAAGTCCAGAGAAGAGCAACCAAGATGGTAGAAGGTCTGCAAACCATGTCATATGAAGACAGCCTAAAAGAACTAAAGAGAAGGCTGAGAGGAGACTTAACAGTGGTCTACAAATATCTGAAAGGTAGTCACAGTGCAGAGGGAGCCACCCTATCCTCATTAGCACAAGGAAGTACAAGAAGCAATGAGATCAAACTAAAAGGAAGTAGATTCAGATTAGAGATTAGGAAAACCATTTGGACAGTGAGGGCAGTCAGAGAGCGGAACAGGCGGCCATGGAAGGCAGTGAGGGAAGTCAGAAGGTGGAACAGGCGGTCACGGGAGGTAGTGAAGGTTGTCAGAGACTGGAACAGGTGACCACAGGAGGAAGTAAAGGCAGTCAGGGAGTGGAACAGGCGGCCATGGTAGGTAGTGAGCTCTCCATCAATGGCAATCTGCATATGGAAATATATATACACACAGTGGGGAACTGTAATGCTGCCACCAGCGGGAGCCAGAGCTCTGTAGCATAATACACTACACAGAGCAATGAGAACCAGGAAGTGAATTCACAGCGTTCTCATGCATTACCTCAAAGCACAGCTGAGAAGCAGAGCTGCAGAGCATGCAAGGAATAGTCACACAGGCTGGGTCAAACACCGTACGGGCAGAAGCAGGACCGGAGGGACGAGCAAAAGCGGAGTCAAAGTCAGGCCAAGGTCAGTACCGGAGGAAGCAACCGAGTGGGGAAATAGGAGAGGGGACAGAGGACAGGAGGGACGACCATGGGATGGAACACAGACAAGGGCACGGGGGCACAGGACCAGACAGATCAGGATATCACTCACAGGACCAGCAATCACAGGCAAAGCAGTGCTAAGCTTATAGCCGGCACTGGTTCACTGGAAATGCCAGCTTTTAAGGCATCCAGGGTCTGGAAGTGAGGCTCGAGAGAAGGCTCCGCCCCCTAGCCATGTGGACAGGGAGGCGAACCATGACAGGAACAAAGTATTTAGCCAGCCCCCAATTGTGCAAGTTCTCCCACTTATAAAGATGAGATTTGCCTGTAATTGATATAATAGGTCACCACCACTATGAGAGAAAAAATGAGAAAACACATCCAGAAAATCACCGCATCTGATTTGGAAGATTTTTTTTTTTGCAAATGATGGTGGACAATAAGTATTTAGTCAATAACAAAAGTTCATCTGAAATTTTGTTCTATATCCTTTGTTGGCACTGAAAGAGGTGAAACGTTTTCTGTCTTCACAAGGTTGGCACACACTGTTGGTGGTACGTTGGCCCATTCCTCCATGCAGATCTCCTCTAGAGCAGTGATGTTTTGGGCCTGTCACTGGGCAACACAGACTTTCAACTCCCTCCAAAGGTTTTCTATGGGGTTGAGATCTGGAGACTGGCTAGGTCACTCCAAATCCTCCATATGCTTCTTAAGAAGCCACTCCTTTGTTGCCCTGGAGGTGTGGTTAGGATCATTATCATGCTGAAAGACCCAGGCATGTTTCATCTTCAATGCCCTTGCTGATGGAAGGAGGTTTGCACTTAAAATCTTACGATACATGGCCCCATTCATTCTTTCATGTACATGGATCAAACGTCATGGTCCCTTTGCAAAGAAACAGCCCCAAAACATGATGTTGCCACCCCCATGCTGCTTTGGACGCAGCTCAGTATTCTGTCTCCTCCAAACACGACGAGTTGTGTTTCTACCAAACAGTTCTACTTTGGTTTCATCAGACCATATGACATTCTCCCATTAATCTTCTGGATAATCCAAATGCTTTCTAGCAAACTTCAGAGGGGCCCGGACATGTACTGGCTTAAGCAGGGGAACACGTCTGGCACTGCAGGATCCGAGTCCCTGATGGCGTAGTGTGTTACTGATGGTAGCCTTTGTTATGGTAGTCCCAGCTCTATGCAGGTCATTCACTAGGTCCCCCCGTGTGGTTCTGGGATTTTTGCTTACCGTTCTTGTGATCATTTTGACCCCATGGGGTGAGATCTTGCGTGGAGCCCCAGATCGAGGGAGATTATCAGTGGTTTTGTATGTCTTCCATTTTCTTATTATTGCTCCCACAGTTGATTTCATCACACCAAGCTGCTTGCCTATTGCAGATTCAGTCTTCCCAGCCAGGTTGTGGACAGGTGTCTTTTATACTGATAACAAGATCACACAGGAGCCATTACTACAGATAATGAGTGGAGGACAGAGGAGCCTCTTAAAGAAGAAGTTACAGCTCCGTGAGAGACAGAAATCTTACATGTTCTTAGATGACTAAATAATTATTTTCCACCATAATTTACAAACAAAATCTTGCCAAATCAGATGCAGTGATTTTCTGGATTTGCTTTCACATTTTGTCTCTCATAGTTGTGGTCACCTATGTTGTCAATTACAGGCCGACCTCATCTTTATAAGGGGGAGAACTTACACAATTGGTGGATGAATAAATACTTTTATTCTCCACTGTATATATTCTGTACTATACAGTATGTATACATCTACACAGTGTGTCCACCCATATCCTGTCCACCGCCATTATCTTGAGAACGGCGGCAGCTATAGACATAGAAGTGGTGTCTAGGTATAGTAAAGTTTCCATGCGCTACACAATGAAACCACCTATAGCGCCACCTGGAGTTAGCATTTTTATCTCGAAAATGGAACGAGATAGAGAAAAAAAGTGAAATACAAAGTTGTAGGGCATCATCAATTCAATACGAATCGACACCTTGCATACAGAAATGCTATGATATGAAACCCATGACCCCCCAAAAACATTGATTGGTCACGCATATGGCTCTCATTTAACTTTGATGCTCAAAGTGGCCACCGTCAGCTGCAATGCACATCTGGACTCTGGACAGCATACTGTATCTTGCTGCACGCTGTGCAATATGGTAGGTGACACGTTTGCACAAGCATCTGTGATACGTGGTGGTAGGTCCTGCAATGTTGGTGGAGGGGTCGCATACACCTGCTGTGTGATGTGACCTCACAGAAAGAAGTCCAATGGGGTCAGGTCAGGTGAGTGTGGAGGCCACTCCACGTAGCCAACATACCCATGACTTGTAGGAAGGTCTCCATGAGGTATCGATTCACATCCACAGCCTTGTGAGTGTTACACCTTCTAATCATAGCATTTCTGTATGCAAGGTGTCGATTCGTATTGAATTGATGATGTCCTACAACTTTGTAATTCACTTTTTTTCTCTATCTCGTTCCGTTTTCGAGATAAAAATGCTAACTCCGTTGTTTTCCACCAGGTGGCGCTATAGGTGGTTTCATTGCGTAGCACATGGCTACTTTACTATACCTAGACACTACTTCTATGCCTATAGCTGCCGCCGTTCTCAAGTTAATGGCGGTGGACAGGATATGGGTGGACACACTGTATACTGTGCACTGTCCTGTATGAATATATTTTGTACTTACATGTCGCACACACACGACTCCACATGTTACATGGCTTGGCTCCGTACACATTGTACACACACGGTGCAGCTCTTCATACCTCGTACACCTTGTACATGCGGCTCCGCTCTGCACACGTTGTACACACACGGCTTTCCTCTGTATACCTTGTACATAAACGACTCAGCTCTTTACACGTCATACACACACGGCTCTGCTCCGTACACATCACACACATAGCTCTGCTCCGTACACCTCGTACACACACGGCTCTGCTCCGTACACCTCGTACACACACGGCTCTGCTCCGTACACATCACACACATAGCTCTGCTCCGTACACCTCGTACACACACGGCTCTGCTCCGTACACATCACACACATAGCTCTGCTCCGTACACCTCGTACACACACGGCTCTGCTCCGTACACCTCGTACACACACGGCTCTGCTCCGTACACCTCGTACACACACGGCTCTGCTCCGTACACATCACACACATAGCTCTGCTCCGTACACCTCGTACACACACGGCTCTGCTCCGTACACATCACACACATAGCTCTGCTCCGTACACCTCGTACACACGCGGCTCTGCTCCGTACACCTCGTACACACGCGACTCCGCTCCGTACACCTCGTACACACGCGGCTCCGCTCCGTACACCTCGTACACACGCGGCTCCGCTCCGTACACCTCGTACACACGCGGCTCCGCTCCGTACACCTCGTACACACGCGGCTCCGCTCCGTACACCTCGTACACACGCGGCTCCGCTCCGTACACCTCGTACACACGCGGCTCCGCTTCATACACCTCGTACACACACGGCTCCGCTCCGTACACCTCGTACACACATGGCTCTGCTCCGTACACCTCGTACACACACGACTCCGCTCCATACACCTAGTGCACACCGCTCAACTCACCTCGTACACACACAGCTCCGCTCCGTACACCTCGTACACACACGGCTCTGCTCCGTACACCTCGTACACACACGGCTCTGCTCCGTACACCTCGTACACACATGGCTCCGCTCCATACACCTTGTACACACGCGGCTCCGCTCCGTACACCTCGTACACACGCGGCTCCGCTCTGTACACCTCGTACACACACGGCTCCGCTCCGTACACCTCGTACACACACGGCTCCGCTCCGTACACCTCGTACACACACGGCTCTGCTCCGTACACCTCGTACACACACGGCTCTGCTATATCCACACTGTAAACCCCTCCTGACCCCACACATAAACTTCCCCTCATCCAGCACCATGACAACCAGCACAGCAGAGCCCTGCATACACTGAGGAGATGATCATGTGACCCCTGACTCCTCCCCTCCATGTGACATCATCACAGGTCCTGTAAGCACAGAGCAGCCATATATCTAGTGTGCGGCTCTGCAGGTGGAGGTAGGTGCAGGGTATTATATATCTGTGTGCGGCTCTGCAGGTGGAGGTAGGTGCAGGGTATTATATATCTAGTGTGCGGCTCTGCAGGTGGAGGTAGGTGCAGGTTATTATATATCTAGTGTGCGGCTCTGCAGGTGGAGGTAGGTGCAGGGTATTATATATCTAGTGTGCGGCTCTGCAGGTGGAGGTAGGTGCAGGTTATTATATATCTAGTGTGCGGCTCTGCAGGTGGAGGTAGGTGCAGGGTATTATATATCTAGTGTGCGGCTCTGCAGGTGGAGGTAGGTGCAGGGTATTATATATCTAGTGTGCGGCTCTGCAGGAGGAGGTAGGTGCAGGGTATTATATATCTAGTGTGCGGCTCTGCAGGAGGAGGTAGGTGCAGGGTATTATATATCTAGTGTGCGGCTCTGCAGGTGGAGGTAAGTGCAGGGTATTATATATCTAGTGTGCGGCTCTGCAGGTGGAGGTAGGTGCAGGGTATTATATATCTAGTGTGCGGCTCTGCAGGTGGAGGTAGGTGCAGGGTATTATATATCTAGTGTGCGGCTCTGCAGGTGGAGGTAGGTGCAGGGTATTATATATCTAGTGTGCGGCTCTGCAGGTGGAGGTAGGTGCAGGGTATTATATATCTGTGTGCGGCTCTGCAGGTGGAGGTAGGTGCAGGGTATTATATATCTGTGTGCGGCTCTGCAGGTGGAGGTAGGTGCAGGTTATTATATATCTGTGTGCGGCTCTGCAGGTGGAGGTAGGTGCAGGGTATTATATATCTAGTGTGCGGCTCTGCAGGTGGAGGTAGGTGCAGGGTATTATATATCTAGTGTGCGGCTCTGCAGGTGGAGGTAGGTGCAGGGTATTATATATCTAGTGTGCGGCTCTGCAGGTGGAGGTAGGTGCAGGGTATTATATATCTAGTGTGCGGCTCTGCAGGTGGAGGTAGGTGCAGGGTATTATATATCTAGTGTGCGGCTCTGCAGGTGGAGGTAGGTGCAGGGTATTATATATCTAGTGTGCGGCTCTGCAGGTGGAGGTAGGTGCAGGTTATTATATATCTAGTGTGCGGCTCTGCAGGTGGAGGTAGGTGCAGGGTATTATATATCTAGTGTGCGGCTCTGCAGGTGGAGGTAGGTGCAGGTTATTATATATCTAGTGTGCGGCTCTGCAGGTGGAGGTAGGTGCAGGGTATTATATATCTAGTGTGCGGCTCTGCAGGTGGAGGTAGGTGCAGGGTATTATATATCTAGTGTGCGGCTCTGCAGGAGGAGGTAGGTGCAGGGTATTATATATCTAGTGTGCGGCTCTGCAGGAGGAGGTAGGTGCAGGGTATTATATATCTAGTGTGCGGCTCTGCAGGTGGAGGTAAGTGCAGGGTATTATATATCTAGTGTGCGGCTCTGCAGGTGGAGGTAGGTGCAGGGTATTATATATCTAGTGTGCGGCTCTGCAGGTGGAGGTAGGTGCAGGGTATTATATATCTGTGTGCGGCTCTGCAGGTGGAGGTAGGTGCAGGGTATTATATATCTGTGTGCGGCTCTGCAGGTGGAGGTAGGTGCAGGTTATTATATATCTGTGTGCGGCTCTGCAGGTGGAGGTAGGTGCAGGGTATTATATATCTAGTGTGCGGCTCTGCAGGTGGAGGTAGGTGCAGGGTATTATATATCTAGTGTGCGGCTCTGCAGGTGGAGGTAGGTGCAGGGTATTATATATCTAGTGTGCGGCTCTGCAGGTGGAGGTAGGTGCAGGGTATTATATATCTAGTGTGCGGCTCTGCAGGTGGAGGTAGGTGCAGGGTATTATATATCTAGTGTGCGGCTCTGCAGGTGGAGGTAGGTGCAGGGTATTATATATCTAGTGTGCGGCTCTGCAGGTGGAGGTAGGTGCAGGGTATTATATATCTGTGTGCGGCTCTGCAGGTGGAGGTAGGTGCAGGTTATTATATATCTAGTGTGCGGCTCTGCAGGTGGAGGTAGGTGCAGGTTATTATATATCTAGTGTGCGGCTGTGCAGGTGGAGGTAGGTGCAGGGTATTATATATCTAGTGTGCGGCTCTGCAGGTGGAGGTAGGTGCAGGTTATTATATATCTAGTGTGCGGCTCTGCAGGTGGAGGTAGGTGCAGAGTCTCATGTTTGGGTCCATTTCCGCTCATGTAAATAATGGCTGATGTTTCCTCCTCGCCGTTGTCCGCTTTTCCTCCGTTTTCGCTCTGTGTTCTGGTTCTTCACTCTTCCGATGTCCTTCTTCTTCATATACATATAAATCACTGTTTGGCGGCTGAGGAGGACGGTTCTCAGCGTCTCGTAGTGACCAGTCTGTGAATAATGGGCAGCGCACAGACGCCATCATTGTACTGCCAATTTTTTTTATTCCCATTTTCAATGTTGCTGCTTGGCAAAAATCCGGGACCGGCGGATCACTGCTCAATTAGAAAAAAACACGGATCCGCCCTGGAATCCAGTGCCCATATAAGTCTATGGGGGGTGAGAATCCGGAGATTAAAAACGTCTGTGGAGGAGATAGGGGGGTGGGAGCGCGCGCGGTGTACTCACCCGAGGCGGTGTCATGGCGGCACACTCCTTTCGGGCCACGCTTTCCCTTCCGGAGTTGACAATTCAATATTCATTGTTTTGCCCGCCCACCGGCGCATGTAATTGGTTGCAGTTAGACACGCCCCCACCCTGAGTGGCAGCGTGTCAGTTGAATGCAACCAATCACAGGCACCAGGATGGCCTTTGGGCGGGGATAGCAGTGCAAGTGTCTGCGGGTCAGTATGGTGAACGTGCATGTAGACAGAAACACATGCACACTCCTGTCAGAAGAGTGTGCGGCTTTGCCGGTCGTGCGATGTCCAACTCGTGCGAGTCCCTCGCAAATGTGACTCCGGTCTAAGAGAAACCGCATGCAACTTTTTTAATTTATTTAATTAAATAATTAAAAAAAAAAAAACTACGTGCGGTCCCCCCTAATTTTGATACTCAGCCATGATAAAGCCAGCTGGGGGCTGGTAGTCTCAGCCCACAGCCGCGCAGATCCGGACTTTTTCAATCCGGATCCGCTCAGCCCTATTAGTGATTAGTGAGTGTGAACACCAGTGCCTGTTACTCCATCGAGCATCGGGGTTCTTGAGCGCAAATCGAGTACCGAGTATAATGGAAATAAATAGGAAACTGGAGCATTTGTTTAAGTGGCAGCAGTAGCACTGGCAGGACCAAAGTCCTGATCTGATGAGGCTTAAGATATGGCAGCAGTCGCACTGGCAGGACCCCAAGTCCTCATCTGATGAGGCTGAAGATATGGCAGCAGTCGCACTGGCAGGACCCCAGTCCTCATCTGATTAGGTTGAAGATATGGCATCAGTAGCACTGGCAGGATCCAAGCCCTCTTGTTTTTGGCCTTCTTGTAGCCACTCATCCTACTGTCACCTCAAATTATTCTGAAAAAATTCTCAGCACATACTGCATTGAACTACTGTACCCAGTTTATTATATATTTTCTAAAGGGGGCTTTACACTTAGCGATATCGCTAGCGAGCGTACCCGCCCCCGTCGTTTGTGCGTCACGGGCAAATCGCTGCCCGTGGCGCACAATATCGCTAACACCAGTCACGCGTACTTACCTTCCTAGCGACGTCGCTGTGGGCGGCGAACAACCTCTTTGTTAAGGGGGAGGTTCGTGCGCCGTCACATTGACGTCACACAGTGGCCGACCAATACAAGCAGAGGGGCGGAGAACAGCCACATTAACGACACACCCACATCGTTGCCGGAGGACGCAGGTAAGCTGTTGTTCATCGTTTCCGGGGTGTCACACGTAGCAATGTGTGCTGCCTCGGGAACGACGAACAACCTACGTCCATAACGACCAACGAGATTTTGAAAATAAACGACGTATCAACGATAAGGTGAGTATTTTTGATCGTTAACAGGCGCTCGGAGCTGTTACACGCAACGACGTCGCTAACAACACCAGATGTGTGTCACGAATTCTGTGACTTCACCGAAATGGACACCGATTCCGAGTCAAACTTCACAGAACTGGTTCTGGTGTAGAATGTACCTTATGACTTCATAACGGCACTAGTTTAGTGGTGAAACATAAGTCGTATGTTTTTGCAGCCATAATAAGATTTGAAGAGATCTTCTGGATTTATATAAATGTAGGATAGGTCATCAGTAGAGATGGGGGAGCACTGACATGCTCGGATGCTCAGTCCTCTAGTCGAGGAGGTCAGATACTCCTAAAGGGTTCAACTTGAGAAACGAGTATAATGGAAGTCAATGATAGGGCAGTTTGGCTCTCCTCCCACATACAGCCAGCTATAAACAGAGCATTTCCAGGGGAGGGAGGGCAGGGTTTTTTGTGTTTTGTTTTTTTTTTTTTTTTTTTTAATTTTTGTTTTTTTTTTTATTTTACACACTTCATCCGAAATCATGGCTTTAGTTCCAGTGACGGCCATTCAGAGACTGGAAATGGCTCTTCCTGGGGTGCCTGCACATATCATGCAGTGAAGCAATCCTGTGCGTTGTGGTCATTGTTTTATGGACAACACATCTGAGCACCTGTGATATTCTGCCGAGTACCCTGATGCTCCATCGAGTATCGGCGAGCATGCTCTCTTGACATTAGTCATCAATATCAAATCAGTTCTTGTCACTGACTGTGTATGGAAATAAAATGCAGCATGTATGGTTTTCCTCCAAGAATTGCATAGGAGTCACCCATTCAAGTCTATGTCATGATTCATGGCTCTGCTGTTCCTGAGTCGGTACACGTATCCTGCCTCTGGAGTTTAGCTCCCTTGGGAGGGGCCTATTTGGTCTGGCCTCAGTCCAGGGGTCTAGCTCTGCTAAGTGCTCCGTTCCTGTGAGAAGTTCTCTATTTCTTGTCCTGCTTCCTGGTACTGTTTGTCCTACCCTCCATTCCCCTTGCCCGACCTGACCTCCATTCCTCCTGCATGACCTGACCTGACCTCTATTCCCCCAATCTGACCTGACCTCCGTTTCCCCAGCCTGATCTCCATTTCTCCTGCCCATCCGTACCACTGTGTCCTTCGGTCTCCTGTCCTGTCCCATGTCCCCCACTTCCCTCCCCTATGCTTACTTGCTCTCCTGGTATCAGACCTCGGCTCAGTTCTTTGACTTTGAATAGTTACCTCCTCAGTACAGACGTGACATCCCGGCAACGACCCTGACTTATTGACTATCTCATGTCTTAGCGACCTCTAGTGGGCTTCTGTCTAGCCACAGTGAGGAGTTCTTTTACTACCTGAGTTCCTGCGCCCCCCAGTAATAGCTCGACAGTCTATAAGTCTGAGAAAAAGAATCGGACCGCTCTCGGATGACATTCGAGTGCGGTCCATTTTTCATGGACTGACAGAATGGAGAAACTTTTTTTTTTTTTTCCGTCCACGTCTGGGAAAAACTGATCACACTCAGATCAAACTCTGATTAGAATAATCGGTCTGTTTTTCTCGGATGTGGTGAAAACGGTTATGTGAATCTACCCTGACTCAGCTCCCGTTAACGTTAATAGAAACTGAGTTGCAGTTCTTGACAACGGTCACTGCACAGTGATCGGAGCTGTGATGTTCTGACTCCATACATATCCAACTGCCTGAAAAGGGCTGATTTTTGTGAGTGTCAGACTCCGACTGATCAAGACCTTTTCGAAGTATAATGATAAGATCTGAAAATCCTTTCAAGGCTATTATTTAGATTTATTAATGAGACTGCATTGCGGCAGAGAAATGTTAAAATGCTGATTGACAGCCGGATTCCCGCAGCTAGGCAGCGTGACATGGGCAGTCGCGCACCGTTAATATAACAGAGCGGAAGAGAAGCTGCTGCTCTGCTGAATTGACAATAGAGGAAACTGAAGAATCACCAGCAGAAGCAGTCTGATCTACACCCAGCTAGAACAGGCATGTAGTTAGCAAATAGTCCCGGACAACCCCTTCTAAAGGGGTTGTCCACTACTAGGACTACCCCTTTTGATTCCACCAGTTGAAATAAAAAACCCGGTACTCACCTCCCATTCTGGTGCCGTTCCGGCACTGTCAGTAATCGCAGTTGTGACATCACGCGAGCCCAGTATCCAATCACCTCCTGCTTCTCTCTCCCTGCCTTCGGACTAAATGAGCAATCAACAGGAAGTGAGTGGCTGCCTCTGCGTCACTTCCTGTGTTGATTAACTAATTTAGTCCAAAGGCAGGGAGAGAGAAGCAGGAGGTGATTGGACTCGGAGCTCCCGTGATGTCACAATATAGAAGTATGCTGTGGATAAGAAGCACAGATAGGGTCTTATCTGGTGGGATTTGACAAGACAAACAGGTAAAGTACTCACCTGTAGAAGTTGTGCCAGTCACAACTCCTACATAGACATACAGTAAAATGGCGTCTGCTGCAGCCCCGGAGAGACGTGTTACAGATGTAAAAGAAGGAAACAGGGATATGCCGCGCAGACATCAAACATCCAGAAGTTGATTAATTTCTCTTTTATTTAATCAGGTCTACGCGTTTCGGAGGACAATTATTACAGATTAATCAACCTTTCTCAAGGTTGATTTTTCTGTAATAATTGTCCTGAAGAAGGAGGCTGCGTTCTACGAAACACATAGACCTGATTAAATAAAAGAGAAATTAATCAACTTCTGGATGTTTGAAGTCAGTGCGGCATATCCCGGTTTCCTTCTTCTACATCTGTGACATCACAATGTCACGGGAGCCCCGAATCGCGATTATTGACAGCGCTAGAATGAAGACAGAACGGGAGGTGAGTACAGGGTCTTTTATTTTAACTGGGGAAAAAAAGTGAAATCAGAAGAGGTTGTTTTAGTAGTGGACAACCCCTCAATCATTAAGACTTGCTTACTTGCATATCAGATTCACAGTGGAGAAAAAGCTTCAGGATAATATCAACTGGTTTCACGTTTTGGCTTTGTCAGGGTCAGATGACGTTCTAAGGGCCGAGAGAAGATCAGACTGGATAGTTCACTCCTAGTTTATAACTGAGAAGAGACTTTTTTTTTATTGAACACCTTGAACATGGGAGTATCGAATAGAGTTCAAAGAATTTGCCTTTTCAAGAACTGTTATGGAGTAGTGAGATATATATATATATATATATATATATATATATATATATATATATATATATATATATATATATATATATATATTAATATATATATATATATATATATATAAAGCCGTGATGTGTCGCCCACCTGTAGCGGTCGCCTCAGGGACATCACTGCACCTTCTGGGACGCCACAGGGGCTCCACTGGGTTACCTCTGTCAACAGGTATGTCGGTTTTTCTATATAAGAGTCGTGACGCCACTCACGGTTTGCGGTCAGGGTTATGGGTGACCACCACTGCAGGTTTAACGAGGGTTCTGGGGCTGATGGAGTCTGCAGTCGGATGGTGTGGCCTCCCGTGAGTGAGGGTGGCCCCAGGGGCTCGGGTGTGTAGAACAACAGGTCTCAGAATAACTCAGTCTCAGTCCGAAAGTCTTTCAACTTGTTTACTCACTTTTGTATGTTTTGTTTTGAGAACCCAGGCGATGCTGAGATTCAACCAAGTAGAACCAGGTATCCTTTAGGCCGGTATAAGGGTAACCGTTAACTCACCTTCCTAGCACTTCTTGTTTCGGACAACCCCTGACTTAAAGTACCATGGGATTAATCCAGGGAAGTCGCTACTGCCTTTTCTCTCCTTTCTGGCCCGTTTGCCGGCAGCGTGGACCAAGGAAGATGGCTCCAGGCTCGATCCTCCTTATGGGCCCCCTCGTTGCTGCTGAGGCTCGGACTCTGTATGGTTGGTGATGAACCTCTAGTCCCTCCACCTGCAGGTTTAGCAGACCACTAAATGGATGTCCGCTCTAGGACCTGTCCCCCATGCGTGCCTAGTCACCAGGAGTCTCCATACATGACCAACTGACTCCCTCAGCATCTTTCTGTCTGACTTGCTAGTGACCGAACTCCCCCTCCAACGGCTACTTCACGTGCAGGGTCTGACTCTTCTGAGCGCGCCACTGCATCTCCTAGCAACCACGCTCACTATCAGACTGGCCCACCTCCTCTCCTGACAGCCGCTGCAACCTTAGTTTCCAGGCTCTCCACTACACCCCTAGCTGAGATGTGGAGGCAAGCCCCCTCTTGGGTCTGCCCAAGGGTCCCCTCTCAAGGTGTGGGAGACCTGGTTGCTATGTGTCTGTGCGTACACACCCTATTCCAGCCTTCAGGATTACCTGTTAGTACTGACCCAGCATGGGTGCAGTACCCAGTGGCGCCTGGCCAGGTCAGGGGCGCCACAGTTACCATATTTTATTAGCTGTAAGGACTGTTCTTCTGCGTGTTGAGCTCTTTCGAAAGTTAAATATCTTCACAATTATCTGAATTTATTTGTAACTCCAGTGATTCTTGCTAACACAAGGACATGGGTATCTCTGTTGGACTTCCTAGATGTATGAAAGGTTCTACCACATTATTGCTTTTTTGTATTTCTTACCTGATGATATTTTTTTATATTTTTACAGCGGCTCATCTTTTTTTTTCATTTAGGTTTCTAAAATATAAGATACTAATTGATCTGTATAATTTCCTGAACCATCAAAGATAGATATGGACAGGGACAAGATGGCGGAGAGGATATTACACCTCACCCTAGAGATCCTCTTCCGGCTTACTGGAGAGGTGAGAGATTCTGATGACGTCACATTACATCATTCTTATCTATGGGAATAACAGATGGACAGAACTGGAGAGGTGAGGACTCTGGAAATGTCTGGAGTGAGATTTATTACTGTGTCTCTCCATAACCAGGATTACACAGTAGTGAAGAAGACCTCTAGTGAGTGCTGTCAGGCCCCTGTGTCTGAGGGATGGGGAAGACCCCTGAGCCCAATCACGGGGCCTCCACCTCAGCCCCCGATACATGAGGACATCAAAGACCAGAAGATCCTAGAACTCGCCTACAAGATGATTGAGCTGCTGACTGGAGAGGTGACACTGCTGGGAATGCTGGGACATTATACAGTAACGCTATGAAGGGATCGGGGGTGACGGTATCATTGTATGTGTCAGGTTCCTATAAGGTGTCAGGACGTCACCGTCTATTTCTCCATGGAGGAGTGGGAGTATTTAGAAGGACACAAAGATCTGTACAAGGACGTCATGATGGAGGATCCCCAGCCCCTCACATCACCAGGTAATAGACAGGACTAAATACACACGGCCTATAATTATCTGTATGTAAGGAATGAATTCAGTCCCTGTATGTGTCTCCTCCAGCTCTATCCAGTAAGAGGACAACACCAGAGAGATGTCCCCGTCCTCTTCTCCCACAGGACTGTAAACAAGAAGACCCCGATGTTCCTCAGGATCATCAGGTAGATGGAGAGAAGGGGCCATGAAATCTCCCTATGATGTGTAGACGGCTGTGAAGGTCTTGTGCTCAGTCTTGTTTTATCCTCCAGTATTATATGTGTTATACTTGTGTAATGAGAGCGGTGGAGATGGCAGGATTAGAGCTGATCATAGATGGGACTTCTCCATCTGTCTGTGACTTTTACAATATTTGTTTCAGGGGGAAGATCTGCCCCATATTAATACTACAGAGACATATGTGAGGGGTGATGAGCGGAGTAAAGAGGAGATTCCTACAGATAACCGCCCAGGTGAGTAGTGACCACTAAATGCAGAGAAGTCACAGATGTACAGTGGGGAAAATAGGTATTTGATCCTTGGCCGATTTTGAACGTTTTCCCACCTACACAGAATGGAGAGGTCTGTAATTTTTATTGTATCTTTCACTTCAACTGTGACAGACAGAATCCCCAAAATATTCCAGAAAATCCCATTGTATGATTTTTAATTAATTAATTTGCATTTTATTGCATGAAGTAAAATGTATAAAAGACCCCTGTCCACACACTCAATCAACTACACTCCAACCTCTCTACCATGGCCAAAACCTAAGAGCTGTCTAAGGACACCAGGGACAAAATTGTAGACCTGCACAAGCTGAGTTGGGCTACAGGACAATAGGCAAGCAGCTTGGTGAGACGGCAACAACTGTTGGTGCAATTATTAGAAAATTGAAGCGACACAAGATGACTGTCAATCTTTATCGTTCCAAGGCTCCATGTAAGATCTTGCGTCGTGGGGTAAGGATGATGCTGAGAAAGGTCAGGTCAGGAATCGGGCAAGAACTCCACGGGGGGACCTGGTCAATGACTTGAAGAGAGCTGGGACCAGAGGGTCAAAGATTACTGTTAGTAACACACTATACTGTCATGGATTTAAATCCTGCAGGATACACAAGGTCCCTTTGCTCTTGCCAGCACATGTCCAGGCCTGTTTGAAGTTCACCAGTGACTATCTGGATGATCCAGAGGAGGCATGGGAGAAGGTCATGTGCTCAGATGGGACCAAAATACAACTTTTTGGTATTAACTTCACTCACCGAATTTGGAGGAAGAAACATGTGTACAACCCCAAAAACACCATTCCAACCATGAAGCATGGGGGTGGAAACATCATACTTTGGGGGGCTTTTCTGCAAAGGGGATAGGATGACTGTACCGTACTGAAGGGAGGATGGATGGGGTCATGTATCACCAGATTTTGGCTAACAACCTCTTACCTCAGTAAGAGCATTGAAGTTGGGTCGTTACTGTGTCGTCCAGCACGATAATGACCTGAAACACACAGCCAGGACAACTAAGGAGCAACTCCGTAAGAAGAATTTCAATGTCTTGGAGTGACCAAGCCAGTCTGTAGACCTGAACCCAATAGCAAATCTGTGGAGAGAGCTAAAACTCTATGTTGCCCAGCAACAGCCCCAAAAGCTGAAAGATCTGAAGAAGATCTGTATGGAAGAGTGACCTAAAAGATCTGGAGAAGAGTTGTATGGAGGTGACCTGAAAGATCAGGAGAAGATCTGTATGGAGGAGTGACCTGAAAGATCTGGAGAAGATCTGTATGATGGGGTGACCTTAAAAATCTGGAGAAGATCTGTATGGAGAAGTGACCTGGAAGATCTGGAGATGATCTGTATGGAGGAGTGTCCTGAAAGATTTGTATGGAGGAGTGACCTGAAAGATCTGGAGAAGATCTGTATGGAGGAATCGCCAAAACCCCTGTTGCAGTGTGTGCAAACCTGGTCAAGAACTACCGGAAACGTCCGACCTCTGTAACTTCAAACAAAGGTTTCTACCAAATATTAAGTTCAGTTTTTCAATTGTATCAAATACTTATTTCAAGCAATAAAATGCAAATTAATTAATTATAATTCATACAATGTAATTTTCTAGTTTTTTTTTTGGGGGGGGGGGATTCTGTCTGTCACAGATGACGTTATCTATGATAAAAATTACAGACCTCTCCATTCTTTGAAGGTGGGAAAACCTGCTAAATCGTCAGAAGATCAAATACTTATTTTCCCCACTGTATATACAGTGCCTTGAAATAGTATTCTTAACCCGTGATCTTTTCCACATTCATGTAACACTCCAAAACTAACAAATATATAAATGTATTTTATGTGTCTTTAAGTGGCAAGTATTTGTGAAGTTTAAAGGAAATTATCCATTTAGGTTTCTACAACTTTCCTGACTCGTCAACGATGGATCTGGAGAGGGACAAGATGGCGGAGAGGATATTACACCTCACCCTAGAGATCCTCTTCCGGCTTACTGGAGAGGTGAGAGATTCTGATGACGTCACATTACATCATTCTTATCTATGGGAATAACAGATGGACAGAACTGGAGAGGTGAGGACTCTGGAAATGTCTGGAGTGAGATTTATTACTGTGTCTCTCCATAACCAGGATTACACAGTAGTGAAGAAGACCTCTAGTGAGCGCTGTCAGGCCCCTGTGTCTGAGGGATGGGGAAGACCCCTGAGCCCAATCACGGGGCCTCCACCTCAGCCCCCGATACATGAGGACATCAATGACCAGAAGATCCTAGAACTCACCTACAAGATGATTGAGCTGCTGACTGGAGAGGTGACACTGCTGGGAATGCTGGGACATTATACAGTAACGCTATGAAGGGATCGGGGGTGACGGTATCATTGTATGTGTCAGGTTCCTATAAGGTGTCAGGACGTCACCGTCTATTTCTCCATGGAGGAGTGGGAGTATTTAGAAGGACACAAAGATCTGTACAAGGACGTCATGATGGAGGATCCCCAGACCCTCACATCACCAGGTAATAGACAGGACTAAATACACACGGCCTATAATTATCTGTATGTAAGGAATGAATTCAGTCCCTGTATGTGTTTCCTTTAGTTTCGTTATGAATCAAACAATGTAAACACCGATATAATCACCATTGTTAAATCCATCCCTCTTCAAGATTCTCTGTCTTCTGACTTTGAGCCATAGAGCCGGTAAGGTGCAGTTGAGCATCCACACCTGTTGTTGTAGAGCCATACTTTTTTTTTTTTTTCGACCTAGTTCTATATGATCTTGTTTGTGGGTCAAGTTGTACTTTTCAATATATAGTAAATTGGTGTCAATCTACTGAAAAATGGGGGGGATCCAAATTGTAAAAAATGCAATTTAGCTCTGGCTGCTACTTTTAAACATAGAGGATGGTGATTTAATATAACCAGCATCAGCAGAGAGAGAAATTATCAATTAATATTATTTTATCGGCCGAGGGACCTAGATGCTGTTTCTCTTTTCTTGGGAAATCGTCTTCATTTCCGCTCCTTGAAACTAGTGACCTTTTGCTTGGGAATCGACCTAATAACACACTGAGCTATTAGACAATGTGAGAACAGGTTGTAATTTGTAGTATACAGTAAGAAAAAGGAGCAAAACCGTAACAATGCAGTGACATGACAACAATCTGCATAACTAATCATATGTTAAATGGTTTCAAGTCCAATTTATGGATGCGATTGTCTATAAAATGAAGATTGTCTCATATTTGAAACTGTAGAGGATGGTAAAGGTGGCTTTACACGCTACGAGATCGCTAAAGCAATCTCGTTGGGGTCACGGAATTTGTGACACATATCCGGCCGCTTTAGCGATGTCGTTGCGTGTGACACTTATGAGCGATTTTGAATCGTCGCAAAAATGTTCAAAATCGCTCATCGGTGACATCACCCCCTCTTCCCAATTATCGTTGCTGCTGCAGTAACGATGTTGTTTGTCGTTCCTGCGGCAGCACACATCGCTATGTGTGAAGCCGCTGGAATGACAAACATCTCCTTACCTGCGTCCACCGGAAAAGGAGGAAGGAAGGAGGTGGGTGGGATGTTCCGGCCGCTCATCTCCTCCCCTCCTTTTCTATTGGGCTGCGGTTCAGTGACGCTGCTGTGATGTCGCTGTGACACTGAACGAACCACCCCCTTAGAAAGGAGGCGGTTCGCCGGTCACAGCGACGTCGCAAAGCAGGTATGTGCGTTTGACGCTGCCGTAGCGATAATGTTCACTACAGCAGCGATCACCACATATCGTACCACCGACAGGGGCGGGTGCTATCGCGCTCGACATCACTAGCCGATGCTTGCGATGTCGCAGCGTGTAAAGCGGCCTTCAGATATGGAGCCTGAAAGTCAAAAGTTCAAAACCCTGTTAAGCATCCAATCCAAACATGAAAATAATTGAAACCATAGATATCCATAAATTGTTATTTAAAAATGAGAAATGACTCAGGAAAACAATAGTGAACACATGAAGAAAGAGAGGTGCAACAAGGCATGGAAAGTCCAGACACCAGCTGAAATCTATCAGTAATTAGAATGCAATCCTTAGTAAAAAAAAAATAATACCAGCTGGTTCAACTATAAAAAGATGTCTCCTTACCAAGGTGCCACACAAGAAACATCTCATGATGGGTAAAACCAGTGAGCTGTCTCAAAACTTTTATTGTTGTAAAAAAATCTGATGGCATTTGTTACAGTAGAATTTCTAAATTACTGAAGCTTCCATTGAGCACTGTTGGGGCTGTTAGCCAGTAGTGGAAAGACCAGAATTTCACCATAAACCGGCCACAACCAGGTGTTTCCCGCAAGATTTCAGACAGAGGAATGAAAATAATTATCAAAAGGGTTGTCAAAGAGCTAAGAACCATCTGTGGAGAGCTACAGAAAGACCTTGGATCAGCAGGTACAATTGTTTCAAAGAAAACCATAAGTAATGTCTTTGCCCTCAATGACCTGCATGCACGCTCACCACACAAGACTCCATTGCTGAAGAAAAAGCAGGTTTAAGAGCATTTAATGTTTGCTCAACAACATTTACACAAGTCTGTGAAATAATGGGAGAATACGTATAGTCTGGTCAAATGAGACCAAAATCAAACTCTTTGGATGCCGTAATAAATACCATGTTTGGAGGCCAGAAGTCGTCACTGCCTTCATCACCCCAAAAACATCAACAACAGTGAAGTGTTGAGGTAGGAATATCATGGTGTAGGGCTGGTTTTCAGCATATGGCACTGGCAAACATCATATGATTGAAAGAAGAATGAATGGACAAATGTACCCAGACATTCGCCATCTACCAGGATGATGAAGATGAAATGAGGGTGAACATTTTAGCAAGACACTGATCCCAAACACACAGCCAAGGAACCTCTCAATTGGTTTCAAAGAGACAATAAAGCTGTTAGAATGGCCGAGCCAATCACTTCAGCTGAATCCAATACAACATTTATCAAAGTAACTAAAGCTCAGGGTTCTTAGAAGGTGCCCGCAATACCCACCTTAGCAATGTAGGCAACTACTTTCTCCATACAGGAGGTGTCTTGCAACTGTCTTGTTCAACATGGACTTTGGTTATTTTTTCCTAAGGGGCATACCATCCTTTTCTGCCCAATCTATGATGGCTCAAGCAGCGATTCCCTGGCTTTGTTTAACCTGACTTTAACAGAGCAGCACCTTCTTTTTGGTTCTCCTTTGTAGACAGGACGTCACTACCAACGTTATTCTTGTTGACAGCCAGGTCTGTCAATCAGCATGACATCGGCAGTGACTTCCTGTCAATAGAGTCAGAGCGGAAGAGAAGAAGAAGCTGCTCTGTCAACCTGACATCACCGGCAGCAGGAGACTTGCCGGTAGGGGTGGTTCATGACCACGCTGAGCTACCAGAGATCATCGTCAGCCTACCTGCCTGACCATATGAAAAAAGTAACCAAAGTCCCAGATAACCCTTTTAAGTTGTTGTTGCATGCCTTGCAAATTGTATATCCATTTTTAAATATATTTTACAATAATTTTCAGGTGATATTATTCAAAAATAATAAAATATGTTCTATACTTGGCAGGTAATTGTACCAGAAGCTCAGAGGGACATCAGAGAGCTGTACATTGTAAATTATATGATCGTGGTACCACACAACATCCATGTGAAGAGCATACCATTATTGCAGATATACCGTCTAGCCTTCACAGCAAAGATCTGCCTTCTGATCATGTAAAACATGTGCTGCCTTTAGATTCAACACAGACTGTTAAGAAAAGTATATGTTACATGAAGGGTATAATAAATCATAGAGTGCACACAGGAGTGAAGCCATATTCATGTTCAAAATGTGGAAAATGTTTTCGCAAGAAATCAAATCTTTTGACACATATGAATATTCACACAGGGAAGAAGCCATTTTTTTGTGAAGAATGTGGGAAACGTTTTAGTATAAAATCATATCTTCATAGGCATCAGAGTAATCACATCGGGGAGAAGCCGTATTCCTGTTCAGAATGTCGAAAATGTTTTTATCAGAAATCTTGTCTTGTTCGACATCAGAGAATTCACACAGGTGTAAAGCCGTATTCATGTTCAGAGTGTGGGAAATGTTTTAACTGGAAATCAATTCTTATTGCACATCAAAGTACTCACACAAGAGCAAAGCCGTATGCATGTTCAGAATGTGAGAAACGTTATACTGCTAAATCAAATCTTGTTAGACATTTGAGAACTCACAAAGAAGAAGAAGTGTTCTCATGTACAGAATGTGGGAAATCTTTTAACCACAAAACAAATCTTAATAAACATCAAAGAATTCACACAGGGGAGAAGCCATATTCATGTTCAGAATGCGGGAAATGTTTTAATCGGAAATCAAATCTTTTTACACATCAAAATACTCACACAAGAGAAAAGCCTTATACGTGTCCAGAATGCGGGAAAAGTTATAGTGCTAAATCTAATCTCGCCAGACATGTGAAAACTCACATAGAAGAAAATACATTTTCATGTTCAGAATGTGAGAAATGTTTTAACCGTAAATCAAATCTCATTAAACATAAGAAAACTCACACAGGGGAGAAGCCATATTTTTGTGAAGAATGTGGGAAATGTTTTAGCGAGAAATCAGTTCTTTTTAGACATCAGAGAATTCACACTGGGGAGAAGCCATTTTCATGTTCACAATGTGGGAAATGTTTTAACCAGAAACCAGATCTCATTAGACATCAGATAATTCACACAGGTGCGACGCTGTTCTCGTGTGCAGAATGTGGAATATGTTTCAATCAGAAATCAACTCTTGTTAAACATCAGAGAACTCACACAGAACTCACACAGGGGCGAAGCCATACTCCTGATTCCAATGTGAAATGTGATTAGTTCAGTATTCAGGTGCTCTTAATGAGCAGTTGATGCTTGGATGGGTGTGACTCAAGTATAACAGAAGTCAGTGGTTAACTCAAGCATTTTTCCCGAAGGTTCTGCAAAAATGCTGAAGTTCCACATTGACTTCCATTGTGTCTTGCCTAACCGAGCATCAACTGCTTGTCAAGACTACCCAAGCACCCGAATACCGAACTATACGCTCATCAGTAGTAATGGGAAATCAAATCCTGTTAGCAGAACAAAGTCATCTTACTGTTTCAAATATGGAAAATGTTATAGGGCTAAAATAAATCTTGTTAACCCTTTAAAGACCCAGTCAGTTTTATTTTGTAGAAAAGGCCTCATTTTTGTTATGACATGCAAATTTATGCGGTAATTTGTAATGTTTGTTACTCGCAAATTTTCGTGACTTTTTTTTTTTCTTATTTATGTATTATGTCTGAAATGTGACAAATTTGTAAAATTGTATAAATCTCCAGCTTTCACTGACTATACCCTTACAACAGGTTGTTGTATGACCCCAAAAATTAAATATTTATCTTGTGTCTAGTTCACATCGCATTATTTTTCAAATGTCCTTTTATTTCTATTTTGATGTTCTATTTCTTTTGAATGCTTACTGACATTATGCTCCATTGCCATCTCAAAAGAGGAGTGCACAGCGGGCAAGAGAGCACAGTGTTAGTGCTCATGGAAAAGGAGAAAATGTAGGTAGCAAGCAGGGAGAACCGAGACCAGGCCCCGAAACAGAAGGGAATTTTTAGAAAAGAGTGGCAGTGATTAACCTACAACAAGAGCTCCAAAATCTGCGTTCAGCTGTTTTTGGCAGCATCGTAGAGAAAATAATAATAGTATAGAAATCTGGTATCCCTATGATCCTAATGTACAGCAGCCAGACCCCTCTAGTCTTCATTACAGGTACACTAGCAGCTTGGTGTTTCATTGATTTGGTGGTGGAACCAGTGGTTCGGACATTTCTCCACCTTACTTTACCATTGTACTAGTATAGCTATTTGCTATTCCTACATTTTAGTTCCATTTTGGTGTAGAGCAAGATTGCATGATAGTCGAAGATTTATTTGGAAACCACTTAGGCAATGCCATCAAGAGGCCTTCAGGAGGGAAGGTGAATGTGTCCCATGAGCTGTTCTTCAAACTGCAGGGCCTAAATGTGCTAGCAGGGGCTACAGCCTCTTCAGACTTGTCTCCTATGGGTGCATCCTCTTTAGATTTGTCTCCCATGGCTGTAGCATCTCCGGACTTGCATCCTGTGACTGCAGCCTCTCCAGACTTGTCTCTCATGGCTGCAGCCTCACTGGACTTGTATCCCATGGCTGTAGCATCTGGGGACCTGTATCTCGTAGTTGCAGCTTCTCCGGACTTGTGTCTCATGGCTGCAGCTCCTCCGTACTTGTCTCCCATGGCTGCAGCCTCTCCGGACTTGCATCCCGTGGCTGCAGCCTCTTCAGACTTGTCTCTCATGGCTGCAGCCTCCCCGGACTTGTATCCCATGGCTGTAGCGTCTCCGGACTTGTATCCTGTGGCTGCAGCCTCTTCAGACTTGTCTCTCATGGCTGCAGCCTCATCGGACTTGTCTCTCATGGCTGCAGCTTCTCCGGACTTGTCTATCATGGCTGTAGTCTCTTCGCACTTATCTTCTATCTAGCACATTTGGGACAGCAGTGGATCTTGATAATTTGCCCACGTGCATTCAGCTTCAGAACCTTCCTTAGACATTAATGACCACATGAGGCTGGAAGTGCTGGGATTTCTACATGTGGCGCTCATGCTCCAGACAGAAAAATTCAAACGTTTTGAAAATTTTAACCGGATGTTAAATCTCGTACATGTATGGCTCTTGGTGGGAGCAAGTTAATGGAGAATCCTCAGGAACTGACCCCGCTCCATTCCTGGCAGATGATGGTTGTATTAGTCTACTTTCACACTTGCGTTGGACGGCTTCCGTAGCACTGCGTTGTGTGACAGATGTAACGGATGCGTTGCATATAGTGGCACAACGGATGCTACGAATCGTACAAAACAACGGAAAGCTTTTTTTTTTTTTTTATTTTTTTTTTATTTATTTTTTTTTCTTCTTTACAGTTTTACCGGCAGCAGACTATTGTGAACGATCAGCTGATCGCTCTCAATAGCCGGCGGCCGGTCGCTAAGCTGGGCGCTCAGCTGAGCGCTCTCACATGCCGGCGGCCGGGGTCTCTCAGCTGAGCGCTCTCACATGCCGGCGGCCAGGGTCGCTCAGATGAGCGCTCTCACATGCCGGCGGGCGGTCGCTCAGCTGAGCGCTCTCACATGCCGGCGGCCGGGCGCTCAGCTGAGCGCTCTCACATGCGGGCGGTACTCAGCTGAGCGCTCTCACATGCTGGCGGGCGGGGTCGCTCAGCTGAGCGCTCTCACATGCCGGGGTCGCTCAGCTGAGCGCTCTCACATGCCGGTGGGCGGGGTCGCTCAGCTGAGCGCTCTCACATGCCGGGGTCGCTCAGCTGAGCGCTCTCACATGCCGGTGGGCGGGCGCTCAGCTGAGCGCTCTCACATGCCGGTGGGCGGGCGCTCAGCTGAGCGCTCTCACATGCCACATGCTCAGCTGAACGTTCGGCCACCGAGAGACAAAATAAAGTTTATGATTTAAAAAGAGCATGCGCAGTGAAATCCTACGGATTGCGCTGCTCAAAAAAAGTTACAAGCTGCGTTTCTTCCGCCCGACGCAGCGTCAAAATAACGACGCTGCGTCATCCAGCGGATGCAACGCTGACACTTGCGTTACAGTGCGTCGTCCATACAAGTCTATGGAGAAGAGCGCAGTGCGTTAACGGACCGCGCTGTTCTCCATAGTGACGGACTCCGCTGAACGCAAGTGTGAAAGTACCCTTATTCAACCATTATCTGTCACTGGGTCATTTTACGTCCAGAAAAAAAATGCCGACAAATTTAATCTGTAATGTCATTGGTATGTCATCATTGTGTCTGGATTTTTTTTACATCCGCATGCAATGAACTGTTCATTTTGTCCATCCTTATGGTATCTGGGTTTTTGTTTTTTTTTCATTTACAGCTTAATAAATAATGAAGGTCAAATGCAGTTTTGAATCCTTATAATAATAATAACAACGTATGCATAGAAAAGGCCATCAAATGTTACAGAATGAAAAAAAACCCTTCTAATCAATTCTCCGGCCCCTCCGCTTCTCACAGTCACCCGATTGGTCTATGTTGCATGTCCAGATCACCATCGGTCATGTTGTTCTGGGGTTTCAGGGTTTGATAGGACTTTCTTCCCAAAGGAATATTGTTAAACTCTCCCCTCCAAATTGTCCTAGGCTTTAGCTCAGTTCAGAACCGACCCATTGGAAACCTGAGCCGCCAGCCGTCAAGACGTGGCTGCTGGCCCGAGCACTGCGGTCCCTAGCAATCTACCCAGGGCTGCAAAAAAGATCATCACAGGCCGCATACGGTCCTCTGGCCAGATGTTTTCCACCCCTGGTCTAAGCGGATGGCTCTCGGGGATCATACAAACCTGTATTTTCAAATGTAGTATTCTTTTGTTTGTTGGTATATGTAGCCATCAAAGTGCTACTCAGTGTTATACCTATGGTAATGAGGTCCATGTGTAAGGGCAACTTTGTTAAAGAACCCTTGGCTGTATATTATGTACCCCAAACAAGAGATCCTTTGTTGTGACACAAATATGGATATTCAGGTAGGGAACTGGGGTGGAATAGGTAGGGAAAGTCCTGAAGATGCAGATATTGTGTTCCTATACATTTTTATTTTTTTTTTGTTAAGTCCCTGAGATACCCTTTTAAGTGCCTACATGTGCTAATAAAGCAAAAGTCCTATCTAGTACACCATATAAGGCTGTGCGAAATGTATTTCCTCGAGATCTCGAAACATACTTTAACCCCTTCACCCCGGCCACTTCATGTCAGTGGTAAATTTAGGCCGATATTTTTTGCGTTTATTTGTGAAAATTTCGGAAATGTTGCGAAAAGTTTAAAAATTTCGCAATTTTCAAACTTTTAAAATGTATGCTTATAAATCTGAGAAATATGTCACACAATAGTTACTAAATAAAATTTCGCACTTGTCTACTTTACATCAGCGCAATTTTCTAAACAAAAATTTTTTTTCATTAGAAGAGGTCACAGTTCAATTTCTCATTTTTCCAACAAAAGTTACAAAATATTTTTTTTAGGGACCACATCACATGTGAAGTGACTTTGAGAGGCCGAGGTGACAGAAAATACCCAAAAGTGACCCCATTCTAAAAACTGCACCCCTCACACTGCTCAAAAACACATGCAAAAAGTTTATTAACCCTTTCTTTAGGTGTTTCACCGGAACCAAAGCAATGTGGAAGAAAAAAATGAAAATTTTACTTTTTAACACAAAAATGTTACTTTATCCATAAAATTTTCATTTTCACAAGGGAGAAAAGAGAGTGCACCATACGATTTATTGTGCATTTTCTCCTGAGTACTCCGATACCTCATATGTGGTAAAAATCACTTGTTTGGGCGTACAGCAGAGGTCGAAAGGGAAGGAGCGCCATTTGAATTTTTGAACGCAAAATTAGCTGCACTCATTAGCGGACGCTATGTCGGGTTTGAAGACCCCTTGAGGTACCTAAACAATGGAATTCCCCCACAAATAACCCCATTTTGAAAACTAGAACCGTCAAATAATTTTTCTAGATGTTTGGTGAGCACTTTGAACCCCTGGGGGCTTCATAAAAGTTTATAACGTTGAGCCGTGAAAAGAAAAAACATTTTTTTTACCACAAAACTGTTGCTTCAACTAGGTAGCTTTTTTTTCAAAAGGGTATCAGGAAAAAATGCACTATAAAATGTATTGTGCATTTTCTCCTGAGTACAGAGATATCTCATATGTGGTGGAAATCAAATGTTTGGGCACACGGCAGGGCTCGGAAGGCAAGGAGCGCCATTTGAATTTTTGAGTGCAAAATTAGCTGGACTCATTAGTGGACGCCATGTCGGGTTTGGAGACCCCTTGAGGTGCCTAAACAATGGAGTTCCCCCACAAGTGACCTCATTTTGGAAACTAGAGCCCTCAAATAATTTTTCTAGATGTGTGAGCACTGAAAGCCATGAAAAAAAAAAAAAATTTTCACAAGGGTATCAGGAAAAAATGCACCATAAAATTTATCGGGCATTTTTTCCTGAGTACGACGATACCTCATATGTGGTGGAAAGTAATTGTTTGGGCGCATGGCGGGGCTCAGAAGAGGAGTGCCATTTGACAGCATAATTGGTTGGAATCATTAGCTGACGTAATGTTGCATTTGGAGACCTCCTGAGGTGCCTAAACACTGGAGCTCCCCCACAAGTGACCCCATTTTGGAAACTAGACCCCTCAAGGAATTTATCTAGATGTTTAGCGAGCTCCAAGAAGTTGATAATGTTGAGCCATGAATCCAATTTTTTTTTTTTTACCACAAAACTGTTACTTGAACCAGGGTGGAAGGAATAGAATCCAGCAGCACGTCTGGACGTGCTGCTGGATTCTATTCCTTTGTCCATGTTGCTATTCACTCCTGAACACGGAGCCCACCTCTTTGCACCGTCCGGAGCTGAGGAACCAAGGACATTCATTCGGGTGAGCTGAAAAAAATCCTTTTTGTTTGTTACTTGAACCAGGTAGCTTTTTTTTCACAAGGGTATCAGGAAAAAATGCATTATAAAACATATTGTGCAATTTCTCCTGAGTACGCAGATACCTCATATGTGTTGGAAAGTAATTGTTTGGGCGCATGGCGGGGCTCAGAAGAGAAGGAGTGCCATTTGACATCAAAATTGGATGGAATCATTAGCGGACGCCATGTCATGTTTGGAGACCCCCTATGGTGCCTAAACAGTCGAGCTCCCCCACAAATGACCCCATATTGGAACTAGACCCCTCAAGGAATTTATCTAGATGTTTGGTGAGCCCCTTGTTCCCCCAGGGGCTCCACAGAAGTTGATAACGTTGAACCGTGAAAATTATTATTTTTTTTTACCACAAAATTTTTGCTTCAACTGGGTAGCGTTTTTTTTTTTTACAACGGTATCAGGAAAAACTGCACCATAAAATGTATTGTGCAATTTTTTCCGAGTACGCAGATTCCTCATATGTGGTGGAAAGTCATTGTTTGGGCGCACGGCAGGGCTCGGAAGAGAAGAAACACCATTTGACTTTTCAAACGCACAGACGCGGTGCACTGATGGGCCGCTGCAGGACGCATAGTCAGATGAGATACAAAAAGCGTCGGGGATGCGGAAAAAAAAGTCACACCAAAAATTGAGCAGGGATGCCGATCCGTTATGTGACTCCCAGATCAGCGCTCGGCGGGACGCACGGACGGATGCGATATAAAAAGCGTCGGGGATACGGGAAAAAAAAGTCCTGCCGAAAATTGACCACGAATGCAGATCCGTTATGTGCATCTCTGAGCAGCACTCGGCGGGACGCACAGACGGAAGAGGTATAAAAATGGACAGGGGATACAGAAAAAAAAAGTTATACTCACAGGACCCAGAGGATTAGCAGGAGGATCACTGACCAGAGGAACTACAGGAGGAGCGTTACAGGAGTAGCAGGCAGGAGGTTGGACAGCTCTTCAGAAGACCCAGGAAGGACCCAGCGATGGAGACAGATGTGATGGGTCCATTGAAGACCTCGGACGACCCGGTGAAGACAGGTAAGAGGACGTCGGAGAGGGAGAGCAGATCGGGAGCGGGAGACCGGAGAAGGAGCTGCAGAGGCAAGGAAGCAGAATAGAGATCACGGGGGAGGCAGGCAGATCGCGGGGGGAGCAGATCGGGGCGTGGGGGGGCAGATCGGGGTGTGGGGGGGAAGATTGCAGGGGGGCACGGGCAGGGGCCATCACGGGAGCGCGCAAAGGCCATCAGGGGGAGCAATGCTCACATGGAGCGGCGATCGGGCGGCAGCAGCGGCGGCGGGGTACCACATGCTGGGGGAGACTCCCCAGACCAACACAAGCCAGGGGAGGGTGGTCACCTCCAGATCAGACCGCCCCACTGCACACTGATTGGAGTTATTGCGTGTCATAGCATGATCACTCCAATCAGTGCTGCAGGGCTGGGGGGGCGCCGTGGTTGAGCTCCAGCTATGATCTGCTGCTGCAGCACCTCATAGCAGGATCTCACAGAATCTCACTGGTTCAGGCATTGTTTTAGCCGAAACCAGTGCGATCAATGTGGTTGGCGGTTCAGATTTGACCCCCGGGGTCAAGCAGTGGTCCCCTGCTGTAAGAAACAGCAGGGGACATCATTTGAAAGCCATTGCTATGGCCATGGCAATCAAATGAACTTTAGGCAGTAAAGTTACGTTCCTGGTCGTTAAGTCACGTTAAAATAGGATGTAACTTTACTGCCCGCAGTCGTGAAGGGGTTAATATTTGAAATTTAAAAAGCATAAATAAGAGTGAATTTCGCTGACATTAGCAAATATGCTGCCATGGCTGAATGCACGTCTTCCTCATCTAAAAAAAATATACCAGAGATTGAAGTGAGGAGATCATACAGAATTTTTTATTCATCCAACATTGTTTAAGGGGGTATTGCCCGGCACTTTCCAGCCGTTATCGCAGGCTAATAAACCTTCCTGACCATTGCGGCATATATTCAGAGTACAGTTTAGGGGACTGTCAATATTAATCTCGTCATCCTAGAGGACCTAGCACAGGTCATGGGCCAACCGAAACAAATATCCACGTTTTATAATGATCTAAGTAGAAATTTTGCCCCAATGAAAGAAAAAATGTGCAGCAATGGAGGTTGAAGCCTTCATAACTCAGGTGTAATGCTGCCACCAGGGGGAGCCAGAGCTCTGTAGCATAATACACTACACAGAGCAATGAGAACCAGGAAGTGAATTCACAGCGTTCTCATGCATTACCTCAAAGCACAGCTGAGAAGCAGAGCTGCAGAGCATGCAAGGAATAGTCAGGCAGGCTGGGTCAAACACCGTACGGGCAGAAGCAGGACTGGAGGGACGAGCAAAAGCGGAGTCAAAGTCAGGCCAAGGTCAGTACCAAAGGAAGCAACCGAGTGGGGAAATAGGAGAGGGGACAGAGGACAGGAGGGACGACCATGGGATGGAACACAGACAAGGGCACGGGGGCACAGGAACAGACAGATCAGGATATCACTCACAGGAACAGCAATCACAGGCAAAGCAGTGCTAAGCTTATAGCCGGCACTGGTTCACTGGAAATGCCAGCTTTTAAGGCATCCAGGGTCTGGAAGTGAGGCTCGAGAGAAGGCTCCGCCCCCTAGCCATGTGGACAGGGAGGCGAACCATGACATCAGGTGTCCTGAGTGTCAGTGCTCAAGATCTAATGATACATGTTAACTTCCTCAATAAGATCTATTATACCCCACCATGGTGACTTGATGGATGAGCACTGTGAAGGAAGATTGATGTTGTGCAGCCTAGATAGGTCCACCTTCTCTGCCGTTATTTTGATAGTATCAAGCCATCGGGTTGCTGGTTTTCACTTCGCCTTGTTCCTTCTATTTTTCCGACCATGACACAAGCTGTGACCTGAGGTGAACTCAGGGGACTGTGAGGGCTATTGTAAAACCTTCAGCTGGCGCCTTTTGAGGCCATCTATTGTGGAGCTTGACGTGTGTTTAGGAGTGTGATGGTGTGATATTATGGGTTGTGTATCATTTTGTGTAGGTTCGTATTTTAGGCATGGTGCTTTGTCCATTATATACTGTATATTATTTGTCCTGTCTGCAGGGTTATAACCCCTTGCAGTGCTTCTGTCCCTAGGTGTGGGGGAGAGGACCTGGAATCCACCCAAACTCTCTGTTTACCTGGGAGATTAGTCATTCAGGCTGGGAAGGACAAGAGACAAGCAGGAAGATTCATCCTCTGGGGGAGAAGCTGCGGATACAGGCAGCACCCCAGAGAGCCATTGAGAAACCCCGATTTCCCTGGAAAAGGACTGCTGGAGGATTGTGACTGATCCCCGGGACATTTATCCCATTACTGGACTACTTTACCCTCTGTGTGGTGGATTATTTGATGGACCTTCTGACTTGCTTGGAAAAAGTATTCTTTTGATTGTTCACCCATCTCCCACTCTGTTGATTGTGTGATATTGGAGAAGGACCCAGTGACAAGGATCATTACCATTTGTAGAAGCCATCATCAAGCGGTCACAAAAATTGCAGAAGATGCAAGGGCACGTGTGCCGCCCTCACAGCGGCAAGGAAAGAATAACATGATGTCAAACTAATCTTCACAAAGATGGCGCCGGAGATAAGCGCTATGCGCAGGCGCCAACTTCGGCGCCATCTTAGTTAGGAGATTAGTAAAACTCTGCTACAGTGGAATTAGTATAAATAATTTTATTTTTTCATATTTTTAAAAACTTTTTTTCACACTTTTTATTGATTTTACCCGTCCCCTTAGGGGACATAAAGCATGGCTAAGGTCCAATCACTTCTACTGTACAGAGTGATGCTTCGCAAGAACCATATCATGACAGTAATTCGGGTCATCAGATGACCCCGGCTGTCATGGCGCATCGGCACCCTGTGATCACGTTATAGGCTCTGAAAATTAAAATGCTGGAGGCCCACAAAGCAGGAGAAGGCTACAAGATTACAAAGCATTTTCCCTCAGTTCAAAATGGAATTAAGAACTGGCAGTTACCAGGAACTGTGGAGGTCAAGATAAGGTCTGGAAGACCAAGCAAAATTTCTGAGAGCTGCTAGTAGGATTGCTAGAGAAGCAAATTTGAGCCCCTTTCTGACTGCAAAAGACCTTCAGGAACATTTAGCTGACTGGAGTTGTGGTACATTGTTGTACTATTCAGAGCCACCTGCACAAATATGGCTTCATGGAAGAGTCATCAGAAGAAAACCTCTCCTGCATCCTCACCATAAAATTCAGCCTCAGAAGTCTTCAAAACAACATCTATACCAGGGGTGAAGAACCTTTTTCTGCCAGGGGCCATTTGAAAATTTGTACCATCATTCGGGGGCCGCACAAAATTATCAACTTGTAAATTACCCTACTATATTTAGTCAAACAATGAACTCACTATGGCAGCTGGAGCTTCTTGTTTTTGGTGCGGCTGTTATTATGTGATATTAGAAGATATTTATCTTATTGCTTCTCACAACTGCTTTCCAAAGTTTGTGTAGGCTTGGACTGCTGAGGGCATATACATCACAGGAGACGCTGGGGGCAGATACAGTACAGACCATAAGTTTGGACACACCTCATTCAAAGAGTTTTCTTTATTTTTATGACTCTGATAATTGTAGATTCACATTGAAGGGATTAAAACTATGAATTCACACATGTGGAATTAAATACATAACAAACAAGTATGAAACAACTGAAAATATGTCTTATATTCTAGGTTCTTTAAAGTAGCCACCTTTTGCTTTGATTACTGCTTTGCGCACTCTTGACATTCTCTTGATGAGCTTCAAGAGGTAGTCACCGGAAATGTTTCTCACTTCACAGGTGTTCCCTGTCAGGTTTAATAAGTGGGATTTCATGCCTTATAAATGGGGTTGGGACCATCAGTTGTGTTGTGCAGAAGTCTGGTGGATGCACAGTCCTACTGAATAGACTGTAAGCTACTTTTTTCTTGCCATAACACAAATTCTAAGTAAAGAAAAATGAGTGGCCATCATTACTTTAAGAAATAAAGGTCAGTCAGTCCGAAAAATTTGGGAAAACTTTGAAAGTGTCCTCAAGAGCAGTGTCAAAAACCATCAAACACTACAAAGAAATTGGCTCACATGAGGACCGCCCCAGGAAAGGAAGACCAGGAGTCACCTCTGCTGCGGAGGATAAGTTTATCCAAGTCACAGCCTCAGAAATAGTAGGTTAACAGCAGCTCAGATTAGAGACCAGGTCAATGCCACACAGAGTTATAGCAGCAGACACATCTCTAGAACAAGTGTTAAGAGGAGACTTTGTGCAGCAGGCCTTCATGGTAAAATAGCTGCTAGGAAACCACTGCTAAGGACAGGCAACAAGCAGAAAAGACTTGTTTAGGCAAAAGAACACAAGGAATGGACATTAGACCAGTGGAAATCTGTGCTTTGGTCTGATGAGTCCAAATTTGAGATCTTTGGACTCTAAATGCCTGGTTCCCACCGTGAAGCATGGAGGAGGAGGTGTGATGGTGTGGGGGTACTTTGCTGGTGACACTGTTGGGGTTTTATTCAAAATTGAAGGCATATTGAAACTGCATGGCTACCACAACATCTTGCAGCAGCATGCTATTCCATCCGGTTTGCATTTAGTTGGACCATCATTTATTTTTCAACAGGACAATGACCCCAAACACACCTCCAGGCTGTGTAAGGGCTATTTGACTAAGAAGAAGAGTGATGGGGTGCTACACCAGATGACCTGGCCTCCACAGTCACCAGACCTGAACCCAAACGAGATGGTTTAGGAAAATAAATGAGAAAATCAGCTCACCGAGTTGCTGTAATCCGCTGTATATGTGGATCCGCGCATGGAAGGCTAGGCTGCCAGTCTCATAATCAGGATGAAAAAAAGTCCAGCGCAGTCCTCAAGTTGCAATTAAATTTTTTTTTTCTTTTATTTGATAAATCCGGTAAAAATAAGTGGTGTACAAAGCGGTCAGCTAGAAGAGTATAGGGGACATAGAGAGGAACCCCACAGAACTACGCGTTTCGACACATAGTCTTAATCATGTTCTATTGTGGTGAGGTAGGGGATGAGGTGGGATGGGATGGGGTCAAGTGCGCAGGTGTTGAGGTGCGTTTTTGATAGAAGATGTGCAAGCTCACCTTCGGTGATGGTGGGGAGGAAGTTTATGAGCGAGAGGCAATGGTCCGTTATATGAAGGGGTTGCGGTGATTTAGCAGAAAAGACTTCCTTTGCTTGGTCTTATCTTTGAAATATGTGTCAAAGTCTTCTGCGGAGATGAGGGAAGTTGAAGGGGGCAGTGGTGGGTGAAGGAAGGAGTTGAAAATATTAAATAGCTGTTTGGGGTCGTGTGTTAAAGAGGATATGTGTTAAAGAGGGTTCTGAAGTAATCCTGTTTATCAGAAGTGAGGGCCGAACGAAATGTGTGGATTGGATTTTTTAATGTGGTGAAATATTCCTGGGAGTGCGTTTTCTTCCACCGCCGCTCAGCAGCCCTAGACACTTGCCGAAGTTTTTTAGTGAGGCTGTTGTGCCAGGGTTGTCTATTGATTTGTCTCACTCTGCCATGCACAAGAGGAGCAACTGAATCAATAGCTGATGTGAGAGTGGCGTTTGAGAAAGCGGTGACATGGAGTGAAGATATGGAGGACAGCGGTAGGATACAGTCAAAGAGGGTGTGAATGTTGAGATGTGCAAGGTTTCTGAGGGTGTACTAGGGGCTAGATGGGAGGGCAAGTAAGGAGGACAGGACTGAAAAGGTCAGTAGATGGTGGTCAGATAGGGGGACAGGGGAGGTTGTGAGGTCAGATAGGGAACAGAGACGGGTGAAGATAAGGTCTAGTGTGTGTCCATCTTTGTGGGTGGGAGAGGCGGACCACTGAATTAGACCAAAGGATGAAGCGAGGGAAAGGAGTTTGGAGGCTGCCAACTGGTGGGTGTCAGTGGTGATGTTTCAGTCGCCCTTGATGATAGTGGGAATGTCAGCAGAGAGAAAGTGTATAAGTCAGGCAGAGAACTGTTTGACGAAGGCAGTGGCCGGACCAGGGGGGCAGTATATGACAGCCACTTGGAGGCTGGAGGGAGAATAGCAGCGGACAGAGTGCACTTCAAAAGACGGGAGGATAAGGGATGGAAGAGGTGGGATTGGGTTAAAGGTGCAGTTGTTAGAAAGAAGACCCACTCCTCCACCCACTGTCTAATGCCAGGGCGAGGAGTGTGGGTGAAGTGAAGGCTGCTGTAGCACAGCGCAGCAGAGGAGGGAGTGTCGGAGGGTGTCAGCTATGTATTTGGTGAGGCCTATGAAGAATAGATTGCTAGAGCTGAAGCGGTCATGAACAAGGTACAGTTTATTACGATCAGAATGGTCAATCCAGAAAAAGGGAGCAGTGGTGAGGATGAGAGGGGAATAGGGGGGGGGGGGTGATAAAATGGTGGTTACCATCTATGGGGGTCCAGAATTGGGAGATATGTCACCAGCAGTGAGGAGAAGTAGAGAAAGGGACAGCAGGTGGGAGAAGGAGAGTGGACAGCATGTTATGTGTGTTATTAGGAGAGATCTGAGGTTTAAGAGCAGGTCAGCAGATGAGGACAGATGAGACGGTGGGAGGGAAGGGGAGATGATTTTTGTTTGGAGATTGCTGGGGTTTGGGGATAGCGAAGGAGAATGAGGATAAGTGGAGAAAAGACTTTAAGGGCATAGGTAAGCATGGTGAGATTAAGTTTAGAAAAAATGAAAGCAGGAAGCACAGTTAAAGAGAAGTAACTCCTACCTTCTGGTCACTTCTGGGACATTTCTGGTGTATTTCTGATAGCCCACGTAGAAAGTCCCACTTGATGAAGTCACACCAGACCAAGGTCATAACAGACCTGGGCCATCACATTTATACATCTCTGAATGCTGTACATCATTTTACATTCCTTAACTTCTGTTACAGTTGTATGACCCACGGGGCAAGGGGTTAACTTTACTCGTCGCCGGGCTGGTGATGTCAGGTCTGGGGATGTCACAGGTGGCCCTGCCCGACTTCGTGGCCCCGAGGTGTACAATTAAAAGGGAAGGATGATGGGGATAGTTTGTCTCGTGACGCCACCTGCGTTGCGCGGCCAGGGATTAGCCGACGCTGCTGTCGCTGTCCTCTGGGGCAGAGGGTTGTAGCAGCAAGGATGGTTCTGGTCCCCACAGGTGGAGCAGGCCCCAGGGAGGATGATAGGGTGGTAGTCTATGGTGTAGTTCACTGGGGAGCGGGGCTGAGGATGCCGAGAGTAACTGGACGACACAGGCTGGTAGTTTCCTTTACCTTTTACTGATCAGTTGTTATAGTCCCAGGTTACAGTGGTCCGGTCAGCCAGGAAGCAGCGAGAAGTCCTTACTCTGCCAGGTACGTTGGAGGCCTTCCTTAGTGCGCTCTGAATATGGGTCACTGTGACCTGGAGCAACAGGGCGTGCCTCTTCCTTGGTGCAATTTGCCATGTCTCTTGTGGCGGGCAGCGCATCATATGTGGGGCCCTCCGGTATTTCTGCGGTCCCGGGCTTTATTATGCTACTGCGTCTTGGGAGTCTCTGTTGGGCCAGGAGGCGTGGAACCTCCTGCCCTCCGGGTTTACTGCTGGGCTGTTAGTACCCGACAGTCGAGGACCCCGGTGTCCTGATTCAGCGCTCAGTCCTGGAAAGCTTGGGACAGCTCTCTAACAGCGACCGTTCTCTTTCACTGCTACTCAAGTTCTCAGTTTCTCTTCCTGTTCCTCTCTCTAACCCCTCCCCAGCCGAGAATGCACAGGGAAGTTTGACCCAAACAGGACTTGAGCTCCCCCTTCTGGCCTGGATTAGGAAGTGTTGTGTGTGTGTGAGCCTATGACCACTGGAGTGCCACACTTTCATCTATTGTTCAGTCGTCCGATCCCAGTGATATTTTGTTTCTTTTGTGGTAAAATGCTCCCTATCTCACTCACATTTGCTTATTTTTCTTATTCATTATTTCTTTATTTTTAATCCTTCATTGGAAATTATAGGAAGTCGGTCTCACTTCAAAATAATTTTTTTATAGAAATTATCCCTGATTTCTCTATTTATTTTATAAACATTGCTTTTACATTATTTATCATGACCTCCCATTAAGTTTGTGGGTATCTATGTGTATTAATATACTCACCTACCGATGTTGTCTCTGGTGTCCAGTACTGCTCATCTCCCCAGTCATTGGTGATGTCACCCCCTCAGTACGCAAAAAAACGGAAGGCACATGGATGACAAACGGATGACATACAGACCGTATACGGAACGGAAACGGATGCCCCATGGATGCATCCGTGAAAAAAATTGACCTTTTTTTGCGGATCGCAAAAACGGATCGGTCGTGTGAATGTAGCCTTATTCTGATCTGCCGTTTATAAACAGCAGGCAGAAATAAGTGAATAGCGCCCCCCAGCATCAGAAGATCTCCAGGGTTTCAGGGGGTAGCTGAGACCCTGGATATCATGATTCAGGCCGGTTTTTCCGGTCCCCGCTCACGTGATCACCGGTATACACCGTATACCGATGATCACGTTACAGTAAATGACAGCGCTGGTAAAAAATTATTTATCTCCCATCTGGCATGAATAAACATGCCAGATGGGAGATAAATCTCCTCCCCGGTCCCCTCCAGTCCCCCGGTGTCGCCAAAGTGCCCCCCGACCCCTTCCCAGAAATCCAAGATGGCCACGCGCACAGCAGCGCGACAACCACATTCACCCTACTCCTCTGATTTCTGTTGCATGTGCCATGACACATGCAACAGAAAACTCCTCCTCAGGCCCTGCCAGGTCACCCCCTATAACCCCACCGGTGTTCCCTGGTGTCCCACGGTACCTATGCAGCGTTGATTCCCCGCGGCCCCCTCCTTCATAATAGACGCTGCTGCATGCACAGAGCGGCTGTCAGCTCAGCTTCCTGTGTTCAGACACAGTGAGTGGCGGTAACCATGCATCTGTAAGCTACTGCAATGCCCTGCTCATGAGGTAAGGAACATAGTTGATCAGGAGAGCTATACTACATTTCCAAATGGAGGTATTTGATTTTATAGTTGCCCTTTTGAACGACTACCAAACATGAGAGTCCGTTATACGCCACAAGAATACATGTCTAAATAGCGAGCTCTGTTGTGTAGTATTCATTCAGCTGGATAACTGGACTTAAAGGGGTATTCCATCTCCAAGATCTTATATATAGTAGGTGGAATAGCAATAATATCAGCAAATATCAATATTTGGAAATGTAGAATAGTTCTCCTGATTAGGCATTCCCTTATCTCATGATCAGGGCATTGCAGCTTTGGTAGCAACAGTTACGACATGGACTCTGCTGCTGTGGACCCGGGGAGAGTGGGTGCAGATTCATTGCACCCACACTCCTCACATGGAGGGTCTGCACTCCTAGAAAATGGGGGATACTTTCCCTGAGCATGTCCACACATATTCTAGACGGTCCAGAGTCGTCGTGGGACCCCCTTATTTTTTTTCCTTACAATAAATTGGTGAAAGAGGGAATGTTTTGGGGAGTGTTTTTCAAATACATTTTTTTTTGTCTATTTGTTTTGTTAGTACTGACAGTTTGTGATGTCGGGTATCTGATAGATGCCATGACATCACAAACTGCTGGGCTTGATGTCAGGTGAACTTACAGCTAGTATCAACCCCATTTATTTCCCCGCTTGCCACTGCACCAGGGCACGGGATGAGCTGGGGTGAAGCGCCAGGATTGGCGCATCTAGTGGATGCGCCACTTCTGGAGCACCTGCGGCCTGCTATTTTTAGGCTGTGAAGGGCCAATAACTATGGACCTTCCCTCCCTGAGAATACCAGACCACAGCTGTCCGCTTTACCTTGGCTGGTGATCCAATTTGGGGGGGACCCTAATTTTTTTTTGTAATTATTATTATTTATAAAATAATTATAAAAAAAGAGCCTGGGGTGACCTTCACATTGGAATATCCAACCACGGTAAAGCTGCCAGCTGTGGTGTTCAGGCTACAGCCGTCTGCTTTACCCTAGCTGGCTATCAAAAATGGGGGGACCCCACGTCATTTTTTTTTTAAAACTATTTTTAAAAAAAAAAAAAAAAAAATGGGCTTCCCTGCATTTTGATTGCCAGCCAAGGTAATGCCAGACAGATGGGGGTGGCAACCCGTAGCTATCTGCTTTATCTGCGCTGAGAATCAAAAATACCGCAGAGCGCTACGTCATTTTTTTTAATGATTTACTTTTACATTACTGTGATGTCAGGCAATCAAAATACAGGGAAACCCATTTATTTTTTTTAGTTATTTAAATAAATAATTAAAAAAAAAAAATATGGGCTCCGGCTGCATTTTTTGTATTGCTAGCTAAGGGTAATCCAAGCAGCTACTGGCTGCTAACCCCCAATACTTGGTGTTACCTTCACTGGCAATGGAAAATCCAGGGAAGCATTTTTTATTTTTTTTTGCCAAAAAACTAAAAAAAAAAATGACGTGAGCTTCGCCATATTTTTGTATCCTAGCCAGGTACAGCAGGCAGGTACGGGCTGCTCCCAACCCCCAGCTGCCTATTTGTACCCGGCTGGGAACTAAAAATATAGGGAAGCCCTTTTTTAAATTATTTCATGAAATAATTAAAAAAAAAACGACGTGGGCTTCGCCGCATTTTTGTGTCCAGCCAGGTACAACTAGGCAGCTGGGGATTGGAATCCTCAGCACAGGTTGGCCCAAGCTTTCTGGGCCCCTCTGCTGCGAATTGCAGTCCACAGCCGCCCCAGAAAATGGCGCTTTCATAGAAGCGCCATCATCTGGCGCTGTATCCAACTCTTCTTGCAGCCCTGAAGCCGGGTGGCTTGCTGGATAATAATGAGTTAATACTAGCTTTGTTTTACTAGCTAGTATTAAGCCAGAGATTCTTAATGTCAGGTATGTTTGACCCGGCCATTAAGGCTCTCTAATAAAGGGTTAAAAAAAAAAGACACCACACAGAGAAAAATACTTTAATAGAAATAAATACACAGACACATTAGAGACTCCATGTTTATTACTCCCTGTCACCCCTCCACGATCCTGCTCTTCTGTCTTCTTTCTCTTTCAACCCATGCAGCTCTGCTACATCAGAAAGCACTGCATGGGAGGAAGAGCGCTGCTGCTCCTGTGCAGTCTATTCACTCAGTGAGTGAGCAGAAGCTGCGTGCTGTAAGCGGTGACGTCACCGCTGACAGACGGGTTACCATAGCAACAGTGGTCCGATCACGTGATTCCCGGTGCCGCTATTTACAGGCTGTGACAGCTAGTCCCTGCATGTGGGCTGACTCTGTAAAGAGCGCCCACATGCAGGAACGGGGAGTCGACCATGTGCCAGAGCATTTCACCGGTACATGAAGATGCTGGAACGATCACCACGTACCGGAGAGATGCATTGACAGGACCTAGCAATGACGTCTAGCCATGTGAGCAGTCTGTAGCTAATGAGGTAATAGACACGTGACTAGTCACATGCTATTTTGATGTCACGATAGGTCCTATCATCAGTGCTGGTTACCGGGAGGACGCAGCGATTATCGGAAGGAAAACCAGTGGGAGACAGAGTGCAGGACGCGTCGCGTGGACCTGTAAGTGTTATGGCATTGTTTTTTAACTGTGTACATGTATAATTTGTTTTTATGTGTTTGTGCTTGCCTCCCATTGTTTTCAATGGGGTTCGAGTAGTTTGTCGAACGGTTCGTCGAACGTTCATCGAACGGAGCCTACGTTCGACGAACCGAACTTGAACGCTAGGGGGGTGGCTCATCTCTAGTCTGGACCTTCAGGTGGTGCTGCTTGGACCAGGTGCAGAAGGGCCCGGCGATTATCCAGACATTAATGGATGCTGTCCCTTTAACAGCTTGTTTTAAGTTTTTTTTCTGTTTCCTTGCCAGGTTGGAGGAGCCCTTCCTCCAGCTGGTAATTAACCCCTTCACGACCGGCCGATTTTTCGCTTTCCGTTTTTTTTTTTTGCCATTCTTTTTCTGAGAGACGTAACTTTTTTTATTTTTCAGTCAAT
This sequence comes from Anomaloglossus baeobatrachus, assembly GCF_048569485.1. Lineage (NCBI taxonomy): Eukaryota > Metazoa > Chordata > Amphibia > Anura > Aromobatidae > Anomaloglossus > Anomaloglossus baeobatrachus. Next base: position 586,859,342 of record NC_134357.1, read on the forward strand.
ATGGTCATGTGAGGGCTCATTTTTTGCAGAACGAGCTGTAGTTTTAAATGAAACCATCAGTTTAACCATATAGTGTACTAGAAAACGGCAAAAAAATTCCAAATGCAGAAAAATTGCAAAAAAAGTGCGATAGCACTATGGTTTTTGAGATATTGTATTCACTGTGTTCATTATATGGTAAAACTGATGTGTGGGTGTGATGCCTTAGGTCAGTGCGAGTTCATAGACACCAAAAATGTATAGGTTTACTTTTATATAACGGGTTAAAAAAAAATCGGAAGTTTGTTCGAAAAATGTGGCGCACGTTTTACGCCATATTCCGTGACCCGTAGCGTTCTCATTTTTCGGGAGCTATGGCTCAATGACGGCTTATTTTTTGCGTCTCGAGCTGACGTTTTTAACGGTACCATTTTTGCGCAGATGCTACGTTTTGATCGCCTCTTATTGCATTTTGCGCAAAAGTTGTGGCGACAAAAAAACATCGTTTTGGCGTTTGGAATTTTTTTGCCGCTACGCCGTATACTGATCAGATTAATTGATTTTATATTTTGATAGATCGGGCGTTTCTGAACTCGGCGATACCAAATGTGTGTATATTTTTATTTTTTTAACCCTTTAATTTTCAATGGGGCGAATGGGGGGTGATTTGAACTTTTAGGTTTTTTTGTTTTTTTTAAATTTTTTAAAACTTTTTTTTTTACTTTTTTTTTTATTTTACTAGTCCCCCTAGGGGGCTATTGCGATCAGCATTCCGATCGCTCTGCAGTATCTGCTGATCACAGCTACAAGGCTGTAAACAGCAGATACGCTCTCTTTTTCTTTAGCTGTGCCGCTGGCACAGCGAAAGTGAAAGCAAGTCAGGTGTAGTACACGAGTCATCACATGACCCTGTGCTACCATGACAACTATCGGGAGTCACATGATCGCGTCACGTGACTTCCGGTATCGAGCGGTAAGTAAATGTTTACCGCGATCGCGTTTATAATGGCGCTGTCACATATTGACAGGGCCATATAAGGGGTTAAACGGCACGAGCAGATAACGATTCTGCTCGTGCCTAGCAGGCACACATCTCCGCTGTGAAAATCAGCTGAGATGTGTGCCGATCGCAGCATGATGCTGCCGGCAGACCGCGGGCAGTAACATTATGACCGCAAGGACGTAATTTTACGGCCCGCGGTCGTTAAGGGGTTAAGGGCCTTTATAACGTGGGGCCTCTCACTCCTCCAGTGCGGGCTATACTCTTCACTTGAAGAAGTTGCTTGCTCTGGTGTGCATGTGGCTTCAGACTACTGTTGTTGTAGATTCTGAAGGTTCCCTCTCAAGATAAGTTGTTTTTCCTTTTTCCCCTTTTGCTGTTTATTTTTTTCCCTCTGTGGATTGTTGGGTGGTGGGATTTAGTCCTAGGGTCTGGCTAGGAGACAAGGGCACGTTGGAGGGCCACACCTCCTAACCCTTATAGGTACCTGTGGTTTGAGAGCAAGCGCAGGGACCCCTGGTTTCACCCTTCTTTGTGTTTCAGCCTCCCTTATTCCCAGGAGTCCACTTGCTGGGTGTCTCTACCCATACCCTACGAAGCTACCTGGTCTTCACCAAAGCCTCTGATGATGAAAATAGGTTTGCGTTGTGAGGGTAGTCACCAGGTACCATTCCAGGACAGTCCCCAGACTTAAAGCAGCTGACCAATGGCTGAAGCGGAAAGTATGAAGTACCAAAGGACAAAAGCAAAGATGTGGTCAAAAAATTCGGTGTCAGGGAAAGCAGTACAGGTTCAGAATACAGAGTCGAAGTCTGGAAGGAAAGGTATAATAATAATAAGTTTTATTTCTATAGCGCCAACATATTCCGCAGCGCTTTACAATTAAGAGGGGACATGTACAGACAATATGAGACAATACAAAATAACAAAATTAAGATACCAGGAGGAGTGAGGGCCCTGCTCTTAAGCTTACATTCTATGAGGAAATAGGGGAGACACAAAAGGTGAATGGGGGAGAGAAAAGCTTGTCATATATGGTCCAGCCATAGATTTTAATAGGGTATTCAAAAGCAGCTGCATGAACCCGTCGGTGAGAATTTATACAGGTACAGGGGACGAGAACTGGAAGTACGTTTTTTGAAGGGCAGAAAGGGACTAGATTAGATCAGGGCAGTGAGGTCAGGTCAGGTCAGGATAAACAAGCCGATCTGGTATCAGGAGAGTCATACAGAAATGCAGCCAGACAGCGCACAATACAGGAAAGCTCAGGCAAGGTGTGGAGGTTGTTATGATCTGGTCATGGTGGATGATCACAAAAATCCCATCAGCAGCAAAACACAAGAGTAGTTGGAACCTGGGCTGCTCGCAATCTTTCATCTATCAGACCGCACTAGAAGTAGCCGTGGAGCATTCCTAAACACACCTAGACGCCACATCACAGCCGGAGAAACTTACTACACCTCACAGACAGAAATGAGAAAACCTATCTTGCCTCAGTGTAGTCCCCAAAGGAATAGCAAGCCCCCAACATATAAAGCCAACAGTGATGTAAGAAAACACAATACTCAGATAGGAAATATAGATTAGCAAAGGTGAGGCCCAACTTCCTAAATAGAACAGGACAGGACAGATAACTGATTGCGGTCAGTTCAAAACCCTGCGGAAAAATACCAATCTCCTGATAAGAAAAATACTGAGACCACACGGACTCTTCCCCACTATATCAGGTACTCTTGTAACAAATGGGAGAAACAAAATACTAAAAAAAAAAACAAGAAATACAAAAGTGCAATTAATCAAATAGAACAGGGAGAATCTACCTTTTATCGCAGCTGGATCTGCAAAGGGGGAACCCCCATGCTCATCAAAACAGAAAGACAATTTCTCTCCTACAAGAAAAAAGACTTTAAGCAAAACAAAAATAAAAACAAACACCCTTAGGTGTGGATCAGGCAATAAAGCAAATAACTTGCAACTTATCTGGAATGGGACAGACACAGGATAAATGGAAGGACAACCCCAAGCCAATTCAGAGACTGAGGAAAAACATCTATGACCGGCCCAAGCCAGCAGGCACTGCTCTACTATATAACCAAAGCTGAACAGGAGGTAGGAGCAGCCAAAGGCTGGAGTCACACTTGCGTATGACTCGACGAGTTTTGCATCGGCCGCACACTCTCGGACAGGAGCTGGTCAGCAGCATAGAAATATATCCGAGCGTGTGCGGCCATATCGGGTGATGCCGATATGAGACTCGCCGACTTGTAAGGGGTGGGCAGACCCCTTACAAGGAGGTGCAGTTTCCCCCTGAAGATACCTCACTCTGGGGTAGTTACTGTTGATGTTATTAATAAACATGTTTTTACTGTGCAGTGGGTTTTCCCCTAGAGCCCGGGTGGGACGGCTGTCCCCATAGAAACAGGGCAGGAGAGAGGAGGAGCTGGCTGCTTAGAGAGAGAAGTGTGTGTGTGTTGAAGTCAGTTGATTCCAGGACAGGGGAGAAGGAACAGCCAGGGGCAGAGTGTGGAGCTGAGTGGGCAGAAAGAAAGAAAGAAAGAAGGGAAGAAGAGAAGAAGTGTCCTCAAGGGTGAAGCAGAATTGGTGTGGGTCCAGTCTGTGTTAGCCGGAGTGGGAGCCTAGGTGAAGTGGAGTAGCCGGGTGTCATGATGTATTTTACCTTCTCACTGTATTTGCTGTAATACTATGTCAGGATGTGATGTCACTTTCCTTTGGTTGTACTTACTGAACACTTTGAAATGTCTTGGGATGTAAGTAACCATACCTTCCCCCCATCTCCTGTGTCTCTGGGCCCATAATGCAATTATCTCTTGTCCACACAGCCAGGGGAACTTCTCATTGTTTCGTAAGCAGTGGATAACGCCAACTACTCAAACCTGTAGACATCTCGGAGCCAACCTTCTAGAATCTTCTAGTGGGCCCAACCATTGCATAGACCCCTACCCTTGAGGGGCGGGCCCACGAGCTCAAACAATTCACTCCTGTTTCTAAATGCAGTTGGGAGTTGAGTTTTGAAGAGGAAGGGAGCGAGATCTGAATCTGCGGACAGACCTCGCCGTCCAGTGCATTGTGTGGGATTTCTGGGACTCTGAAAAGGACTATTACGTTGTGATCTGGCACTTTGGATTATCGGGAGGTGCCCCCGAATCTGTTTTATTTGGACTTGTCATGTGCTGTTCCTGTATTCCTGTTAGTAAACCTGTTGGATCATCCTTGGCCTGTTGTCTCTCTTTGCTCTGATGTACACCCCGTCACAAACTGGTGGCAGCAGCGGGATCAGAGCAGAAGAAATGGAGGACAACAGCCAATCGACGTCTGAAACCAGAACCTCAGGATACAGGAACTGGACTGTGGCGAGTCTACAAACAAAGGCCCGTGAATTAGGTGTCGGCTACAAAGGACTCTCTAAGGAGCAACTAATTGAGGCATTGGAACACGCTTGCCTGCAAGATGGCACCGAGGAACAATTTCCACAGCAAGGGGAGCAAAGACGGGAGCCGGAGGTGAATATCCAAAAAAGTCAATGGGTTGTGTGGTACAAGGAAAAGATGGCACTGCTTGGAGATGAGGCCACCATAGAAGATAAGAGGGAGGCCATGCGTGGAGCTGAAGAGAAGGAGCGCAGGATGGAGGAGATGGCATTGCTGGATAAGCAGCTCGCTGTGGAAGCCGCGAGAGGTTCCAGACAGACTGTAACCCCAGCACCCATCATGAGGGAACTTCCCAGAGTGTCCCGCAAAGACTTCAAGCAGTTTAATGAGGCTGCTGGTGACATTGAGGGCTTCTTCCAGGACTTTGAGCATCAGTGTCGATTAATGGAAGTCCCAGAAAGGGAGCGCGTCCGGCATCTGGTTGGGCTCTTAGAGGGTGGAGCTGCTGCAGCCTATAGAGCTATGGACCCTCGGTGGAACTGTGAGTATGCGGATATTAAACAGACTATTCTAGAACATTATGCTGTAACGCCAGACACTTACAGGACTCAGTTCCGTACTCTAGCATGTGATGAGGAAGTGTCCTTCAAGATGTATGCCCACAAACTCAAACATCTGTGGCATCGTTGGTTGGAGGCAGAGGAGGCCTTAACCTTGGAGACCGTCCTCCAGGTCCTCCTAAAAGAGCAGTTTTACTTCAAGTGCCCCGCTGAGATCCGGGAATGGGTGCGTGAAAGGAGACCAGCCACTGTGGAGGAAGCTGCAGCTCTAGCTGATGAGGCTCTCACCATCAAGCCTCAGTGGAAAAAACTACTACCCAGTGAGAAAAAAAACACCAACCCCCCAACGCTGGTGGCCCCTGGTCCTTCTGGCCCCAATGTTCACCATCACCCTAGACCGTCAACTCATGGGGACCTTCGTGTGACTGTGCCTCGCATTACTCATGCTCCACCTTTGGGAATACGACGCGGAGGAAGAATCCCAGAGCGCAGATGTTATGGATGTGGGCAGCCTGGGCACATGCAATTCCAATGTCCAGGTGTTCGTAGGTGTTCATTACCTACAGACACCTTCACCAGGAGAAGAGCTGGATTCTGTGCCTGATGACTTGCCAAGTGACTCAGATATCCTGGCTCCCCTACCCGGAGTCTATGGGGTGCGAGCTCCAGCCACCTGTTCTTCTGATCTTCAGGACAAACATCTACAGGAGGTCGTGCTGGATGGCCAAAAAGTTGTTGGCTTCCGTGACACTGGGGCTTTCCTCACCATAGCCGATCCCCGAGTAATTCAACCACAAGCAATTCAAAAGGGACCAGGAATTGCCATTGAACTGGCAGGAGGTACCCAGAGATATATTCCAAGAGCGAGTGTGACCCTGGATTATGGCTTTGGGGCAAAACAATGTGTGGTCGGTGTGATGAGCGGCCTCCCTGCAGACGTTCTTCTAGGAAATGATGTGGGGAATCTTCATTGCCACTTTGTCGGTGCGGTAATCAGAAGTCAAGCCAAGAGAGCAGCCCATGTGGACGTGTACAACCCATCCATGGAACTGAGGCCACCAGAACTGCCATTACAGCCGGTGAGTGATTCTTCTTGTGGGGATAATATGAATGTTACTTGGGATAAAGTTCAGTTTAGACAAGAAGTAGAGACTGACCCCACCCTTGCTAGTTTTAGAACTCGGGCTGAAATAGGGCAGCTAGGGGAAAACGGAGAAAGAATTATCAGAGAAAATGGACTTCTGTATCGGGTTGCCAATGCCGACTCCCTAGATAAGCCCTGGACTTATAGCAAACAGCTGATTGTTCCTCAGAAGTACAGAATTCCCCTATTACACCTGGCTCATGACATTCCTACGGCTGGCCATCAAGGCAAAACCTGCACCGAGAGACGATTGACTCAAACGTTTTATTGGCCGGGGATTTCCCAAGCAGTGGCGCATTTCTGCCGAACTTGTGACATATGTCAGCGTAGAGGGCGACCCGGAGATCACCCAAAGGCACCCCTGCAACCGCTCCCTATAATAGAAGAACCCTTTCAAAGAGTAGCTGTTGATATCATTGGACCTCTGGCTAAACCAAGTAAATCTGGAAAGCAGTACATTCTCACTGTTGTGGACTACGCCACCCGATATCCAGAAGCCGTGGCCTTGTCAAGTATCTCTGCAGCCAAGGTGGCCGAGGCCTTGGTTATTATTTTTACCAGAGTAGGATTCCCCAGTGAGATCTTGTCGGACCAAGGCTCCCAGTTTATGTCAGAGTTGGTCCAGTGTCTGTGGCGCACCTGTGGAGTACGAGCGATCCGAACGACCCCGTATCATCCCCAAACAAATGGACTTTGTGAACGATTCAACGGCACTCTGAAGAATATGCTGAGGGCCTTCACGGACCGAGATTCAGACTGGGAGAAGTACCTACCCCATCTCTTGTTTGCCTATCGGGAAGTTCCCCAGGAGTCCACTGGGTTCTCCCCCTTTGAACTACTCTATGGAAGAAAGGTCCGAGGACCCTTAACCCTGCTCAAGGAATACTGGGAGGGGCAAGTTGAAGATACAGGAACCCCTGTTGTCCCTTATGTCCTAAAGCTGCGAGAAACCTTGGCCCAACTTGCTAGTTTTGCACAGAGTCATTTGCGTATGGCTCAAACCAGACAGAAGACATGGTATGACCGTAACGCACGCTATCGGGAGTTTGTAGAAGGACAACAAGTCTTAATGATTGTTCCCCATCGGCAGAATAAACTGCAGACCACATGGGAGGGTCCCTTCCGGGTTCTCAGAAAACTGAATGATACCAATTACCTTCTTGCTTTAGATGATCAGGGGCTAAGGCAAAAGACTGTCCATGTGAATATGATTAAGGAGTACCATGACCGGAACATTCCAATGATAGCAAGCTGTCGGTTGGCTTCAGAAGATGGTCAAGAGGATGAGGACTCTCTACCTGATCTCGTGGAAGCAGCGAGAGCCCCATCCACTGTGGAACAGGTTCCCCTGGGAGATTACCTGGACTCCTTACAGAAAATCCAGATGCTGGAAGTGCTTCAACAGAGACGGGCTGCTTTCTCATCCCAACCAGGTCGAACCACCGTCACCCAACATCATGTGGACACTCAGGGCATCCGTCCCATACAACTGGCTCCTTACCGGGTACCTGAATCAGTTCGAAACACCATGCAGCACGAACTGGAGGAGATGTTACAGCTTGGGGTAATCCAGGCCTCCCATAGCCCTTGGGCCTCCCCTGTGGTGTTAGTACCCAAGAAGGATGGGAGTACTCGATTTTGTGTGGACTATCGGCGACTAAACGACCATACCGTCAACGATCCTTACCCAATGCCTCGTATTGACGAACTTCTAGACCGACTGGCTGGGTCCCGATATGTCACTACCTTGGATCTCAGTAAGGGATACTGGCAGATCCCTCTAACGGATGAAGGGAGAGAACGGTCCGCTTTTATAACCCCCTTTGGTCTGTATGAATTTCTAAGCATGCCTTTTGGAATGGAAAATGCCCCGGCCACCTTCCAGAGAATGGTGGATCAGATCCTCCGGGGATGTGATGACTTTGCTTGTGCCTACTTGGATGATATCGCCGTCTTCAGCCACACATGGGAGGAACATCTGAATCAAGTAGCCATTATTTTGGACCTGATTCTTGCAGCCGGCCTAACTATTCGACCCGATAAATGCCAATTGGGGATGGGGGAAGTCCAGTACCTAGGACATAGAGTGGGAGGAGGGAAGCTCCGACCTGAGCCTGCCAAAATCCAGGCTATTAGAGACTGGCCTGTACCCCAAACTAAGAAACAAGTTATGGCTTTTCTGGGCACTGCCAGTTATTACCGAAAATTTGTTTCTCATTTCAGTACTGTGGCCAAGCCTCTTACCGACCTGACCAAGAAAACAATGCCCCGGCTGGTGATCTGGACTCCAGCCTGTGATGAGGCTTTTAACCGGCTGAAGGATGCTTTGATCTGCGATCCTGTCCTGGCTGCTCCAGACTACAAGAGGAGATTCATTGTGCAAACGGATGCCTCTGCTTATGGACTGGGAGCTGTCCTCAGCCAGGTGAATGCAGCTGGGGACGAGCACCCCATCGCCTATCTCAGCCGGAAACTGCTGGACCGAGAAGTGGCCTATGCAACTGTTGAGAAGGAATGTCTGGCTGTAGTGTGGGCCCTTAAGAAACTACGGCCTTATCTGTATGGACGGGAATTCACTGTGGTTACTGATCACAATCCCCTCACCTGGCTGAACAGAGTCTCTGGGGACAATGGACGCTTACTGCGATGGAGCCTGGCTCTGCAGCCCTATAACTTTACCATACAATATAGAAGGGGCAGCCAACACCAAAATGCAGATGGACTGTCCAGGCAAGAGGAGCCTTGAGTCCTGTCAGCCATGCCTGCGTGTACTTAACCAGCGACCTGTAGAGGTCCCTAGTACGTACACAAGTTGGGAGGGGAAGGAATTGTCATGATGTATTTTACCTTCTCACTGTATTTGCTGTAATACTATGTCAGGATGTGATGTCACTTTCCTTTGGTTGTACTTACTGAACACTTTGAAATGTCTTGGGATGTAAGTAACCATACCTTCCCCCCATCTCCTGTGTCTCTGGGCCCATAATGCAATTATCTCTTGTCCACACAGCCAGGGGAACTTCTCATTGTTTCGTAAGCAGTGGATAACGCCAACTACACAAACCTGTAGACATCTCGGAGCCAACCTTCTAGAATCTTCTAGTGGGCCCAACCATTGCATAGACCCCTACCCTTGAGGGGCGGGCCCACGAGCTCAAACAATTCACTCCTGTTTCTAAATGCAGTTGGGAGTTGAGTTTTGAAGAGGAAGGGAGCGAGATCTGAATCTGCGGACAGACCTCGCCGTCCAGTGGATTGTGTGGGATTTCTGGGACTCTGAAAAGGACTATTACGTTGTGATCTGGCACTTTGGATTATCGGGAGGTGCCCCCGAATCTGTTTTATTTGGACTTGTCGTGTGCTGTTCCTGTATTCCTGTTAGTAAACCTGTTGGATCATCCTCGGCCTGTTGTCTCTCTTTGCTCTGATGTACACCCCGTCACACCGGGCACATCCCCACTAGAGGAGACAACAAGGAAAGATTTCCCCGGACAGGAATTGTGACCGTGCGCTACAAAATCTGTGCATTGAGCTGTCTGTGAAACTCTGTGCAATTATGATGTCGTCTGGTTTATCTGATCCCTGCCTGAAGAGTCTTCCTGCGGCTGAAAGTATGCTCTTTTACACCACACTCTGCCCCACAGAACAATCCCCTGTCCCAGTAGTGACGGCGGAGCCGGGGGTTGGCCTGAGAGAAAAGGGGGCCACGACTACAAGCCCCGAGGCACCCCTGGCACCCCGTTACATGTGGCGTAGTCGGCAGGATCCGGATCATATGCAAGGGGACCCGATCCAAGAAGATGGAGACCAAGTGGTGCCTAGGGCACAGGATCCGGACTATATGCGCAGGTTTCCGATCCCTTGGTGGGAAGAAGAAGTAGTGCCTAAAGCGTGGGACCGGGCACAAGATGGCGGGAAGATGGCCGTCGACTTCAAGGACACAGAAAGCGCGCGAAGAATTGGCGCCAAAAGAAGAGCCTGGGGCTGGCCGGTGCCGAAAAAGAAGTTCGGAGTACTCCGCCCAAAGAGGGGAGGTGCCGGTCCCAGGGCACGGATGAAGATATGTGAAGTGGGCGGTGTTCCAGGGAAAAAGAAGAACCGCCGTGGAGGGGTCGACCCGATGTGTGAGACTGGGGGTGGAGTATACCCAAGAGCGGGAAAAGTAGGCCCGCCTCCACCTTCCCCAGCATCTCCACCGTTCCCGACGCCATTACAGGAAGGTCTGCAAGAGATCGGATGGGAAGAGTGTTAGTACCGGAGACGTACACAGCAGAGACCGGTGCTGGCTGAGATTTCCCGGCCGAGAAACACGCTGGCGGTGTCGCCAGAAGTCATGACAGGACTGAGTGCTGACCCAGACAAGGGGACACCAGCGGTGTTAGCGATCCACCAGAGTATGGTCACACACCCGGTGATCGTCGTGGGTAGTCTCCGTCCGTCCCGTTCAGCGACCCCGTCACCCCCGTCGGGGGTTGAAGAGGCAAAACCGGAGACAGAGGCGCCAGAACCACCAGTCAACTACGAACCGTTCCGGAGGCTGCGCCGCTTGCCAGGTCAGTCCCTTTCCGATTATGTGAGGGCTCAGCGGGCCGAATGGCAGCGCGCTTACCATCCCGAGTGACCCGTAACGACCGGAGGTGATGGACATGTTCGTGTTGAAGACCGGTGTTGTTAAAGAGCCGGAAAAGTTCCACAGTTTGCAACCATGTTTAAATTACCGATCCCGGAAGGAGCCTGATGCTGGACTGAGCCAGGGGCTCCATCCGTGATGTTAAGGAACACTTTTTTGTTTGTCCTCCTATCTACTAAGACCGGGAGTGCTGTAAAAGCCTCCGGGCACACTGCCTACAAAGACCGGGAGCTCCCAGGAGGGACTCCGGGCGCAGAACTTGGGCGCTCAGTGGTTGACTTTGTTTATGAAGGTTTTAAAGTTTTATCCAAAGTTTGCCTTGCTGCTAAATTGTGTTTTACAGGTTCGAGCCTTGCCGGGAGGCTTAGGCTTAAAGAGGGGAGGAATGTAAGGGGTGGGCAGACCCCTTACAAGGAGGTGCAGTTTCCCCCTGAAGATACCTCACTCTGGGGTAGTTACTGTTGATGTTATTAATAAACATGTTTTTACTGTGCAGTGGGTTTTCCCCTAGAGCCCGGGTGGGACTACTGTCCCCATAGAAACAGGGCAGGAGAGAGGAGGAGCCAGCTGCTTAGAGAGAGAAGTGTGTGTGTGTTGAAGTCAGTTGATTCCGGGACGGGGGAGAAGGAACAGCCAGGGGCAGAGTGTGGAGCTGAGTGGGCAGAAAGAAAGAAGGGAAGAAGAGAAGAAGTGTCCTCAAGGGTGAAGCAGAATTGGTGTGGGTCCAGTCTGTGTTAGCCGGAGTGGGAGCCTAGGTGAAGTGGAGTAGCCGGGCACATCCCCACTAGAGGAGACAACAAGGAAAGATTTCCCCGGACAGGAATTGTGACCGTGCGCTACAAAATCCGTGCATTGAGCTGTCTGTGAAACTCTGTGCAATAAAGATGTCGTCTGGTTTATCTGATCCCTGCCTGAAGAGTCTTCCTGCGGCTGAAAGTATGCTCTTTTACACCACACTCTGCCCCACAGAACAATCCCCTGTCCCAGTAGTGACGGCGGAGCCGGGGGTTGGCCTGAGAGAAAAGGGGGCCACGACTACAAGCCCCGAGGCACCCCTGGCACCCCGTTACAGACTTATACGCAAGTGTGACTCCAGCCTAATACAGTATATCCACTGCTTGCAGGAGACAGAGAAGCAGCACTAGGAGACCAGTGATTAAATGCCTGCAGAGTCTGGCCACACCTCTCTATAGCTGGGAGGAGACTCTCCAGGAACAGGAGGATGTAGCAGTGATAATGGGCAGCTCACAAGATGATCTGATACTGGGAGGAGCAGGCGGAGCCCGCAGTAAGTAGAGCGGCGTGACATCAATCACAACCAATTCAAATATAGACACCGGTGCCCTGTAGCAGACAGAATGGAAAATCTATGCGCGATTCACAGAAAACCATCGGTTGTGTCTAATCCCTGGAACACAACACCCGATGATCACAGATTTAGTGCATCCTAGGAGTCTACTGAAATGCTGAAATACGGAAAGTTAGATTAGCCCCAACGGGTAACAGAGAAGTGACCAACTAGAAACATGCGACGCACATGCGACTCCGCTCAGTACACACACAGTACCACTCGATACACCTCGTACACACATAGGTCCGCTCCGTACACCTCGTACACTCACTCCTCCGCTCCATACATCTCGTCCACACATGGCTCCGCTTCGCACACCTCATACACACACTGCTCCGCTCCGTACACCTCGTACACACACGGCTCTGCTCCGTACACCTCGTACACACACGGCTCTGCTCCGTATACCCCGTACACACACGGCTCTGCTCCGTATGTTAGAGAATAGTCAGCCAAAATATGCTGAGCAGCCATGTTGTATCTAACAGCCATCTTAGGCAGACTTGAGCAAACTAACTTTGCAGCTAATGAGATGCAGTGGCTAGAGTTCTCCCCCAGAGAGGAGATAGAGATGACATCAGTGTAATTAGCAAGTATAAGAAAAAGTCCAAAAAGGTTAAACTGAATAGAAGAATGTAACGGGGTATGCGACAGAGCAGTAAGGGACGCCAGGCCGAGGAACAATCCAAAGGGCTTTATTAGAACCACAAAGATAAAGCAGCAAACATGAATATAAATCCTTAAAGTATGCAAGGAGTCCACTACAAAACAACAGATCCAGGGGCGCCTCCCGGTATTCCAACGCCAGGGAAAATATGGCAATGGTCCTTATGAATTCCTTGAGTCCAACAGGGTGAACAACAAAACACAATCCCACGTGGCCACTGATCTCCAGTCTGTAACAGTCCATACACAGACACTAGGATTTAGCCGACGGCTATAAATCCTAATGCTTCTCCAGCCGAGGTCCAACTACTGACTGACTTGGGTCTCATTGTTCTCTTTTCCTGGGTTCAGCCCCTTAGGTGGGCAGAAGGATCCAACTCTGCCTGGACATTTGATACATGAAAAGATTCTAGACGTCCTGGCTCTATTCTGTCTACCAAGTTGTGTATTGGATGAGTCCCATGCTGAGAAGAACAAACAATCCCCCACCAGTAGTACATACAGGACAGTCAAGGAGAGACAGACTATTACACCATGAGCACAGGCGGGGGAGGGACACACTGTTACAACCCCTTCCCCCCTCAATTTGTGTACGGACTAGTGACCTCAACAGGTCGCTTGTCAAGTACACGTAAACATGGTGGACCTGACTCAGGGCTCCTACTGCCTGGACAATCCATCTGCATTTTGGGTGTTGGCTCCAGGTTTAGTGAAGATGTAGGATTGAATGTTCGGCTCCAGTTTGTATCCTCCTTCACTTACACTCTGCTTCCTGCACCCACAAATCGGAATTGTATATCTCCCACATCATCACCTAGCAGAATGTCTGCATGAAGGCCACTCATCACACCGATTATGCATTGTTTTGCCCCAAAGCCATAATCCAGGGTTACACTTGCTCTTGGAATATATCTCTGAGTACCTCCAGCCAATTCAATGGCAATTCCTGGTCCCTTTTCAATTGCTTCTGGTTGAATTACTCGGGGATCTGCTATGGTGAGAAAAGCCCAAGTGTCACGAAAGCCAACAACTTTTTGGCCATACAGCACGACCTCCTGTAGATGTTTAAGCTGAAGATCATAAGAACGGGAGGCTGTGGCTCGCACTCCATAGACTCCTGGTTGGGAATTCAACATATCAGAGTCACTTGGCAAATCATCAGGGCCTGAATCCAGCTCTTCTCCTGCTGAGGGGGTCTGTAGCTGATGGACAGGCAAAGGTGGTCTGCAGCTGTTCTGCCTCCGAACACCTGGACAGTGAGCTTGCAGATGACCAGGCTGCCCACATCGATAACATCTGTGCTGCGTCTCACTCCTTCCAGTTTGCCTTCTGGAGAAGTAGGTAGGAGACCTTGGTGACTGATAGGGAGGTGTAGGTGCTGGAGGTGGTTGTCGATTTGGAGGATGACTCCACTGGATAGATGGGCATGTGGCCCGCAGATGCCCTGGATGCCCACAGCTATAACATCTTCGCTCTTCTACTTTCTCTCCTCGTCGCATTCCAGAAAATGTGGTAGAAACAACTGGAGGCACATACACATGGGTATCCACATGAGGTGATGATCTAGGAGGTCGCGGAACATTGGGCACTGAAGGACAAGGAACCTCTGGTGTTGGGGACCTGGTCATTTTTGCTCCCTCTGCTAGCAGCTTCTTCCACTGAGGTTTGATAGTAAGCACCTCATCAGCTAGAGCAGCAGCTTGTTCCACTGTCTCTGGTCTTCTGTCGCGCACCCATTCCCGGATCTCAGTAGGGCACTTGGCATAAAATTGTTCTTTTAGGATGACCTGGACGAATGTCTCCCAAGTTAAGGCCTCCTCTCCCTCCAGCCAGTGATGGCATACTTGTTTCAGTCTGTGGACATACATCTTGAAAGACACTTCCCCATCACAGGCTAACGTACGGAACTGAGTCCTATAAGTATCTGGGGTCACGGCATAATGTTCTAGAATGGTCTGTTTTATCTCCCCCTACAATTCCACTGAGGGTCCATAGCTCTATAGGCGTCGGCAGCTCCACCCTCCAAGAGGCCCACCAGGTGTCTGACTCGCTCCCTTTCTGGGACTTCCATTAATCGGCACTGTAAAAACTGTGGAAAGAGAGCGCAATAGGGTCTTACCCCAAAAACAAATAGGGTGCAATCACATAGGTTACTCACCAATTGCAGTTGTGAAAGTCACAACCACTATAAAGGCATAGACAATGGGTCAGCGGCAGCAGTTACCCCTCGGATGAAGTAGAAGATATTTTAAGAAAAAGGGTATTTATGGTACCGCGCCAACGACCACTCATGCAGGAGATGAATTTAACGTGACTTTATTCCATGCTCAGGTCTACGCGTTTCAGGAGGCTCTGCTCCCTTCCTCAGGACAATACAAGCACAAGAAACATCAAAATCCACAGACACAGAATGGACTGAAAACATATACCTTCAAGTGTGACGTCATTGGTCCGCCCACTTCAAAAGGAAAAAAAATCGGCGGGAATTCCATACATTCACTATGTGACGTAGTAACATGATTTGAATACAAAACAAACTTATCATCATTACAGAAATACCTGTTAAAATAAAGATCAATGATCTAGTATAATAAAAAGAAAAAAAGAGAAAATGAGTGTCGTGTGTTTATTACTGGTGACAAAATATATAGGAAAAACCAGGGATGGTGATAATCAATATGTGTACAGGCAAGATGGGTCAGGATCGAACCCACAGAAACATAGAGTCAGTCTATAAAGCAAGTGTATTAGAGGATAAGACCATTGGGCCAAACAGTGCAAACAGGAGTGAACATAAAGAAAGATGTTTTATTTCCTCAGAAGAGAATCATCGTATAAAGAGGAAAAATCTAGTAGTAAAAGTGAACTCCATGTGAGAACCCAGCATAAAGGAGCTGCAGGTATTGAAAGCGCTGGGGTCATACAGTTCAAGACCGTGGGAAAAAAACACTACTGCGCATGCGAAAAGCAAGATAAGAAGCCGGAGTGATGTGCGGGGTCGAGCAAGTTCAAAAGCGTGGGAAAAAAAGCTATTACGCATGCGGGGAAAAGAAAAAAAGAATGCCGTGTTATATGGCCACGAGAATATAATAATATGCACGAGAACGTACATAAAATCATAAAAACAATATAGGGGTATTAAACGGCCAGACTTTCAGTGAGAATCAAACCCGGGGAGTTCAAACAAAGAACACAGATAATTCAAGTAGCTATACGGCGTGTGCCATTCCCTGCGACTGTCAAAAGGGAAAGAAATATATGGATTACCCATTTCCATAAAGGTGCAAACATTATACCAATGTGATAGAGAAGAAAAACCCTTTTAAAAAATCAAGATAATCAAATAGTGATCTCTAGGGTGAAAAATGAAATACGAAGACAACACACCACAAGTTAATCCCACACAAAAATAAAGGCATACACATTCATATACCTGTGAAAATAATTACACACATAAGTGTGAGAATATAACACACACCTATACATATGAAATCCTCGAATAAGAAACCTATATACAAGAATATAAAAAGGAAAAAGCAGATACAGACAAAAATACATAGATATAAAAAAAAAAAAAAAAATTATACATATATGGAAAATATATATATAAAAAAATTTGATTTTTTAAAAGGGTTTTTCTTCTCTATCACATTGGTATAATGTTTGCACCTTTATGGAAATGGGTAATCCATATATTTCTTTCCCTTTTGACAGTCGCAGGGAATGGCACACGCCGTATAGCTACTTGAATTATCTGTGTTCTTTGTTTGAACTCCCCGGGTTTGATTCTCACTGAAAGTCTGGCCGTTTAATACCCCTATATTGTTTTTATGATTTTATGTACGTTCTCGTGCATATTATTATATTCTCGTGGCCATATAACACGGCATTCTTTTTTTCTTTTCCCCGCATGCGTAATAGCAGTTTTTCCCACGCTTTTGAACTTGCTCGACCCCGCACATCACTTCGGCTTCTTATCTTGCTTTTCGCATGCACAGTAGTGTTTTTTCCCACGGTCTTGAACTGTATGACCCCAACGCTTTCAATACCTGCAGCTCCTTTATGCTGGGTTCTCACATGGAGTTCACTTTTACTACTAGATTTTTCCTCTTTATACGATGATGCTCTTCTGAGGAAATAAAACATCTTTCTTTATGTTCACTCCTGTTTGCACTGTTTGGCCCAATGGTCTTATCCTCTAATACACTTGCTTTATAGACTGACTCTATGTTTCTGTGGGTTCGATCCTGACCCATCTTGCCTGTACACATATTGATTATCACCATCCCTGGTTTTTCCTATATATTTTGTCACCAGTAATAAACACACGACACTCATTTTCTCTTTTTTTCTTTTTATTATACTAGATCATTGATCTTTATTTTAACAGGTATTTCTGTAATGATGATAAGTTTGTTTTGTATTCAAATCATGTTACTACGTCACATAGTGAATGTATGGAATTCCCGCCGATTTTTTTTCCTTTTGAAGTGGGCGGACCAATGACGTCACACTTGAAGGTATATGTTTTCAGTCCATTCTGTGTCTGTGGATTTTGATGTTTCTTGTGCTTGTATTGTCCTGAGGAAGGGAGCAGAGCCTCCTGAAACGCGTAGACCTGAGCATGGAATAAAGTCACGTTAAATTCATCTCCTGCATGAGTGGTCGTTGGCGCGGTACCATAAATACCCTTTTTCTTAAAATATCTTCTAATTAATCGGCACTGTGCAACTGTTTGCATTTATAGTTACTATGTTTTTTCAGTTAGCACCTGTTCACATTTGTTGGATGTGCGGGTCAGTTTTTGATATTTCTAGTGAGTCTCTTTCTGACTGGGCACTCCGCCCTAAGACCTGGCTGTTCATAACCATTATAGCAGGAGCCTAGCTGCCCATACATGGAGGTTTGCAGTCCAAATAGTGGCATTTTTCCCAGATATAGATGTTTTTAACCTAGATACTGGCATTTAAGTTAGGTTCCCGGAATACAGAGATATACCTTGCCGTTTGGTTTCCGGGCTTACATGGATTGGTCAATACATAAACTAAATATCTCTCTTTTGCAGTAATGCAGTGCCATATTTTCCCTAGTACATTTTTGGCTTTTTCAGAGTGCAACTGTTTGCATTTATAGTTACTATGTTTTATCAGTTGGCACATGTTCACATTTGTTGGATGTGCGGGTCAGTTTTTTGATATTTCTAGAGATCCAACTACTGACTGACTTGGGTCTCATTGTTCTCTCCTCCTGGGAGCAGCACCTTAGGTGGGCAGAAGAGTCCAACTCCACCTGGACATTTGATACATGAAAGGATTCTAGATGTCCTGGCTCTATTCTGTCTAAAAACTATAGTCTTCACTACTTTTCATAAAATTCTAATTTTATTGATATCAAACTCACATAGATAAAACAAACATTTAAAATAAAAGTGAGGAAGGAGAGGGGAGAGATGATTATCCCTATCTTGTTCCCTTCCTACACTACGGGGGTCGGCGTCCTAAATTAGTGACACCCCTGTTCCACGACGGCTTAATCCCTATATGATACCTTCCCTAGTCAAGTATGGTGCATTCGCACTAGTAGAAAGAATACCCCACAGCGGTAACACCACAGTGAGGAAGCAGTGCACAGTCCTAGTTTGTCTGTATTAACACCAAGACACATAGGGGGCAGGGCTTGGGAGTCGTCAGGGATTCTTAAATCAGTCTGTGTGCTCAAAAGTTATTAGAGGTAATTATAACACACAAGTATGAATACATAATTCACTATTCAAGAAATGCCTGACGCGTTTCGCCCTTTTTAATACTGATAGTCCAGGGCTCATCAGGGGCTTATGAACAATTTCTTGAGAAGTTCTTTTAGATATGATCAGTGTTGGTTTAATTCTTTTCCACTGAGATAATATAAGGGATATTGATATCCTGTATACCAACTGGTCTATTATAAGGTACACCATGATGAAATCTCACCTCACACAGTGGTGGTGGTGGCTTTAGTTAGAAATAATAACCACTAAGTTACTGGAATATATGTCTTATATATGTCTTAATATGTCTATAACCATCCCTGTTTGGACACTGCTTAAATCACTCAAAATCGTGACTGTAGAATATAGTAACATATGTCATCGCAATGAGAAATCGCCATTATTGACTTTATGTATATATGGAGGGCAGTCGGTTTTGTCCCACACAGTAGTCAGCCGCAATCCAATATAATAATGCTGGTTGTTTCAGATATTAGAGTTCAGGGTATATCCAACCCATAGTCCTGGTTGCTGTCCCACAGTGGAGCAACAATTATGTCATAGGGTAATGTCCACAGCAACCCAGGTATCTTATATCTGTCCGTGTAGTTAAGGACTTCAGGTCTGGCGTCTATTCTGTCTAAAGGTCCAGTCACACTAAGCAACTTACCAGCGATCCCAACAACGATAGGGATCGCTGGTAAGTTGCTAGGAGGTTGCTGGTGAGATGTCACACTGCGACGCTCCAGCGATCCCACCAGCAACCTGACCTGGCAGGGATCGCTGGAGCGTGGCTACACGAGTTGCTGGTGAGCTCACCAGCAACCAGTGACAAGCCCCCAGCGCCGCGTGGAAGATGCTGCGCTTGGTAACTAAGGTAAATATCGGGTAACCAACCCGATATTTACCTTGGTTACCACCGCACGGAGCTACACGTGCAGAGAGCAGGGAGCAGCGCACACTGAGCGCTGGCTCCCTGCTCTCCTAGTTACAGCACACATCGGGTTAATTACCCGATGTGTGCTGCAGCTACATGTTCACAGAGCAGGGAGCAGCGCACAATGCTTAGCGCTGGCTCCTTGCTCTCCTAGCTACAGCACACATCGGGTTAATTAACCCGATGTGTGCTGCAGCTACATGTGCACAGAGCAGGGAGCAGCGCACAATGCTTAGCGCTGGCTCCCTGCTCTCCTAGTTACAGCACACATCAGGTTAATTAACCCGATGTGTGCTGCAGCTACATGTGCACAGAGCAGGAGCTGGCACTGACAGTGAGAGCGGAGGAGGCTGGTAACAAAGGTAAATATCGGGTAACCAAGGACAGGGCTTCTTGGTTACCCAATGTTTACATTGGTTACCAGCCTCCGCAGAAGCCGGCTCCTGCTGCCTGCACATTTAGTTGTTGCTGTCTCGCTGTCACACACAGCGATCTGTGCTTCACAGCGGGACAGCAACAACTAAAAAATGGCCCAGGACATTCAGCAACAACCAACGACCTCACAGCAGGGGCCAGGTTGTTGCTGGATGTCACACACAGCAACATCGCTAGCAACGTCACAAAAGTTGTTCGTTAGCAGCGATGTTGCTAGCGATGCTGCTTAGTGTGACGGGGCCTTTAGTTGTGTATTGGATGAGTCCCATGCTGAGAAGAACAAACAATCGCCCACCAGTAGTACATACAGGACAGTCAAGGAGAGACAGACTATTACACCATGAGCACAGGCGGGGGAGGGACACACTGTTACAAAGAATACAATTGTGTCAGTTGATAGATGGTGATGTGTAGTCATGAATAGCAGGTATATTGAATTGATAAAGAAACTAATGCGGACGTCACACGATGGGATCTATCGTGCGATCGCATGTGCGATCGTACCCGCCCCCATTGTTTGTGCGTCACGGGCAAATCGCTGCCCGTGTCGCACAAAGTCGTTAAACCGCCGTCACACGTACTTACCTGCTGAGCGACGTCGCTGTGGGCGGCGAACATCCTCTTCCTGAAGGGGAGGGACGTTCGGCGTCACAACGACGTCACACAGCCGCTGGCCAATAGAAGCGGAGATTAGCGGGACGTAAACATCCCGCCCACCTCCTTCCTTCCGCATAGCCGGCGGGTGCCACGGGATGCAGGTAAGCTGTGTTCATCGTCCCCGGGGTGTCACACGGAGCGATGTTTGCTGCCCCGAGTACGATGAACAACCGGCGCCATGAAAAATAAACGATTTTTTAAAAATAAGTGACGTTTACACGACTCACGATTTGTGACTGATTCAGCGTCGCTCTGAGGTGTCACACGAAACGTCGCAAACGATGCCGGATGTGCGTCACGAAAACCATGACCCTGACGATGCATCGCACGATAGATCGTCTCGTGTGACGCCCGCATAAGTTATCAATAGAGCTATCAGTGTGTGAAGAGTTACGTGAAGTAGAGGCGCCTTCAGGGATCAGAAATGTCAGCAATGACGACATTACTGAATTAATGAAAAGTATCATGGAGGTCCATAGGATTCTGATAAGTTTTTACCGCAATGCTCGTAAATAATTTCATGATGTATCATTATATTCTTTGTTCTCCAACGTATACGCCTTTCTCTGCAGTATGAGCTTTCCTTTGTGTAACATGTATAAAAGCCCCACACGTCATTCAGGGACTACTTCTTCATCTGTTGCTAATTCTGCTGTTCTACCAGACACCTGCGTGTGTCATCCTGCCGCATAACCTGTCTTATCTGCTCTGTTGCTATCTCGGAATAAACTTCAGTCTTTGCTTGGAACGGATTGTCTACAACGTCTTCTTAGCTCTCAAAATCTACGGACATTTTCTTTCACCGTACACCTCGTACACACACGGCTCCGCTCCGTACACACGGCTCCGCTCCGTACACCTCGTACACACACGGCTCCGCTCCGTACACCTCGTACACACACGGCTCCGCTCCGTACACACGGCTCCGCTCCGTACACCTCGTACACACACGGCTCCGCTCTGTACACACGGCTCCGCTCCGTACATACGGCTCCGCTCCGTACACCTCGTACACACACGGCTCCGCTCCGTACACCTCGTACACACACGGCTCCGCTCCGTACACCTCGTACACACATGGCTCCGCTCCGTACACCTCGTACACACGCGGCTCCGCTCCGTACACCTCGTACACACGCGGCTCCGCTCCGTACACCTCGTACACACACGGCTCTGCTACATCCACACTGTAAACCCCTCCTGACCCCACACATAAACTTCCCCTCATCCAGCACCATGACAACCAGCACAGCAGAGCCCTGCATACACTGAGGAGCTGATCATGTGACCCCTGACTCCTCCCCTCCATGTGACATCATCACAGGTCCTGTAAGCACAGAGCAGCCATATATCTAGTGTGCGGCTCTGCAGGTGGAGGTAGGTGCAGGGTATTATATATCTAGTGTGCGGCTCTGCAGGTGGAGGTAGGTGCAGGTTATTATATATCTAGTGTGCGGCTCTGCAGGTGGAGGTAGGTGCAGGGTATTATATATCTAGTGTGCGGCTCTGCAGGTGGAGGTAGGTACAGGGTATTATATATCTAGTGTGCGGCTCTGCAGGTGGAGGTAGGTGCAGGGTATTATATATCTAGTGTGCGGCTCTGCAGGTGGAGGTAGGTGCAGGGTATTATATATCTAGTGTGCGGCTCTGCAGGTGGAGGTAGGTGCAGGGTATTATATATCTAGTGTGCGGCTCTGCAGGTGGAGGTAGGTGCAGGGTATTATATATCTAGTGTGCGGCTCTGCAGGAGGAGGTAGGTGCAGGGTATTATATATCTAGTGTGCGGCTCTGCAGGTGGAGGTAGGTGCAGGGTATTATATATCTGTGTGCGGCTCTGCAGGTGGAGGTAGGTGCAGGGTATTATATATCTAGTGTGCGGCTCTGCAGGTGGAGGTAGGTGCAGGGTATTATATATCTAGTGTGCGGCTCTGCAGGTGGAGGTAGGTGCAGGGTATTATATATCTAGTGTGCGGCTCTGCAGGTGGAGGTAGGTGCAGGGTATTATATATCTAGTGTGCGGCTCTGCAGGTGGAGGTAGGTGCAGGGTATTATATATCTAGTGTGCGGCTCTGCAGGTGGAGGTAGGTGCAGGGTATTATATATCTAGTGTGCGGCTCTGCAGGTGGAGGTAGGTGCAGGGTATTATATATCTAGTGTGCGGCTCTGCAGGTGGAGGTAGGTGCAGGGTATTATATATCTGTGTGCGGCTCTGCAGGTGGAGGTAGGTGCAGGGTATTATATATCTAGTGTGCGGCTCTGCAGGTGGAGGTAGGTGCAGGGTATTATATATCTAGTGTGCGGCTCTGCAGGTGGAGGTAGGTGCAGGTTATTATATATCTAGTGTGCGGCTCTGCAGGTGGAGGTAGGTGCAGGGTATTATATATCTAGTGTGCGGCTCTGCAGGTGGAGGTAGGTGCAGGGTATTATATATCTAGTGTGCGGCTCTGCAGGTGGAGGTAGGTGCAGGGTATTATATATCTGTGTGCGGCTCTGCAGGTGGAGGTAGGTGCAGGGTATTATATATCTAGTGTGCAGCTCTGCAGGTGGAGGTAGGTGCAGGGTATTATATTTCTGTGTGCGGCTCTGCAGGTGGAGGTAGGTGCAGGGTATTATATTTCTGTGTGCGGCTCTGCAGGTGGAGGTAGGTGCAGGGTATTATATATCTAGTGTGCAGCTCTGCAGGTGGAGGTAGGTGCAGGGTATTATATTTCTGTGTGTGGCTCTGCAGGTGGAGGTAGGTGCAGGGTATTATATATCTAGTGTGCAGCTCTGCAGGTGGAGGTAGGTGCAGGGTATTATATTTCTGTGTGCGGCTCTGCAGGTGGAGGTAGGTGCAGGTTATTATATATCTAGTGTGCGGCTCTGCAGGTGGAGGTAGGTGCAGGTTATTATATATCTAGTGTGCGGCTCTGCAGGTGGAGGTAGGTGCAGGGTATTATATATCTAGTGTGCGGCTCTGCAGGAGGAGGTAGGTGCAGGGTATTATATATCTAGTGTGCGGCTCTGCAGGTGGAGGTAGGTGCAGGGTATTATATATCTAGTGTGCGGCTCTGCAGGTGGAGGTAGGTGCAGGGTATTATATATCTAGTGTGTGGCTCTGCAGGTGGAGGTAGGTGCAGGGTATTATATATCTAGTGTGCGGCTCTGCAGGTGGAGGTAGGTGCAGGGTATTATATATCTAGTCTGCGGCTCTGCAGGTGGAGGTAGGTGCAGGGTATTATATATCTAGTGTGCGGCTCTGCAGGTGGAGGTAGGTGCAGGGTATTATATATCTAGTGTGCGGCTCTGCAGGTGGAGGTAGGTGCAGGGTATTATATATCTAGTGTGTGGCTTTGCAGGTGGAGGTAGGTGCAGGGTATTATATATCTAGTGTGTGGCTCTGCAGGTGGAGGTAGGTGCAGGGTATTATATATCTAGTGTGCGGCTCTGCAGGTGGAGGTAGGTGCAAGGTATTATATATCTAGTGTGCGGCTCTGCAGGTGGAGGTAGGTGCAGGGTATTATATATCTAGTGTGCGGCTCTGCAGGTGGAGGTAGGTGCAGGGTATTATATATCTAGTGTGTGGCTCTGCAGGTGGAGGTAGGTGCAGGGTATTATATATCTAGTGTGCGGCTCTGCAGGTGGAGGTAGGTGCAGGGTATTATATATCTAGTGTGCGGCTCTGCAGGTGGAGGTAGGTGCAGGGTATTATATATCTGTGTGCGGCTCTGCAGGTGGAGGTAGGTGCAGGGTATTATATATCTGTGTGCGGCTCTGCAGGTGGAGGTAGGTGCAGGGTATTATATATCTGTGTGCGGCTCTGCAGGTGGAGGTAGGTGCAGGGTATTATATATCTGTGTGCGGCTCTGCAGGTGGAGGTAGGTGCAGGGTATTATATATCTGTGTGCGGCTCTGCAGGTGGAGGTAGGTGCAGGGTATTATATATCTAGTGTGTGGCTCTGCAGGTGGAGGTAGGTGCAGGGTATTATATATCTAGTGTGTGGCTCTGCAGGTGGAGGTAGGTGCAGGGTATTATATATCTAGTGTGCGGCTCTGCAGGTGGAGGTAGGTGCAGGGTATTATATATCTAGTGTGCGGCTCTGCAGGTGGAGGTAGGTGCAGGTTATTATATATCTAGTGTGCGGCTCTGCAGGTGGAGGTAGGTGCAGGGTATTATATATCTAGTGTGCGGCTCTGCAGGTGGAGGTAGGTGCAGGGTATTATATATCTAGTGTGCGGCTCTGCAGGTGGAGGTAGGTGCAGGGTATTATATATCTGTGTGCGGCTCTGCAGGAGGAGGTAGGTGCAGGGTATTATATATCTGTGTGCGGCTCTGCAGGTGGAGGTAGGTGCAGGGTATTATATATCTAGTGTGTGGCTCTGCAGGTGGAGGTAGGTGCAGGGTATTATATATCTAGTGTGTGGCTCTGCAGGTGGAGGTAGGTGCAGGGTATTATATATCTAGTGTGCGGCTCTGCAGGTGGAGGTAGGTGCAGGGTATTATATATCTAGTGTGCGGCTCTGCAGGTGGAGGTAGGTGCAGGGTATTATATATCTAGTGTGCGGCTCTGCAGGTGGAGGTAGGTGCAGGTTATTATATATCTAGTGTGCGGCTCTGCAGGTGGAGGTAGGTGCAGGTTATTATATATCTGTGTGCGGCTCTGCAGGTGGAGGTAGGTGCAGGGTATTATATATCTAGTGTGCGGCTCTGCAGGTGGAGGTAGGTGCAGGGTATTATATATCTAGTGTGCGGCTCTGCAGGTGGAGGTAGGTGCAGGGTATTATATATCTAGTGTGCGGCTCTGCAGGTGGAGGTAGGTGCAGGGTATTATATATCTGTGTGCGGCTCTGCAGGTGGAGGTAGGTGCAGGGTATTATATATCTGTGTGCGGCTCTGCAGGTGGAGGTAGGTGCAGGGTATTATATATCTAGTGTGCGGCTCTGCAGGTGGAGGTAGGTGCAGGGTATTATATATCTAGTGTGCGGCTCTGCAGGTGGAGGTAGGTGCAGGGTATTATATATCTAGTGTGCGGCTCTGCAGGTGGAGGTAGGTGCAGGGTATTATATATCTAGTGTGCGGCTCTGCAGGTGGATGTAGGTGCAGGGTATTATATATCTAGTGTGCGGCTCTGCAGGTGGAGGTAGGTGCAGGGTATTATATATCTGTGTGCGGCTCTGCAGGTGGAGGTAGGTGCAGGTTATTATATATCTGTGTGCGGCTCTGCAGGTGGAGGTAGGTGCAGGTTATTATATATCTGTGTGCGGCTCTGCAGGTGGAGGTAGGTGCAGGTTATTATATATCTGTGTGCGGCTCTGCAGGTGGAGGTAGGTGCAGGGTATTATATATCTGTGTGCGGCTCTGCAGGTGGAGGTAGGTGCAGGGTATTATATATCTGTGTGCGGCTCTGCAGGTGGAGGTAGGTGCAGGTTATTATATATCTGTGTGCGGCTCTGCAGGTGGAGGTAGGTGCAGGTTATTATATATCTGTGTGCGGCTCTGCAGGTGGAGGTAGGTGCAGGTTATTATATATCTGTGTGCGGCTCTGCAGGTGGAGGTAGGTGCAGGGTATTATATATCTGTGTGCGGCTCTGCAGGTGGAGGTAGGTGCAGGGTATTATATATCTAGTGTGTGGCTCTGAAGGTGGAGGTAGGTGCAGGGTATTATATATCTAGTGTGCGGCTCTGCAGGTGGAGGTAGGTGCAGGGTATTATATATCTAGTGTGCGGCTCTGCAGGTGGAGGTAGGTGCAGGTTATTATATATCTGTGTGCGGCTCTGCAGGTGGAGGTAGGTGCAGGGTATTATATATCTGTGTGCGGCTCTGCAGGTGGAGGTAGGTGCAGGGTATTATATATCTAGTGTGCGGCTCTGCAGGTGGAGGTAGGTGCAGGTTATTATATATCTGTGTGCGGCTCTGCAGGTGGAGGTAGGTGCAGGGTATTATATATCTGTGTGCGGCTCTGCAGGTGGAGGTAGGTGCAGGGTATTATATATCTAGTGTGCGGCTCTGCAGGTGGAGGTAGGTGCAGGGTATTATATATCTGTGTGCGGCTCTGCAGGTGGAGGTAGGTGCGGGGTCTTGTATTTTGCTTTATATATCATATATTTGATAGAACCGTTCTAGCGCGGCTTTTTTACGCCCTTGGCTGCCATTACTCCCCATTTGAATGTGTTATTGTTGCCCAATGGGGCACTGGAGTCACCTCCCTTTTTCTGTTTATTTTTAGTTAATGATTTCATTATTTTAAGGCAGTGCGTGTTTCAATCTATTGATTACCGTTATCGCGGAGGCTTAGACACTGTTCCTGGCCGATGACTGAATAATATCGTTGTATAGTGCACAAAATAATTCAGCGACATATTTACCGGGAACCATCGCCTTCACGCTTCACATTAGTACAGAGAACTGGAATTACAACATGGTCCCCTGGACCACAGAGAGGCTGACGTGTAATAGTGTCAGTGTGCACCGTCTAGCAGGACTCAAGAACAAAACAGCAGCTAAGTGTGATGCGAGACACTACGAGTGGTATGAATAGAAGGGTAGTCAGACAAGCTGGGATCATAAGCCAGGAGGTAACGTATAAGGTTCAGAGAGCAGACAGAGACGTGGTCAGGAAGAGGTCTGAGGTCAGAAGCCAGGAAATAACGTATAAGATTCATGGAGCAAACAGAGATGTGGTCAGGAAGAGGTCCGAGGTCAGAAGCCGGGAGGTAACATATAGGTTTCAGGGAGCAGATAGAGATGTGGTTAGGAAGAGGTCCGAGGTCAGAAGCCAGGAAGTAACATAAGGTTCAGGGAGAAGACAGAAACGTGGTCAGGAAGAGGTCTGAGGTCAGAAGCCAGGAAGTAACGTATAAGATTCATGGAGCAAACACAGATGTGGTCAGGAAGAGGTTCGAGGTCAGAAGCCGGGAGGTAACATATAGGTTTCAGGGAGCAGACAGAAACGTGGTCAGGAAGAGGTCCGAGGTCAGAAGCCAAGATCAGAACACTTACAGTAGAAAGGAGCCAAGAGCACACTGAGCAAACAGGAAGTAGAACTGGCGAAGTTCATACAGAGCAAGCCCAGTTAAGAAACAGAGCAATCACTGGGAATGAGGCGTATCTGTGAAGGCACCTACCAAAACCAGCATGGATCTTAGGGCTGAGAGATCCAAGGACAGATACCCAGGGAACCATCACCTCTTCACATTAGTACAGAAAACTAGAATTACAACAGGGTCCTCTGGACCACAGAGTGGCTGATGTGTAACGGTTCCAGTGTGCACTGTCTAGCAGGACTCAAGAACAAAACAGCATACGAGTGTGTTGTTAGATACTACGAGCCGTATGAATAGAAGAGTAGTCAGAGAAGCCAAGATCATAAGCCAGGAGGTAACATATAAGGTTCAGAGAGCAGACAGAGACGTGGTCAGGAAGAGGTCCAAGGTCAGAAGCCGGGGAAGTAATGTATAAGTTTCAGGGAGCAGATAGAGATGGGGTCAGGAAGAGGTCCGAGATCAGAAGCCAAGATCAGGACGCTAACACCAGACAGGAGCCAAGAGCACACTGAGCAAGCAGGAAGTACGATTGTCGAAGTTCAGACAGAGCAAGCCCAGTAAAGAAACAGAGCAATAATCAGGCACGGTCGCATCTGTGAAGGCACCTCCCAAAACCAGTCTGGAACCTAGTGCTCAGAGATCTAAGGACAGATCCCCAGGGAACCATTTCCTTCACTCACTTGGACAATTATCTAAAATGCGACCAACTGGCCGCACTCCGACTATTACACTTGAAGTTCACTATCAACAATGAAAACAATCACCAACAACTACTCTTTCTTATCCT
This sequence comes from Anomaloglossus baeobatrachus, assembly GCF_048569485.1. Lineage (NCBI taxonomy): Eukaryota > Metazoa > Chordata > Amphibia > Anura > Aromobatidae > Anomaloglossus > Anomaloglossus baeobatrachus. Next base: position 586,887,647 of record NC_134357.1, read on the forward strand.
TAACTGGTCTCAGCTCCTCAGCCGCACTGTTACAGTGCTGTGACTACTTAACCTATGCTAAGACTAACATGGAGATGCCCCAATATAGCATTCACAGTATCATAGGGAGAGAGAGCCTTTGTACTTTAGGTCAGTCTCAAAATCTTGGTGTGTACTCTTCTGGGAGCACTTCTTTCATGAGAAGTATTCCCGTCCAACTCTCTGGCCTGTTTGCATCTGGGCAAACCACTTCGGCCAGCTATGCGGACCTTCTTCTTCCCCTTCAGGCAGTCTAGCTAAATGGTCTCTTGGCCACCGGGTACCAAGTTTTGTCCTGAGGTGTCATGAGTGTATCTCGCCCAGGGAAGATCTTGGGCAAGTCTGGTATCCGAATGTCACAGCGCCTTATGGCTGGCAGATCCACTGCTGTTGCTTGATAAACATCTTCTTTCTAGTAGTGCTGTAAGAGTTGAGCACCCTTTCCTGCTAAGCCATGGGCTGTAGCTTTTAATCTCAGGTGTTGCCCTTTGGATCACTCACCTTCACTACTTAAGTCATGTGATTTGATCAGCTGATGCCAGTGATAGAGAATGAATCCTCATTTCTATGTAGTCCACTTTGAAAGGAGCCTGCTCTAGAACAAGTTTGTATTGTGTGCAGCAGTGGTGTTTGCTGCATTGAAGCTGCTTGGAGTGTTTATCCTTTTCATGTCTATTTCCCCTGTCTGTTTTCCTACCCTTGTGTTTCTGTATTGTAGTGGTGAGACTATTGATCTCGTCGGCCTGCTCACTAGCCAGGGTGAGTTTTAGGGTTAGCAAAAACTGAAGAACGTGGTCGATGACAGGTTGAAAGAACCTGTATAGGGATGCTAGGGAGCTCAGGTAACAGCTTGTTAGTTCAGGAGATGTCCCATCACTCCGCTCTCTAGCGACAGGGCCTGCCATTGTATTGTGACCCCTGTGTATCCAGTGTGTTGTGACACCTGCTGGGTTTTTTTCTGGCTTCAGGTTAAACCCTGTTAGTCACCACATGACATGAGTCCGTTGGTGCGACACACTCTTGTCCGACTCCATTTGCATTGCGCAACCTCTGACTTCTTCCCGCGCACTCATCTTTTACCTGCTCTCTCACACCACTCCCCAGCCCTGCCTAAACCAACATCAAGACATACAGGGGCTGAGCCAGTCCTAGTCCACACAGTTTGATGAGGAATATGGTCCTTATAGTCACCGTGTCATTTAATTTTTCATGGGGAGCTGAGCCCCTACAGACGGACGGTAAAGCGAGCTGGAAAAGGAGATTCAACAAGCCAGGTCAAAACCATAAAGCATATATATAGTACAAAGTCAGACGTTAGGGATGAGATCAAAAAGTAGCCGACGTCCAGGGAAAGGAGAATAGAGTGATGAAGCAAACAAAAGGTTAAGACCGGTTTGGTAGCCAGGTATCACACAGGAAACTACACCAAGGTTAGTAAATAGATGATTGGCAACTTCTATCAAACTGCTGGGAGCTTAAATAGGGTGTTGCCCCACCCCAAACTCACAGCATAGAGCAAATTGCACCTGCTAATTAGCTGCACAACAGAAACACTCAAATTCCCTGTTTGTCCGGCACCACAAGTCCTGACCACATCAATTGCTTGGTTGGATCATTGCATCGCCCGTCGCCAACTGCACGGTTAAAGTCTAGGTCGTAAGTGCCAATTCAAACAAGGATATAACAGATGTACAGCAAGTGGTAAGCTCTTTGTTTCAGTCTGTCTGACCACACGGCAATCTTCTGACCACACTGCAATCTTCTCTCAAACTCATCAGTACTACTCTACTTTCCCACAAAATCTGTATTTATTCTACTTTAACCACAAATTGATCACATTCCTAACATGCTCGAAGATAAGACTATTATGGTAGCTAATCCTTAAAAGTGTTGTACCATCTGGAACATTAATGGCATATCCACTGATGATGTGCATCTCGAATAGATACTGACAGGACATGTGTACAATCAGCAAGTATTGTAAACCTGTCCCATTATAATGACCTCTAATCTACACTACTATCTATTGCTCCATCAGCCGACTCAGTATATAGTAACATCATCAGTGTTACAAGATTGGTTATAGCATTGATGCTCATTACTCGTATGTAGATGACAGGACTATAGCGTGGGACATCCTTTGTACTTTTTATACACGATTCCAATTTTACATCGACTCATCTTCTTCCCATTCAGGGAGCCATAGTAATGGATTCTCTCAGTGGAGATCTTCTATAGAAGAGAATTCTCCTGATTGCCCCGTGAAGGATGGATATGGACAGGGACAAGATGGCGGAGAGGATATTCCACCTCACCCTAGAGATCCTCTTCCGGCTTACTGGAGAGGTGAGAGATTCTGATGACGTCACATTACATCATTCTTATCTATGGGAATAACAGATGGACAGAACTGGAGAGGTGAGGACTCTGGAAATGTCTGGAGTGAGATTTATTACTGTGTCTCTCCATAACCAGGATTACACAGTAGTGAAGAAGACCTCTAGTGAGCGCTGTCAGGCCCCTGTGTCTGAGGGATGGGGAAGACCCCTGAGCCCAATCACGGGGCCTCCACCTCACCCCCCGATACATGAGGACATCAATGACCAGAAGATCCTAGAACTCACCTACAAGATGATTGAGCTGCTGACTGGAGAGGTGACACTGCTGGGAATGCTGGGACATTATACAGTAACGCTATGAAGGGATCGGGGGTGACGCTATCATTGTATGTGTCAGGTTCCTATAAGGTGTCAGGACGTCACCATCTTTTTCTCCATGGAGGAGTGGGAGTATTTAGAAGGACACAAAGATCTGTACAAGGACGTCATGATGGAGGTTCCCAAGCCCCTCACATCACCAGGTAATAGACAAGACTAAATACACACGGCCTATAATTATCTGTATGTAAGGAATGAATTCAGTCCCTGTATGTGTCTCCTCCAGGTCTATCCAGTAAGAGGACAACACCAGAGAGATGTCTCCGTCCTCTTCTCCCACAGGACTGTAAACAAGAAGACCCCGATGTTCCTCAGGATCATCAGGTAGATGGAGAGAAGGTGCCATGAAATCTCCCTATGATGTGTAGACGGCTGTGAAGTTCTTGTGCTCAGTCTTGTTTTATCCTCCAGTATTATATGTGTTATACTTGTGTAATGAGAGCGGTGGAGATGGCAGGATTAGAGCTGATCATAGATGGGACTTCTCCATCTGTCTGTGACTTTTACAATATATGTTTCAGGGGGAAGATCTGCCCCATATCAATACTACAGAGACATATGTGAGGGGTGATGAGCGGCGTAAAGAGGAGATTCCTACAGATAACCACCCAGGTAAGTAGTGACCACAGCTGGAATATGGACATGATATATACCTATGAAAATAAGGCTTATTTCTTCAAAATCTGCTGTCAGTACTGATGAGGGATTTTGCCCAATTTGGGGACTCTTATACCAAGGGCCTTTATTAAATTCTTATAAAATTACTGGGTGAAAACAGAATACAAAACACGGGTACAAATACCGAAATAACAGAAAATTCTTAGATGATGGAAGATTAGTGGGTGACAAAAATGCTGCCTAGTGGTGAACAGCCACTTTATTACATAGAGTGGGTGAAGAACATATTAAACACGTCACCAATTTTCTAAGTAAATATATTAAAAAGGTGCTATTGACATGAATTTCTCCCCAGATGTCGGTAACAACCCATCCAATCCACACAGGCAAATAAATCAAACTATAGATGTCCATAAATGAAGTTAAGTGTAATAATGAGAAATGACACAGGGAAAAAGTATTGAACACCTGAAGAAAGAGGTACAAAAAGCCATGGAAGTCATGACACCAACTGAAATATATCATTAATTAGAAAGCAATCCTGCCACTTAGTAAAAAATAATATCAGCCGGTTCAACTGATGCCTATAAGTTACCAAGATGCCACACAAGAAACATCTCATGATGGGTAAAAACCAGTGAGCTGTCGCAAGACTTTCACAAACTTATTGTTGCAAACTATACTGATGGCATTGGTTACAGAAAAATTTCTAAACTACTGAAGACTCCAGTGACTGTTGGGGCCATTTTGAAAAAAACAGACATTTTTAGATATAGTTTTATAATTGTCAGGTGATATTATTTAAAAATAATGAAATCTGTTGTATTTTTTTCAGGTAACTGTATCAGGAGCACAGAGGGACATCAGATATCTGTACATTATAAATCATATGGCTGTGGTAGCACACAAGATACAGATGAAGAGTTTACCATACTCACGGATATATCTCCAGGCCTTAACAGCAAAGATCCATCATCTGATCCTTTAAAACAGGTCCCACCTTATGATTCATCACAGACTGTTAAAAAAAATAAATGTCAGAAAAGAAGTGTAAAGAATCGAAGAGGTCTTTCTGGAAAAAAAACATTTTCATGTTCAGAATGTGAAAAGTGTTTTCACCACAAATCAAATCTTCTGACACATATGAAAACTCACACAGGGGAGAAGCCATTTTTTTGTGAAGAATGTGGGAAATATTTTAACCAGAAATCCGATCTTTTAAGACATCAAAGAATTCACACTGGGGAGAAACCGTATTCATGTTCCGAATGTAGAAAATGTTTTAACCAGAAATCATGTCTACTTAGACATCAGAGAATTCACTCTGCTGTAAAGCCATTTTCATGTTCAGAATGTGGGAAATGTTTTAACCGGAAATCAAATCTTATTACACATCACAATACTCACACGAGAGCAAAGCCATATGTGTGTTCAGAATGTGGGAAATGTTATGCTGATAAATCAAATCTTGTTAGACATCTGAGAACTCACACAGAAGAAAATATGTTCTCATGTACAGAATGTGGGAAATGTTTTAATCGGAAATCAAATCTTATTACACATTACAATACTCACACAAGAGAAAAGTCATATGCATGTACAGAATGTGGGAAATGTTATACTGATAAATCAAATCTAGTTAAGCATCAAAGAACTCACACAGAGGAAAATATGTTCCCATGCTCCGATTGTGAGAAATGTTTTAACCTGAAATCATCTCTTATTAAACATCAGAAAAGTCATACAGGGGAGAAGCCGTTTCCCTGTGAAAAATGTGGGAAATGCTTTAGCGAGAAATCAGTTCTTTTTAGACATCAGAGAATCCACACAGGGGAGAAGCCGTTTTCATGTTCAGAATGTGGGAAATGTTTTAATCAGAAGTCAAATCTTGTTAAACATCAAAATACTCACATAAGAGCAAAGTCATCATTATGATCAGAATGTGATATATTACATCTTGATAGATATCAGAGTGAAGCCTTTTTAATGTTTAGAATGTGAAAACCTTTATACGATAAGTGGAAAATTTATCTGAAATTGAAAATTCCTGGAATCTGTAGACAGCAAGCGAAAGGGTTAAGATACTTCATTTGCCCAGATAGAAAAGACATATTTAATTAGCAGTAAACAATTAAACTGAATCTTTCAGCAGATTTTTGCTATGTAATCTGGGGACAGAATGCTATATGGGTTAAAAAACAAAAATGAACTATGTCTCTCTTATCAGGCTGTGTGCTGTTGTTTACTTAAACTAAAGGCTTTATCACCTAGTGATTTATCATTGCTGGACTATAAGTCACGGGCAGAGCAGTCAGGCACGTCTCCTCTTGTGATTGTACATTTACAGTGAGGTGTCAATCTATTGAGAACCTGGTGTTGGCAGGACAGCTCTCAGGTTTGCTAAATCTAAAAGCTTTGATTGTGTCAGAATTGCTGCAGCCAGTAATCGATGTGACACATCGTTGGATTCAGAGTCTTCTTTGCCTACATTATGTTGCTCTCAGATAAGGTAGCAAAAACCTGCTGACAGATTCCCTTTAACCGTTTTACTACTGCCTCCCACATGACTAAATATTGTAAAAGACACGAGAGGCGTAAAGTATGCAGCTATGGGAAAAAATTATTTGGGTGTGACTACTACAGACTTTAGGAAATGACAATTTCAGGTAATTTTTGTTACTTCCTGATCATCCTCCAGCACCTCACGAAAAGGACTTGGAAACCAGTAGTGTCTTAGAAAGTTAATGTTTAGACGTTCCTACTAGCTTTTTTTTTTTTTACTAAAGGCTGAATCCTCCGAGAATAGTATTTCGAGCCAGACATGTTTTACGAAGGAAGAGGGAGAAGACCATGTGGCTTCTTTAAAAATTTGGTCAATTGGAATATGATACTCTTTAGTCCAAGATGAAACTGAAGGTTTTGTTGGATGTACACCAATATTAAAGAGGGAATCTAGACCTTTTAGGAAATTACAGTGTTTAATTACTTGTTTTAGCCATTGAGAGAGGCTTTAGTGACTTTGCTTTGTGTCTTGATTTTAGAAAAAGTTGGTTTTATTTAAGTACTCAAGAAGAAATCTTAACATCCAGTAGGTATAAACTACTTTCCGTGTTAGAATGTTGGTCTGAAGGATTAATGGGCAAGAAAGATTCCACGTAGCTTCATTAGGAAGTCAGCCATTGTCAACAGGACCACACAAGCAAGCAAGGATCTTAGGTAGGGTTCTTTGCACAAGATTGCTTGTAATTCATTTACCCCTCTCACTGAAGTGGTCATTACCAAGAGAGGAGCCTAACATCTGCATCCTGAAAAATGGTGAGCGTGAAATATACTTCAAGACTATGGATAAATCACAGAAAGCTCTGGAGTATATGTTGGTCCCAGCTTTTCGAAGGCTCTGAAGAATATGGACACTACATGATTGTTGGAATTTATCCCTTCACGGCATTGGACGTTAAATGAATTTTCAAGGTTAAAGCCTTTTTGGTATTCATCCTGAAAAAGTTGTAAAATGGTGGAGACATCTTCTGGACATCTATTATTATTATTATTATTATGACACCAAGGTGGAAGAGCAAAAATACACCTCTTCTGCTCTTGTAGGATATTTATAGTCACATGAGAGTCAGTTGTGATTAGGTTAACTGTTTACTGCTAATGAAATATGTCTCTACTATGTGGCAGATGAAGTATCAACCCTTGATTTGCTGTTGATGGACGATCAAGAAATATACATTTAAATCCTTATGGACTCAGTCAGTTCTCATCTTGTCGTTACAGCTCTTATTATCGTATCATGTGCCGTTTTATGTTTTAATACCTCTGGAATGCGTCTACTTCTGTCAGTGATTTGTGAGATTATGTTTCATGACAATTTGTGCTCTGTTAGTGGTAAATGTAAGTGAATATGATTTGTGTTCATGTAAGCAAAATATGAAATTTGGTAACTTTGCAAAAATTATACAACTTTCAAACTCCAATATCTATGGACTTATAACAGATATTTGAATCACACAACGTACTTAATAAATAACTAGGGATGGCTATGAGGAAAACTTTTCTCCTTGCGGAGACTGACAAACCAAGCTGGCTGTCAGTGATGTCTAGACAGACAAAAACAGGGCACAGGTATCGGCAGGTACAGTCAGGATAACTGTGGCAGGCAGGCAGGTATTGACAAATATGGTGGGCATGGCAGGGACAGATAGGCATGTGAAGGCAGGTACAAGTGACGGGCACAGCGATAATGGGACAGCACAGGAATTTGACAGCTAGCAGACTGAAGACTGACTAACTGAAGTCATTGTGCAGGCACCCCCCCTAATTGGAGGGTGCCTTAAATACATAGTGCCTCTGTCATAGGCTGAGAGGCATTTCTTGGAAATAGCGTATCGGCCCTCCTCCTGCCCTGTAGCAAGGAGGAATCACCCAGATCTGGTCACTAAATGGCCAGGTTACAGAATCTAATTAAAACTAAAGAAGAAGCTCCAGCAAGAGAAATTCCCCCCTGCTGATAAGGTAATACAGCCAGGAAGGGGGAGCGGGAAACTGCATGATTCAGTAACACTTCAAAGACAGCTGGCAGTCAGGAAGGCTCCTGTGTAAGAGCTACAATATTGGGGAGCGTGCTACTCATCAGAGAAAGGGCATCCATATTTATGGTTTCACGGTGTCTATTCGCACGTTACACATTTTTTGTTAATAGTGTGACGTGCAGATCAGCCCATAATTAATCACTGGCTGTAGGAAGACAATATTCACCTCCACACTAAGGGGCAGAGATATGGGGAAAACTACCAATTCATAACTTTCTGGAAACTGAAGACGTATCCCATGTCCAACCCTGTCTTAGGTGGAATGGAACATTGATAAGGATAGGGAGGCAGACAAGCACATGGGCGGCCACGGAGCACACAACCCGGTGGTGGCGGCAGTGAGTAAGGGATGCCGGTGCTACAATTACGTATTAAAACCAGCCTACAAAACAATCTAAAACCGTGGACATTGTGTCCCCTTGGTATAACACCTAAATTCTACAGGGGATATAAGATGAGAATTACATATATATGCAACCAGTATATACTAATGACAGGGTCACACCTAAATCCCAAAGGGATGTAACATGACATTTACATATATGCACAAGTAGTATGTTCCTATGCCAGGGTCAATTAATGATCATAATATCACCCAATCAATTCACATATCTCGATAAATCCATTTGAATGTAAAATTAATTTAATATAAACGTAGGTGAAAAAGAAACAATGAATTTTATCACCCATCCTGCAGATCCTATTGGTGAGGTATGTGGGAACAGTGGAGGTATTACCTCAGGCCTGTAGGTCCCTCAAACAAAAACAATAAAGTTCTCACCTGAGTGTCCCACAAACTCACACCCTGACAAGGCTGTCCATAGCTGTCTCTGTTACCATGTCCTAAACAAAGCCTATGCGCATTCCCAACGTGCTTCCTCCTTTCTTTTAGGATTCATCTGGAGATAAATACACTGGGCTAAGGGGTACTTTGCACACTACGACATCGCAAGCCGATACTGCGATGTCGAGAGCGATAGTCCCCGCCCCTGTCGCAGCTGCGATATGTGGTGATAGCTGGCGTAGCGAAAATTATCGCTACGCCAGCTTCACATGCACTCACCTTGCCCGGCGACCCGCCTCCTTATTAAGGGGGCGGGTCGTGCGGCGTCATAGCGACATCACACGGCAGGCGGCCAATAGAAGCGGAGGGGCAGAGATGAGCGGAACGTAAACATCCCGCCCACCTCCTTCCTTCCGCATAGCCGACAGGAGCCGCAGTGAGGGAGGTAGGAGATGTTCCTCGCTCCTGCGACTTCACACACAGCGATGTGTGCTGCCGCAGGAACGAGGAATAACATCGGACCGTCGCAGCAAGGTAATTATGGTTTTCGCCGACGCTACACCGCTGATACGATTACGACGCTTTTGCGCTCGTTAATTGTATCATCTAGGCTTTACACACTACGATGTCGAGAGCGACGCCGGAAGTGCGTCACTTTCGACATGACCCCACCGACATCGCACCTGCGATGTCGTAGTGTGCAAAGTACCCCTAAGGGTCCAATATCGAATGACCAGTCTGGCCAATATCAAGGACAAATGAGGGATCAAAGACAAAGTATCACAGCACTTTATAAAACACATGGAGACCAAATAATCATGAGAGCATTAGTCTTACCTATTGGATGTGTAATAGACCATCCTGCTGCAATATCGACAGCGCAGCGTCCCATGTGTAATGCAGATGCATGCCAATCAGAATGAATTCTTCCGGTCAGTTCTAATAACCTGTGCGCTGTGAACCGCACCCTGGAACGCATGCCCAACTTATCCATCTTGTATAATAGATGAGCGATGTTTCGCACATCCTCGTCACAGTGTGTCCACTTCACTTCCCGTGCACTTATAGACTGCACTGTGGAACACATAAGAGCCAATGCATTCCAAATTTCACTGCACATGCCCATTCGAGATATCAGAAGATGTCGTCACATCCTGCGTTCTATAAACTGCATGTTGAAACACAATCCCTTCTCTTATATCTTGTGCGCCCGATATAAAATCAGTGGGTGCACGCGCAGTGCCTGAATCTTCCATTCAGAACATTTCTAATGAACGGGGATTGATGTGCAGGTGCAGTTTCATCCCATGATCGCACCACATAGTCCTGCTATCTATCATTTAGCCAATAGTAGAAACGAAGGTATCCTCAGCTCACCTGCTCCTCGGGCTGCCAATCCTTGCGGGTGCCAGGGATCCGCGGGTAGGTTCCAACCGGTTAGGAGTAAATGCAAAGGAGGAAAAGATCCGGCACAATCTCCTCTGGATAAAATGTCAAAGCTTTATTAGCAAATATTAAAAAGATTCCATCCGTGGAAACAAAAGGAGGGTGTTAACCCATGGAAACTACGCGTTTCGGACTTCCATATTAAAAGCAAAAGAGTCCTTAATCATAAGTCTTTTCCTCCTTTGCATTTATATCTATCATTTAGCGCATGAGTTTTAAAAAAACCCAAAAGATGAATTAAACAGGGCAAGTTCTTACATGTGTAATCTGTTTAACGTAATCCCAACTGGTTAGCTAGGTGTCTGCAGCAATGCTATATTATGTCCCATATTGAATTATTATGTCCCATATTTTCTGGATTGGATGAAAATGAAAAAGAATATGAAGACTATGGAGCTGAAGCTACGGGCGAAGACATGGAGATGAGTATGTACCTGATAAAGCAGCCAGAATGCTTTACTTAACATGAATTAAATGATCTCATCAGAGACCTTTCATTGTCAAAAGATAAAGCTGTACTTCTCGCATCTAGGTTGAAACAGAAGAATCTTCATGATAATGTCAAAGTGTGTTATTACTGAAACAGAAGTAACACTTTAACACAATTTTTCACCATTGACGGATCAATGGTGTACTGTAACAATGGGAATGGCCTCTTTGAAGAACTAAATCAAGAGTATTTTGTTGCTAATTGGCGATTGTTTATTGACTCCTCCCAGAGAAGTTTGAAAACAGTGTTGCTTTACAATGGAAATATGAAACCATCAATCCCTATTGCTCACTCATTGTTACGTCACCACCGGAGTCCGCTCCATCGACTTCTACTCCGATCGCAAGGCGACGCTATGTTCCTGCCGTGGATAGTGCTGGTGATGGGAGAGGAGTCGATGCCAGCGGCACTGGTGGGCTCTGCTCATCCACTGATCTGTGTTTCCTGGGGATCTGCAGTACCACTGGCTGACTGTAGGTGTCGGGTGTCTCCCAGCTGAAGTACCATCATTCAGCTACAGCCAATGGGAAGACAGCACACCCTTCTTAATTCCCCTCCTGTCTGCTGATCTCTGCCAGAAATAGTTCTGAAAATTCTGGCTCTTGTTGCGTCCTGTTCTGTTATTTCATGTGCTGATTACTGCGTGTTTCCTGCCTACCCTCCTGCGTGCTGTTTTTGTACCTTGCTGCCCGATCCGTTTTTTGACCTCTGCTTGTTTCTGATTACATCCTTGCCTGCCGATTCTGTCCCTGTTCCGCAATTCCTGATTTGACCCTGCCTGACGACTACTCTCTCAGACTGCAGCCTTTCACAGGTAGTGATCACCTGGGCCCTGTGTAATTCCAAATCCCTGTATAGGGGATAAAGGGTTTCAGGGTTCTGGGGGTCCTGCTTGATGAGTGACTTCCCTCTAGCATCTCCATTACAGCCCATCTGAGTCTGTGGATCCAGGCAGGCGTTACATTATCTCTGGCCCATCTAACACACACACACAAAGGAAAGAAAAAAATGAATTCTCTACATATTGTGTTAAACCAGGTGCACACCCTGTCTGGCCTTTTTCAAGGACTTGCACAGCAAGTGCAAGAGCTCAAGTTTGCTCAGGTTCAAGCCCCTGCAGCACCTACCTCACCATGTCCAGAGTCCCATCGACTACAAGGGAGGAAATCACGTTGTGGAACCAATCCTGGAGAGCCTGGATATCAGAGGCAATCACTTCCAAAGGAGCACCAGCACCTGAGTGGGCCCCAGGATACTCACTCAGGCGCCCAAGTACTCCCTGCAGACATTATGAGGTTAATGTTACCTGTCCAATTGTCTCACTGGGAAAATGTTTGCGGCTGCAGGCCTTTATTGATTGTAGTTCTGCAGCTAATTTCATAGACTCTATTGTAGCAAAAGAGCTGGGTTTACCTTTGCTAAGGTTAAATGCACCTATTAGAATATCTGCTATCGATAGTACACCTCTCACGCAGGGTGTGGTTACTTTTGTAACTCCAGAGATCTCTATGCTTGTTGGGGCTCTGCATGTAGAAACTGTGTCATTTTTTGTTCTTGAGAATCTGATGTCAGTAGTGGTATTGGGCATGCCATGGCTGCGCAAACATAACCCGGTCATAGACTGGCACCAGGGTGAGATTGTGTGCTAGAGCCCTGAGTGTCAGGAGACATGTATGTCTTTATCTGTTAACCTTACTAGAGCTGAACCTATCTTCATACCTCATGCATTCAGGGTTTTTGCTGATGTGTTTTCTGTTTCTGGCTCTGAAAGATTACCTCCGCGCAGCGTATATGACTGCCCCATAGATTTGGTCCCCAATTCCCGACTCCCCAAGGGTAAAATTTATAATCTTTCTGGTCCGGAGCGTCAGGCCATGAAAGATTATATAGCAGACAGTCTGCAGAAAGGGTTAATCAGACCATCCAGGTCACCAGTCGGCGCTGGATTCTTTTTCGTTGATGATAAAAAAGATGGTGGCCTCAGACCTTGTATTGACTACCGTGAACTTAATGCTATTACTGTAAGGAATCAGTACCCCCTGCCACTCTTCCCCGATCTCTTTAACCAGCTCATAGGAGCCCGGTTGTTCACCAAGCTGGATCTCAGGAGTGCATATAACCTAATCCACATAAGAGAAGGAGATGAGTGGAAAACAGCATTTAATACTCCAGAGGGACACTATGAGTACCTGGTAATGCCTTTTGGGTTAAGTAATGCGCCGGCTGTCTTTCAGAACTTTGTTAATTACATTTTCAGAGATATCTGTGGTCAGTATGTGGTGGTCTATCTGGATAACATTCTGATTTATTCTCCCGATGCTACATCACATGTCCAACATGTTCACACTGTGCTCCAGAGACTCAGGGAGAACTCCCTATTTGCTAAATACGAGAAATGTGTTTTTTTGAGGCAGAGGTTAATTTCCTGGGTTATATATTGTCTGCAGAAGGCTTCCGCATGGATCCCTTTAAGCTTCAACCGATTAAGGAGTGGGTGCAACCCAAGTCTCTGAAAGCCTTGCAGCATTTCCTTGGATTTGCTAATTATTATCACAAATTCATTAGAGATTTTTCCAAAATTGCCAAACCCCTCACCAATTTGACTAAAAAGGGGGCTGATGTGGTTACTTGGAAGCGATCCATGCCTTCTCAAAATTAAAAGACTGTTTTTCCTCAGACCTGATTCTGGTTCAGCCTGACCTTATGCGTCCGTTTATTGTGGAAGTCGATGCATCCGAGGTTGGTGTGGGAGCTGTGCTATCCCAAGGTACTCCGTCTCTCACTCAGCTTCATCCTTGTGCCTTCTTTTCTTGCAAGTTTTCTCACACGGAGAGAAATTGTGATATTGGTAATCGAGAGCTGTTGGCAATCAAATGGGCCTTCGAGGAATGGCACCACTTCCTCGAAGGCGTCAAACCTAACGTCACAGTTCTCACAAACCATAAGAACCTCACTTATCTGGAATCTGCTAAGAGACTCAATCCTAGGCAAGCCAGGTGGGCATTGTTCTTCTCCAGATTTGATTTCGTGGTAACGTTTCGGCCTGGTACCAAGAACACCAGAGCTGATGCACTTTCCCGTAGCTTCTGTCCCTCTCATTCGGAAAACTCTGAACCAGTCCCTATTTTAGCTAAAGGCATTAATATGTCATCTGTTTCCTTAGATTTAATAGAAGAGGTCCAGAATACCCAAGACCAAGCTCCTGAAACCTCTCCTGACTGTAAGCTGTTTGTCGCCCCCTCACTTCGCCTACGGGTATTTCAGGAATCCCACAATTCTGTGCTAGCAGGTCACCCTGGTATCGGCAATACCCTCCGATTAGTAACCAGGTATTTTTGGTGGCCAACTATAGTGATTGATTGTAAGGAATATGTACTGGCTTGTGAAACTCGTGCTCGAGCCAAGGCACCCCGTACCCGCCCTGCCGGATTTCTCCAGTCCCTACCTACTCCAGCAAGCCCTTGGACCCACCTCTCCATGGAATTCATCACTGACCTTCCACCCTCAGAAGGGAAGACTTGTAACTGGGTAGTAGTGGATAGATTCAGCAAACAATGTAATTTTGTTCCTGTGTCCGGATTACCTAATTCTGAAACTCTTAGCAGGTTGTTCATTAGGCATATTGTGCGGTTACACGGGGTTCTGGAAAATATTATTTCTGACCGAGGAACACAACTCGTCTCGAAATTCTGGACGGCGTTCTGTAAAAAGATCAATATAGAGTTATCTTTTTTATCTGCCTACCACCCGGAGACCAATGGTCAGACTGAACGTTCCAATCAAACCCTTGAACAATATCTCTGGTGTTATGTGTCTGACCGTCAGTCTGACTGGGTGGAATATCTGCCGCTAGCTGAGTTCGCCATCAATAATCAGTATCAGGAATCCATCCAGACTACCCCCTTTTTCTGCAATTTAGGGTTGCATCCACGTTTTGGTTCTTTTTCTTCCTCTGTGGTGGATACTCCTGAGGCTGACAAAACTGTGGACAAGCTGAAGGCTATCTGGTCTGAGGTGAAAGAGAACTGGAAGAAGGCAAAGGTTGGTCAAGCCTCCTCTGCTAATAAGAGACGTTCCATGGGCCCAAACCTTGGCGTTGGGGATAAGTTATGGTTATCCACACGGAGCATTAAACTCAAGGTCCATTCTGCTAAGCTGGGTCCCAGACTTATTGGACCTTACGAGATACTTAAGGTCATTAATCCTACAGCTTTCTGCCTGCAACTCCCCCCATCTTTTAAGATATCTAATGTGTTCCACAAGTCCCTCCTCAAGTTATATCGTGTCCCCATTCACCCAGTCGGGGCCCCCGCTCCTCCTGTTTTGGTTGAAGGTAACTTGGAGTATGAGGTACAAAGAATACTTGTTTCCCGTGTTGTCCGAGGGACGGTACAGTATTTGGTACATTGGAGGGGTTATGGCCCTGAGGAGAGGTCATGGGTCCCTGCGAGCGATATTCATGCTAAGGGTCTGGTCCGGCGGTTTCACCTACAATTTCCTAGCAAGCCAGGTTTTGAGGGTCCTGAGGCCCCTCGTGGAGGAGGGGTACTGTTACGTCACCACCAGAGTCCGCTTCATCAACTTCAACTCCGATCGCCAGGCGACGCCGTGTTCCTAACGTGGATAGTGCTGGTGATGGGAGAGGAGTTGATGGCAGCGGCGCTGGTGGCCTCCGCTCATCCACTGATCTGTGTTTCCTCGGGATCTGCAGTACCACTGGCTGACTGTAGGTGCCAGGTGTCTCCCAGCTGAAGTACCATCATTCAGCTACAGCCAATGGGAAGACACCACACCCTTCTTAATTCCCCTCCTGTCTGCTGACCTCTGCCAGAGATAGTTCTGAAAATTCTGGCTCCTGTTGCGTCCTGTTCTGTTATTTCATGTGCTGATTACCGCTTGTTTCCTGACTACCCTCCTGCCTGCTGTTTTTGTACCTCGCTGCCTGATACGGCTTTTGACCTCTGCTTGTTTCTGATTACGTCCTTGCCTGCCGATTTTGTCCCTGTTCCGCAATTCCTGGTTTGACCCTGCCTGACGACTACTCACTCAGACTGCAGCCTTCCACAGGTAGTGATCTCCAGGGCCCTGTGTAATTCCAAATCCCTGTATAGGGGTTAAAGGGTTTCAGGGTTCTGGGGGTCCTGCTTGATGAGTGGCTTCCTTCTGGCCTCTCCATTACAGCCCATCTGAGTCTGTGGATCCAGCCAGGCGTTGACACTTATGTCATCTAAAGGAACGTTATGACAATATGTCAGTTGTTTTGGATGCTATACAATATAAGCATCATCTATGGGATATCTGTGGAGATGTGAAAGTGATTGGTCTGCTAATGGGTATGCAAGGAGGTTTCAAAAATATTGTTGCTTCTTGTGTTTATGGGACAGTAGAAATACAGTAGAGCATTATGTTCCTTGTGATTGGGGACAGAGAAACATCTATGCTCCTGTCGCGGGCGGAGGAGGGGACGCTGCGCTCTCCCACTGCTCGGGTCCGGCTGCTGCTGCTCGGTGGTGGCTCGAGCGGTGGGCCGGATCCCGGGGACTCGAGCGGCGTTCCTCGCCCGTGAGTGAAAAGGGTGGGGATTTGATTGTGGGGATTTGGTTATTGTCGGTGGCGCCACCCACGGTTGTGGTGATATTGGTGACACCACCGCTGCTCTGGACGGGGATCCCGGGAGCGATGACAGGGAGCAGCCTGGATGTTAGTTCTCCCCTCCGTGGGTAGGGGGTTGGTTGTCCCGAGGCCCGGTGATGGGGTAGGGATGGATGGCAGGCGGGTTACGGGGCCTGACGAGGTGCAGGGTCGCGGGGGCAGCGCTGTGCCGCACGGCACGGTGGTACTCACTCAGCCAATGATGAAGACACAGTTCTCGGTAAAACACACGGCTGGATGGACGGGTCCCACAGACGGCTGCGGTGTTTCTCCTCCCGGCAGGTTGATGGTGACTGCCTTTCCCTGCACCTGTGTAAAGTGTGTACGGTTCCAATGGGTTCCCACCGGTAACCCGCTCCCCCAGCTTGGATATGGGCTGAAGGAGCCCCTTTTGCCCGCAGGCTCTGGCCCTGGGAACTTTAGCCTTGGCGGTGACTGTGTTTCCCTCTAACGGTTGGACGGTTGCCTTCTGTCGGGACTTGGCTGCTGGGAAACCCAGCAGGTTCCCTTCGCTAACGGATTTGGCAAATTCACGGTGACTCCTAGCCTTGCCGGGGTCTGTAAGCCCCTGCCGGATGGTGCTGGCTTCTCTTTGCGTGCCGGTCCGGTACCGCCGGGCCACCGCCCGTCCACGGTCCTTACGGCGAGCTCCAATAGGCCACTCCTGCAGACGGTCACCACCGTCTGCCAACCTTGCTGATCCGTCCGGGCCACACACCCGGACCAACTTCAGGCTGCTCGTTTACCACTTTCCTTCCTTCCACTTTCAACTCCAAACTCTATCTGCCTGGTTTTCCCGCCTCCAGGACTGTGAACTCCTCGGTGGGTGGGACCAACCGCCTGGCCCACCCCCTGGTGTGGACATCAGCCCCTGGAGGAAGGCAACAAGGATTTGTGTTTGACTTCGATGTGCCTGACCGGGGTGTGGGGTGTGTTGGTGTAGTTACCTGTGGCCCCTGGCTTGTCCAGGGCGCCACACTCCAGGTAGAGACAATGTTCAACATATTCCTTTAGTTGCTCCAACACAATTCTTTCTTCCTCCACTACATATGAAGTTGGGATTCATTAAAAACTTTGTGAAAGTCAAAGACAAATTCACAAGGGTTCCAGGACATTTCACAGAAATTCTCCAGCATTTCACCAGCAAAACTGAAGAAAGGGGCATTTGTTGGTCCTCAGATCAGAGAGCTTATGACACATGATGTGTTTGAAGGAACTCTAAATGATAAGGAATTGAGATCTTGGAAAAGCTTCAAGTGGATCTGTGAAAACATCTTAGTAAGAAACAAATCTCCAGATTATGTTGAAGGTGTTGAGGAACTGCTAAATGCAACCAGTGTCTTGGATATGACATGTCTCTGAAAATGCACTTTTTACATTCACATTTAGATTTCCTCCCTCAAAATCTTGGGGATGTAAGCGATGAACAAGGCGAGCGGTATCACCAGGACATTAAAGTAATGGAACACCGCTATCAGGATTTTTGGAATGACTCAATGATGGCAGATTACTGTTGGATGTTATATAGGGACAACCCCCAAAAATTGTATCAACGACAGTCTAATGCAGGGGTGGGGAACCTTTTTACTGCCGGGGGCCATTTGGAATTTCCTACTAACCTTTGGGGGCCGCACAACATTATCAACTTGAAAAATTTGGTCAAACGATTAATTAACTCACCCTTACTGTGGAGGCAGGAGCTGCTTCTGTTTGGTGTGACTGTGTGTTCGGTGATATTGATCATCTTGTTTCTCACAGCTGCTTTTCCAGGTTTGTCTCGGTCTGGAGATGCTGGGGGCATATAGATCACAGGAGGGGCTGGGGTGCATAAATTACAGGAGACACTGGGAGTACACATCACAGGAGGGGCTGGGGCATATGCATCACAGGAGGGGGCTGGGGCATATACATCAGTAGGGGTGCATGGACAGCCTTGGCTGTGGCACAGACAGCACTAGGTGGCTGCACGGACTGCACTAGGTGGCTGCACGGACTACACTAGGTGGAAGCACGGACTGCACTAGGTGGCAGCACGGACTGCACTAGGTGGCAGCACGGACTGCACTAGGTGGCAGCACGGACTGCACTAGGTGGCAGCACGGACTGCACTAGGTGGCAGCACAGACTGCACTAGGTGGCAGCACGGACTGCACTAGGTGGTAGCACAGACAGCACTAGGTGGCAGCACAGACAGCACTAGGTGGCAGCACAGACAGCACTAGGTGGCAGCACAGACAGCACTAGGTGGCATCACTAGGGAGACACAGAGAAGTCTGGGGGAGCATAGACATCAACAGGAGGGCACAGACTGGGGGGCATAGAAAGCAGTGGGAGGGTACAGACAGCAGTAGCAAGTTCAGAGCACTGGGGGGTACATAGTACTGAGGGGTGGCACACAGCACTGGGGAGCACGGACAGCATAAGGGGGCACAGACAGCACTGACCGTGGCATGGACAGCACTGGTGGCAGCATGGACAGCATTAGGTGGTGCGGACAGCACTGGGGGGGCATAGACATCACCCAAGGGGTACAGACATTACTAGGGGAGCACACACAGTACTAAGGGGTAAACACTGTACTAGGGGTGTACTCAACATTAGGGGGTACACACTGCAGTAGGGGGTACACACTGCATTAGGGGGTACACACTGCATTAGGGGGTACACACTGCATTAGGGGGTACACACAGCATTAGGGGGTACACACAGCATTAGGGGGGTACACAGCACTGGGGGGTACACACAGCATTAGGGGGATACACAGCATTAGGGGGTACACAGCACGAGGGGGTACACAGCACTGGGGGGTACACAGAATTGAAGGGTACACACAGCACTAGGGAGTACACAGCACTTAGCGGGGGGGGGGGGGGCGGCAGCGATGGGTTGCGTACTCACAGTGAGGGGGAGGAGGAGTCACGCAGACAGCAGGTCCGGGAGGCTGGTAAATCTGCTGCAGCTCTTCTGTGACATATCGCAGCGTGCTGCTGACCCCGCCCACCAGAGCAGAGAGCACACTAGCACAGGCCGGGGTTAAGCCTAGAATGTATGGGCTGCACTCAGGTCCTGGAAGTCAGGATCTGGATAGAGCTCGTACATTCTAGCATCTACCCTCAAGGCATCAGGCAGTGAGATTTAAAGGGCCGGCAGCCGGGAAAAGCGCGGCTGCTGCCAGAGCACAGCGGTCCCTCAGAATGTGCCTGGGGGCCGCATAAAAAGTCGTGACGGGCCGTATACGGCCCGCGGGCCGGAGGTTCCCCACCCCTGGTCTAATGTCACCATTTTTAATTTCTGCTCATATTTTGGTTTCTATTTTGCATGTGAAATTATTTTGGTTAAAAAAAAACGATTTTGTAAGGTGAAGTTTTTTTTTCTATGTAGATTACAGTTTTTTTAATGTCGCCAGTATATTTCCTATACCTTATAATAATGATGATGCTCCATGGAAACTATACGTGCTACAGAACAGCTATAGACGTTTTTGAAATCAGGACAAAAAGTTGATTCAGAAAAGTACAAAGTCACCTGCGATGATTCCAAAAAATATTTTTTTGTAGACCTGTGTAATAAATCTCGCAGACGCCTTATTAGTCAATCTCGATTTTGGAACCAGTAAATTGCTTGTTGATTTACTCTTCGTATAGGTATATGCTTTCTTCACTATGGTCTTGGGGTAACCCCTGGCTCGGAACCTATCCCTCAATTCCCTTGCTTGACTCTTAAACACTTTCTCATCTTAGTAGTTGTCATGATGTATTTTACCTTCTCACTGTATTTGCTGTAATACTATGTCTTGGTATGTAAGTAACCATACCTTCCCCCCATCTCCTGTGTCTCTGGGCCCATAATGCAATTATCTCTTGTCCACACAGCCAGGGGAACTTCTCATTGTTTCGTAAGCAGTGGATAACGCCAACTACACAAACCTGTAGACATCTCGGAGCCAACCTTCTAGAATCTTCTAGTGGGCCCAACCATTGCATAGACCCCTACCCTTGAGGGGCGGGCCCACGAGCTCAGACAATTCACTCCTGTTTCTAAATGCAGTTGGGAGCTGAGTTTGGAAGAGGAAGGGAGCGAGATCTGATTCTGCGGACAGATCTCGCCGTCCAGTGGATTGTGTGGGATTTCTGGAACTCTGAAGAGGACTATTTCGTCATGATCTGGCACTTTGGATTATCGGGAGGTGCCCCCCGAATCTGTTTTATTTGGACTTGTCGTGTGTTGTTCCTGTATTCCTGTTAGTAAATCTGTTGGATCATCCTCGGCCTGTTGTCTCTCTTTGCTGTACACCCCGTCACAGTAGTTTCTCTGTATCCTAAGATACTGCCCCTGAGGGATACTTTTTTTCAAACTTTCTGGGTGGTTACCACAACCCAGCAGGGAATTCGTTGATGTAGACTTACGGTAGGTGAATTTTATGATCTCACATCTACTTTCTTGTTAACCAAAACATCCAAAAATGCCAAAGAAGATGAATTGATCTCAAAAGTAAATCTTGGGCCAATTATTAAGGCCGTTAACAAAACTTCTGAATTCCTCATTCCAGATCACAAATATGTTGTCAATATAACGTGCCCACATTTCGATCTTATCAATGGCACCTGTTGAACTTTCATCACAAAATACACAGGTCTCCTCCTACCAGTCCAGGAACAAATTAGCATAAGTTGCAGCACAAGAGTTCCCCATAGCAGTGCCCCTGAGCTGGTGGTAAAACCTGTGATCAAAGAGAAAAAAACTCCTTGTCAGACAATATCTCAGGAGCCTGAGAATGAACTGTGCTAAGGAGGTGTCTAATTAGGGTTAGGCCACTGATATGAAGGATCAAAGAGTATAATCCTTCTACATCGATGCTAACAAGAAATGCTCCAACATCAACGGAGAAGCCATCCATTTTCCAAAGTAAATTCAAGGTATCCCTCAATTAGGAACGCAAGGCTACCACAAAGCTTTTCAAGACCTCCTCCATATACAGTGTGTCCACCCATATCCTGTCCACCGCCATTAACTTGAGAACGGCGGCAGTTATAGGCATAGAAGTGGTGTCTAGGTATAGTAAAGTAGCCATGCGCTACGCAATCAAACCACCTATAGCGCCACCTGGTGGAAAACAACGGAGTTAGCATTTTTATCTCAAAAACGGAACGAGATAGAGAAAAAAGTGAATTACAAAGTTGTAGGGCATCATCAATTCAATGGGAATCGACACCTTGCATACATAAATAATATGATTAGAACGTGTAAAACTCACAAGGCTGCGGACGTGAAGCGATACCTCATGGAGACCTTCCTACAAGTCATTGGGTATGGTGGCTGCGTGGAGTGGCTTCCACGCTCACCTGGCCTGACCCCATTGGACTTCTTTCTGTGAGGTGACATCAAACAGCAGGTGTATGCGACCCCTCCACCAACATTGCAGGACCTACGACGACGTATCACAGATGCTTGTGAAAACGTGTCACCTACCATGTTGCACAACGTGCAGCAAGATACAGTATGCTGTGCAGAGTCCAGATGTGCATTGCAGCTGACGGGGGACACTTTGAGCATCAAAGTTAAATGAGCGCCATATGCGTGACCAGCATTCAATGTTTTGGGGGGGGTCATTGGTTTCATATCATAGCACTTCTGTATGCAAGGTGTCGATTCGTATTGAATTGATGATGCCCTACAACTTTGTAATTCACTTTTTTCTCTATCTCGTTCCGTTTTCAAGAAAAAAATGCTAACACCGTTGTTTTCCACCAGGTGGCGCTATAGGTGGTTTCATTGCGTAGCGCATGGCTACTTTACTATACCTAGACACCACTTCTATGCCTATAGCTGCCGCCGTTCTCAAGTTAATGGCGGTGGATAGGATATGGGTGGACACACTGTATATAGGTGCGGGTATACAGGATATGGGTGGACACACTGTATATAGGTGCGGTGGACAGGATATGGGTGTACACACTGTATATAGGTGCGGTGTATACAGGATATGGGTGGACACACTGTATATAGGTGCGGTGTATACAGGATATTATTATTATTATTTATTATTATAGCGCCATTTATTCCATGGCGCTTTACAAGTGAAAGAGGGTATACGTACAACAATCATTAACAGTACAAGACAGACTGGTATAGGAGGAGAGAGGACCCTGCCCGCGAGGGCTCACAGTCTACAGGGAATGGGTGATGGTACAATAGGTGAGGACAGAGCTGGTTGCGCAGTGGTCTACTGGGCTGAGGGCTATTGTAGGTTGTAGGCTTGTTGGAAGAGGTGGGTCTTGAGGTTCCTCTTGAAGCTTTCCACGGTAGGGGAGAGTCTGATGTGCTGAGGTAGAGCGTTCCAGAGTATGGGGGATGCACGGGAGAAATCTTGTACACGATTGTGGGAAGAGGAGATAAGAGAGGAGCAGAGAAGGAGATCTTGTGAGGATCTAAGGTTGCGTGCAGGTAGGTACTGGGAGACTAGGTCACAGATGTAGGGAGGAGACAGGTTGTGCATGGCTTTGTATGTCATGGTTAATGTTTTGAACTGGAGTCGTTGGGCGATGGGAAGCCAGTGAAGGGATTGGCAGAGTGGCGAGGCTGGGGAGTAGCGAGGGGAGAGGTGGATTAAGCGGGCTGCAGAGTTTAGGATAGATTGGAGGGGTGCAAGAGTGTTGGAAGGGAGGCCAGAGAGCAGGAGGTTGCAGTAGTCGAGGCGGGAGATGATGAGGGCATGCACTAATGTTTTTGCAGATTCTTGGTTAAGAAAAGCACGGATCCGGGAGATATTTTTGAGTTGTAATCGGCATGAGGTGAAGAGGGCTTGGATGTGTGGCTTGAAGGATAGAGCAGAGTCGAGGGTCACTCCAAGGCAACGAGCTTGTGAGACTGGGGTGAGTGAGCAACCATCAAGTTTGATGGAAAGGCTTGTTGGAGGAGATGAGTGAGGAGGAGGAAAGACAATGAACTCTGTTTTGTCCATGTTAAGTTTTAGGAATCGTGCAGAGAAGAAGGATGAAATAGCAGACAAACATTGTGGTATTTTGGTTAGTAGAGAGGTAATGTCAGGTCCAGAGAGGTAGATCTGTGTGTCATCGGCATAGAGATGATACTGGAAGCCGTGGGACTCTATGAGCTGTCCCAAGCCGAAGGTGTAGATGGAGAACAGCAGGGGTCCAAGAACTGAGCCTTGAGGGACACCGACAGATAGGGGGCGAGATGAGGAAGTGGTGTGAGAATGGGAGACGCTGAAAGTTCGGTCGGTTAAGTATGAGGAGATCCAAGATAGGGCCAAGTCTGTGATGCCCAGAGATGAGAGAATCTGTAGTAGGAGGGAATGGTCTACTGTGTCGAAGGCAGAAGACAGGTCCAGGAGGAGGAGGATAGAGTAGTGTCGCTTGGCTTTGGCGGTTAGTAGATCATTGGTGACTTTGGTTAGGGCAGTTTCGGTAGAATGATGTGGTCGGAAGCCAGATTGAAGCCGGTCAAAGAGGGAGCAGGAGGAGAGGTATGAGGACAATTCAAGATGGACATGCTGTTCCAGTAGTTTTGAGGCGTAGGGGAGAAGGGATATGGGGCGATAGTTTGACACAGAGGATGGGTCAAGGGAGGGCTTTTTGAGGATGGGTGTAATAGAGGCATGTTTAAAGCATGAAGGGAATACACCACTTGCTAGTGATAGGTTGAAGAGATGGGTTAGGGCTGGGATGAGGACTGCGGTGATGTTGGGGATGAGGTGCGATGGGAGCGGGTCCAGTGCACAGGTGGTTAGATGTGATCTTGAGAGTAGAGTGGAGAGATTGTTTTCTGTCATGGTGGAGAAGCTGGATTTGGAGGAAGAGGGATGAGTAGCTATGATGAGGGGCTGTGGTGATTGTGGGCCAAAGCTTGCTCTGATGTTGTCAATCTTCCGCTTGAAGAAAGAGGCAAAGTCTTCAGCTGAGAGGAGAGGAGAGGGAGGTGGTGCCGGAGGACGGAGGAGAGAATTGAAAGTGTTGAATAGCTGTTTAGGGTTGTGAGAGAGAGAAGATATGAGGGATGAGAAGTAGGTTTGTTTAGCAGCAGTGAGTGTGGACTTGAAAGTGGTGAGGGACTCTTTATATGCAATGAAGTGCTCAGTGGAATGAGACCTCTTCCATCTGCGCTCAGCAATTCTGGAAGCCCGTCTAAGTTCTTTAGTCTGCCTTGTGTGCCAGGGTTGCCTGTTGATTGTGCGGGTTTTGGTGTGTGTGAGGGGGGCAGCTGATTCGAGAGCTGCAGAGATTGTAGTGTTGTATAAAGTTGCAGCGGCATCTGCATCATGTAGAAATGCAATGTCTGTGAGGGGGAGAAGGGACTGAGAAAGGGCGTGTAAATCAATGTGTTTGATATTTCTGCGAGGGTGTGAAAATTTGTGGAGGGGGGGTTGCATACTTGGAGAAGAGAGGGAAGAGAATGTGAGTAGGTTGTGGTCAGACAGGGGGAGGGGCGAGTTAGAGAGGTTAGATAGGGAACAGAGGCGAGTGAAGATGAGGTCCAGCGTGTGGCCATCTTTGTGAGTAGCTGCAGAAGACCATTGGGTGAGGCTGAAGGAGGAAGTGAGTGTTAGAAGTTTGGAGACAGATGAGTGGGAAGTGTCAATGGGGATATTGAAATCACCCATGATGATGGTGGGGATGTCGGTGGAAAGGAAGTGTAGTAGCCAGGTGGTGAAATGGTCAAAAAAGGCAGTGGCTGGTCCTGGAGGGCGGTAAATGACAGCCAGCTGAAGGTTGGAGGGGGCGTAGATGCGTACGGAGTGCACCTCAAAAGAGGGGAGAGTAACAGAGGGTGGTAGTGGAATTGGTGTAAAGGAGCATTGGTCGGACAGGAGCAAACCAACTCCTCCACCATGCTTGTTACTGGGGCGGGGGGTGTGAGAGAGTTGGAGACCGCCATAAGAAAGTGCAGCAGGAGAGGCAGTGTCAGAGAGGGTGAGCCAGGAGAGGCAGTGTCAGAGGGGGTGAGCCAGGTTTCAGTGATGGCGAGGAAGGAGAGTTTATTAGTGATGAACAGATCATGAATATAGGATAGTTTGTTGCAGACAGAGCGAGCGTTCCATAGAGCTCCTGTTAGTGGGACTGGGGGAGCGGGGGCTGGGTGAATGGGTATGAGGTTTGTGAGGTTGCGGAAATTTGTGTTAGGTTGTTGGAGAGGGTTTGAAGTGACAATAGGGATGTGGTGAGGAGGACCAGGATTTGGAGCAATATCCCCAGCAGTGAGGAGAAGCAGTGAGAGTGTTAGTAGGTGGGAGCAGGAGAGGCCATGAGGTGGCCGTGTGTGTCTGGAGACACTGGGTGAAATGTGGAGGAAAATATCTGAGGGGAAGGTGAGATGGGTGGGGAGGATGGAGGGAGAGATGAATAGTTCATTACTGGCTTTAGGGATCAGAGGGGGCATTAAAAAGTGAAGTATTATAGGGGAGAAAGTAAAGAAAAACACAAACATTGTTTACAGTGACTATGTATGCTGTTACCTTCCGGTCACTTCCGGCCCAATTCAATGCATCATACTTATATGGTGCATACTTATATTGGTGCAGACGAAAAGTCTTGTGCAGACTTTTAATTGCCCCAATATATACATATACAAGTGCACTCAGCTGTGAAGGGGTGGGGTGCAAGACTAACCCCTTGATCACTCAAAAAAAACAAAAAAAAGCAGCTTAACATAGGCAACATAAACAAAGGTCATAAAAGGGGGGTGCAAAACAGGGGGGGAAAGATCACACAGATGCTGGAGGATGTCAGGAAGATATTGAAGCAAAGAAAGAACAGGTCAGATATAGTGCAAAAGGAGAGTGCATGAATTGACATACCAGGTATTAGCACACACAGCAGAGCAAAGTGGAGTGAAGATCAGTTCATGGGAAAGTAGAGTGCATGAATTGACATACCAGGTATTAAGGATATGGGTGGACACACTGTATATAGGTGCGGTGTATACAGGATATGGGTGGACACACTGTATATAGGTGCGATGTATACAGGATATGGGTGGACACACTGTATATAGGTGCGGTGTATACAGGATATGGGTGGACACACTGTATATAGGTGCGATGTATACAGGATATGGGTGGACACACTGTATATAGGTGTGGTGTATACAGGATATGGGTGGACACACTGTATATAGGTGCGGTGTATACAGGATATGGGTGGACACACTGTATATAGGTGTGGTGTATACAGGATATGGGTGGACACACTGTATATAGGTGCGGTGTATACAGGATATGGGGGGACACACTGTATATAGGTGCGGTGTATACAGGATATGGGTGGACACACTGTATATAGGTGCGATGTATACAGGATATGGGTGGACACACTGTATATAGGTGCGATGTATACAGGATATGGGTGGACACACTGTATATAGGTGCGGTGTATACAGGATATGGGTGGACACACTGTATATAGGTGCGATGTATACAGGATATGGGTGGACACACTGTATATAGGTGCGGTGTATACAGGATATGGGTGGACACACTGTATATAGGTGCGATGTATACAGGATATGGGTGGACACACTGTATATAGGTGCGGTGTATACAGGATATGGGTGGACACACTGTATATAGGTGCGATGTATACAGGATATGGGTGGACACACTGTATATAGGTGTGGTGTATACAGGATATGGGTGGACACACTGTATATAGGTGCGGTGTATACAGGATATGGGTGGACACACTGTATATAGGTGTGGTGTATACAGGATATGGGTGGACACACTGTATATAGGTGCGGTGTATACAGGATATGGGGGGACACACTGTATATAGGTGCGGTGTATACAGGATATGGGTGGACACACTGTATATAGGTGCGATGTATACAGGATATGGGTGGACACACTGTATATAGGTGCGATGTATACAGGATATGGGTGGACACACTGTATATAGGTGCGGTGTATACAGGATATGGGTGGACACACTGTATATAGGTGCGATGTATACAGGATATGGGTGGACACACTGTATATAGGTGCGGTGTATACAGGATATGGGTGGACACACTGTATATAGGTGCGGTGTATACAGGATATGGGTGGACACACTGTATATAGGTGCGGTGTATACAGGATATGGGTGGACACACTGTATATAGGGGCGGTGTATACAGGATATGGGTGGACACACTGTATATAGGTGCGATGTATACAGGATATGGGTGGACACACTGTATATAGGTGCGGTGTATACAGGATATGGGTGGACACACTGTATATAGGTGCGATGTATACAGGATATGGGTGGACACACTGTATATAGGTGCGGTGTATACAGGATATGGGTGGACACACTGTATATAGGTGCGGTGTATACAGGATATGGGTGGACACACTGTATATAGGTGCAGTGTATACAGGATATGGGTGGACACACTGTATATAGGTGCGGTGTATACAGGATATGGGTGGACACACTGTATATAGGTGCGGTGTATACAGGATATGGGTGGACACACTGTATATAGGTGCGGTGTATACAGGATATGGGTGGACACACTGTATATAGGTGCGGTGTATACAGGATATGGGTGGACACACTGTATATAGGTGCGGTGTATACAGGATATGGGTGGACACACTGTATATAGGTGCGGTGTATACAGGAGATGGGTGGACACACTGTATATAGGTGCGATGTATACAGGATATGGGTGGACACACTGTATATAGGTGCGGTGTATACAGGATATGGGTGGACACACTGTATATAGGTGCGGTGTATACAGGATATGGGTGGACACACTGTATATAGGTGCGGTGTATACAGGATATGGGTGGACACACTGTATATAGGTGCGGTGTATACAGGATATGGGTGGACACACTGTATATAGGTGCGGTGTATACAGGATATGGGTGGACACACTGTATATAGGTGCGGTGTATACAGGATATGGGTGGACACACTGTATATAGGTGCGGTGTATACAGGATATGGGTGGACACACTGTATATAGGTGCGGTGTATACAGGATATGGGTGGGCACACTGTATATAGGTGCGGTGTATACAGGATATGGGTGGACACACTGTATATAGGTGCGATGTATACAGGATATGGGTGGACACACTGTATATAGGTGCGGTGGACAGGATATGGGTGTACACACTGTATATAGGTGCGGTGTATACAGGATATGGGTGGACACACTGTATATAGGTGCGATGTATACAGGATATGGGTGGACACACTGTATATAGGTGCGGCGTATAAAGGATATGGGTGGACACACCGTATATAGGTGCGGTGTATACAGGATATAGGTGGACACACTGTATATAGGTGCGGTGTATACAGGATATGGGTGGACACACTGTATATAGGTGCGGTGTATACAGGATATGGGTGGACACACTGTATACACAGCCCTGTTCACATTGTACACCTCGTACATACACGGCTCCGTATCGTACATATCGTACCCACATGGCTCCACTTCATACACTTCGTACACATCATACACACACGGCTCTGCTCCGTTCACATTGTATACAAACGGCTCCAATTCATAAACATTACACACACATGGCTGTGTTCCATACACGTCGTACACACGCAGCTCCGCTTCATACATGTTGTGCACACACCGCTATGCTCCGTACACACACGGCTCCACTCCATACACTGAAGTGCTGACCATGTGACCCCTGACTCCTCCCCTCCATGTGACATCATCACAGGTCCTGTAAGCACAGAGCAGCCATATATCTAGTGTGCGGCTCTGCAGGTGGAGGTAGGTGCAGGGTATTATATATCTAGTGTGCGGCTCTGCAGGTGGAGGTAGGTGCAGGGTATTATATATCTAGTGTGCGGCTCTGCAGGTGGAGGTAGGTGCAGGGTATTATATATCTAGTGTGCGGCTCTGCAGGTGGAGGTAGGTGCAGGGTATTATATATCTGTGTGCGGCTCTGCAGGTGGAGGTAGGTGCAGGGTATTATATATCTAGTGTGCGGCTCTGCAGGTGGAGGTAGGTGCAGGGTATTATATATCTAGTGTGCGGCTCTGCAGGTGGAGGTAGGTGCAGGGTATTATATATCTAGTGTGCGGCTCTGCAGGTGGAGGTAGGTGCAGGGTATTATATATCTGTGTGCGGCTCTGCAGGTGGAGGTAGGTGCAGGGTATTATATATCTAGTGTGCGGCTCTGCAGGTGGAGGTAGGTGCAGGGTATTATATATCTAGTGTGCGGCTCTGCAGGTGGAGGTAGGTGCAGGGTATTATATATCTGTGTGCGGCTCTGCAGGTGGAGGTAGGTGCAGGGTATTATATATCTAGTGTGCGGCTCTGCAGGTGGAGGTAGGTGCAGGGTATTATATATCTAGTGTGCGGCTCTGCAGGTGGAGGTAGGTGCAGGGTATTATATATCTAGTGTGCGGCTCTGCAGGTGGAGGTAGGTGCAGGGTATTATATATCTAGTGTGCGGCTCTGCAGGTGGAGGTAGGTGCAGGGTATTATATATCTAGTGTGCGGCTCTGCAGGTGGAGGTAGGTGCAGGGTATTATATATCTAGTGTGCGGCTCTGCAGGTGGAGGTAGGTGCAGGGTATTATATATCTAGTGTGCGGCTCTGCAGGTGGAGGTAGGTGCAGGGTATTATATATCTAGTGTGCTGCTCTGCAGGTGGAGGTAGGTGCAGGGTATTATATATCTAGTGTGCGGCTCTGCAGGAGGAGGTAGGTGCAGGGTATTATATATCTAGTGTGCGGCTCTGCAGGTGGAGGTAGGTGCAGGGTATTATATATCTAGTGTGCGGCTCTGCAGGTGGAGGTAGGTGCAGGGTATTATATATCTAGTGTGCGGCTCTGCAGGTGGAGGTAGGTGCAGGGTATTATATATCTAGTGTGCGGCTCTGCAGGTGGAGGTAGGTGCAGGGTATTATATATCTAGTGTGCGGCTCTGCAGGTGGAGGTAGGTGCAGGGTATTATATATCTAGTGTGCGGCTCTGCAGGTGGAGGTAGGTGCAGGGTATTATATATCTAGTGTGCGGCTCTGCAGGTGGAGGTAGGTGCAGGGTATTATATATCTAGTGTGCGGCTCTGCAGGTGGAGGTAGGTGCAGGGTATTATATATCTAGTGTGCGGCTCTGCAGGTGGAGGTAGGTGCAGGGTATTATATATCTAGTGTGCGGCTCTGCAGGAGGAGGTAGGTGCAGGGTATTATATATCTAGTGTGCGGCTCTGCAGGTGGAGGTAGGTGCAGGGTATTATATATCTAGTGTGCGGCTCTGCAGGTGGAGGTAGGTGCAGGGTATTATATATCTAGTGTGCGGCTCTGCAGGTGGAGGTAGGTGCAGGGTATTATATATCTAGTGTGCGGCTCTGCAGGTGGAGGTAGGTGCAGGGTATTATATATCTAGTGTGCGGCTCTGCAGGTGGAGGTAGGTGCAGGGTATTATATATCTAGTGTGCGGCTCTGCAGGTGGAGGTAGGTGCAGGGTATTATATATCTGTGTGCGGCTCTGCAGGTGGAGGTAGGTGCAGGGTATTATATATCTAGTGTGCGGCTCTGCAGGTGGAGGTAGGTGCAGGGTATTATATATCTAGTGTGCGGCTCTGCAGGTGGAGGTAGGTGCAGGGTATTATATATCTAGTGTGCGGCTCTGCAGGTGGAGGTAGGTGCAGGGTATTATATATCTAGTGTGCGGCTCTGCAGGTGGAGGTAGGTGCAGGGTATTATATATCTAGTGTGCGGCTCTGCAGGTGGAGGTAGGTGCAGGGTATTATATATCTGTGTGCGGCTCTGCAGGTGGAGGTAGGTGCAGGGTATTATATATCTAGTGTGCGGCTCTGCAGGTGGAGGTAGGTGCAGGGTATTATATATCTAGTGTGCGGCTCTGCAGGAGGAGGTAGGTGCAGGGTATTATATATCTAGTGTGCGGCTCTGCAGGTGGAGGTAGGTGCAGGGTATTATATATCTAGTGTGCGGCTCTGCAGGTGGAGGTAGGTGCAGGGTATTATATATCTAGTGTGCGGCTCTGCAGGTGGAGGTAGGTGCAGGGTATTATATATCTAGTGTGCGGCTCTGCAGGTGGAGGTAGGTGCAGGGTATTATATATCTGTGTGCGGCTCTGCAGGTGGAGGTAGGTGCAGGGTATTATATATCTAGTGTGCGGCTCTGCAGGTGGAGGTAGGTGCAGGGTATTATATATCTAGTGTGCGGCTCTGCAGGTGGAGGTAGGTGCAGGGTATTATATATCTAGTGTGCGGCTCTGCAGGTGGAGGTAGGTGCAGGGTATTATATATCTAGTGTGCGGCTCTGCAGGTGGAGGTAGGTGCAGGGTATTATATATCTAGTGTGCGGCTCTGCAGGTGGAGGTAGGTGCAGGGTATTATATATCTGTGTGCGGCTCTGCAGGTGGAGGTAGGTGCAGGGTATTATATATCTAGTGTGCGGCTCTGCAGGTGGAGGTAGGTGCAGGGTATTATATATCTAGTGTGCGGCTCTGCAGGAGGAGGTAGGTGCAGGGTATTATATATCTAGTGTGCGGCTCTGCAGGTGGAGGTAGGTGCAGGGTATTATATATCTAGTGTGCGGCTCTGCAGGTGGAGGTAGGTGCAGGGTATTATATATCTAGTGTGCGGCTCTGCAGGTGGAGGTAGGTGCAGGGTATTATATATCTAGTGTGCGGCTCTGCAGGAGGAGGTAGGTGCAGGGTATTATATATCTAGTGTGCGGCTCTGCAGGTGGAGGTAGGTGCAGGGTATTATA
Source organism: Anomaloglossus baeobatrachus (assembly GCF_048569485.1). Taxonomy (NCBI): domain Eukaryota; kingdom Metazoa; phylum Chordata; class Amphibia; order Anura; family Aromobatidae; genus Anomaloglossus; species Anomaloglossus baeobatrachus. Next base: position 586,919,696 of record NC_134357.1, read on the forward strand.
TATCTAGTGTGCGGCTCTGCAGGTGGAGGTAGGTGCAGGGTATTATATATCCAGTGTGCGGCTCTGCAGGTGGAGGTAGGTGCAGGTTATTATATATCTAGTGTGCGGCTCTGCAGGTGGAGGTAGGTGCAGGGTATTATATATCTAGTGTGCGGCTCTGCAGGAGGAGGTAGGTGCAGGGTATTATATATCTAGTGTGCGGCTCTGCAGGTGGAGGTAGGTGCAGGGTATTATATATCTAGTGTGCGGCTCTGCAGGTGGAGGTAGGTGCAGGGTATTATATATCTAGTGTGCGGCTCTGCAGGAGGAGGTAGGTGCAGGGTATTATATATCTAGTGTGCGGCTCTGCAGGTGGAGGTAGGTGCAGGGTATTATATATCTAGTGTGCGGCTCTGCAGGTGGAGGTAGGTGCAGGGTATTATATATCTAGTGTGCGGCTCTGCAGGTGGAGGTAGGTGCAGGGTATTATATATCTAGTGTGCGGCTCTGCAGGTGGAGGTAGGTGCAGGGTATTATATATCTAGTGTGCGGCTCTGCAGGTGGAGGTAGGTGCAGGGTATTATATATCTAGTGTGCGGCTCTGCAGGTGGAGGTAGGTGCAGGGTATTATATATCTAGTGTGCGGCTCTGCAGGTGGAGGTAGGTGCAGGGTATTATATATCTAGTGTGCGGCTCTGCAGGTGGAGGTAGGTGCAGGGTATTATATATCTAGTGTGCGGCTCTGCAGGTGGAGGTAGGTGCAGGGTATTATATATCTAGTGTGCGGCTCTGCAGGAGGAGGTAGGTGCAGGGTATTATATATCTAGTGTGCGGCTCTGCAGGAGGAGGTAGGTGCAGGGTATTATATATCTGTGTGCGGCTCTGCAGGTGGAGGTAGGTGCAGGGTATTATATATCTGTGTGCGGCTCTGCAGGTGGAGGTAGGTGCAGGGTATTATATATCTAGTGTGCGGCTCTGCAGGTGGAGGTAGTTGCGGATTCTCACCTTTGTGACTATTTCATCTCTCACATATATAATGGATGACTTTTCCATGCTCGTGATTTTCTATTTTTCACCCATTTTCGTTCCATGTTCTGGTTCTTTACGGTTCAGGCGTCGTTCTTCTTTCCGTACACTATATAACAGATTGTTGTTCGGAGGCCCAAGAGGAAGTTTCCCATTGTCTCCTAGCAACCAGTCTGTTAATAATGAACTGCACACAGATGTCATCCAGGTGCTGCCAGTGTTTTTGTGGAGCGCCGACATTAAAGATGCATTTAATAAAGCAGAAAACGTAAATATTCACTTTCGTACTAGCAGAGTTAATCCCTGCTGGCCTGTGAACTGCAGCTAGGAGCTCAGGTTGCTAATGACCACTCCCAGCCGCCTCCAGTCTTTATAAGTTGCTGGAGCTGGTTCCTCATCGCCGATTATAGCTCCAGTGTTGCTCCAGCAATTCCAGTCTTTAGTGTTTGATCCAGTTTTTGGTGATCTTTTGTTTGGAAATATCCCTATTGCCAGTTTATTTCCTCCTTGTATGTTATTTCTTACTATGCACGTTTTGTCTCTCTCCTGTGTCTGATTGTAGTGTTTATGTGTTTTGGTTTTCCCATGTTTGTTGCTTTGGGGGAGACGTGGTGTTAGGCCATGGTTCGGATAGCAGTTAGGGTCACGCAGGCGGTCCAGACCTCGCTACCATTGAGCGTGCCTCTGAGATAAGTGACAGCGTCCTCAGTCTGAGAACCCATCTAGGTGCCCCTGCTTCAGCTCCCCATCAATAGCATGACACCAGCTGTCAGACTTGAGTAAACAGGAGGAGCATGTGTTTGCAGTCACTACTGTGGCTTCCCCTTGTGGGAGAATCTTTCCACAGGACGATTACCGTGTTTCTCTGTAAATAATACATGGTCTTAAATTATTTTTTGCTCAGAAAAATGCGCTACGATTTATTTTCAGGGAAACTGCTATGTACTGTTGTTTACCCCTAAAAAAAGGCAGACACCACCCCCCAGAAGAATTGCCAATACCAGACTCCCGAACATGTAGAGTAGGCAAGTGAATGGACTCCTCTCACATACAGGTCTGCGTCACTGTCAGGTCACCCGGCGTTCCACAGTACAGTCGCAACCCTCACAGAATTCGTGAGAGCGAAGTGATATTACGACTTGAATGTGTGTGTGAGCAGAACAGTGAGGGACCCGACAGAGCCACAGATTTCTGTGAGAGACCCCATCCACTGTTGGCACTTGCCAGCTGTAGTTGTTCGGGGTCTGGTGAGTTCAATTTTTTTTGTCGGGGCTGTCTTCTTTCTTTTGGTGCTGTCTTCTCTCTTTTGGAGTTGTTTGCTTTCTTTAATGAAGTGTCCTGCAGTATTCTTTAACTTTTTTAGCTATCTGGGCACTTCATTATTGAACCGCGACTAGGACTTATTTTTGGAGTAGGGCTTATATTTTAAGCATACTCCAAAAAGACTGAACATTCCTGCTAGGCATATTTTTGGGGTAAGGCTTATTTTTGGGGAAACACAATATTAGTTGAAGATTTATTTCACAAATCTGTCCTATATGCAAGATCGGCAAGAATAAAGCCATTTTTGAAAGCAACCCATAAAAAGTCACATTTGCAGCTTGCAAAAAGCCATGTAGGTAAAACAACGAACGTGTGGAAGAAGGTGTTCTGGTCAGATGAGACCAAGGTAGAAATTTTTGGGCCAAATGAAAAACACATGGAACACTAACACTACACATCACCCTGAAAACACCATCCCCACAGTCACATGGTGGAGGCCATATCTTGCTGTGGGGAGGCTTTTCTTCAACAAGGGCAGGGAAGCTGGTCACAGGTGATGGGTAGATGGATGGAGCTAAATACAGGGCAATCCTGTGGGAAAACCTGTTAGCGGCTGCAGAAGACCTGAGGCCGGGGCGTAGGTTCACCTTCGAGCAGGTCTACGACCCTAAACATCCTGCAGAGCTACAATGGAGGGCTTAGATCAAAACATACTCATATGTGTGAACGGCCCAGGTACAGTCAAGACACAAATCCATGAAGCATCTGCAACAAGACGTGAAAATTGCTGATCACAGACGTCGCCATCTAATCTCCAGAACGAGAGCTCATGTGCAATGAAGAAGCAAAAATGTGCAAAGCTGGAGAAACTGACCCCAAAAGACTTGCAGTACTAATTGCAGAAAAAGGTGGTCCTACAAAGTATTGACTCGAGGTGGGAGAGGGGTGCTGAATACAAATGCACATGTTGATTATATTTTTAAGATATTTAGAAAACCGTGCATATTTTCCTTTACAATTCACAAATACTTGTTACTTTTTGTTGGTATATTTGTTGGTATGGTATAAAAAGGTGAAAAAGTTAACCGGCTAGGTACTGTATACTTTTTCAAGGCATTGTATCGGCCCTTTAAATTTGTAGACTTTTAGCCCAGGAGAGGTATGTGTGATAAGTATTAGGATTAATGGTCCCATCAAAGAAAGGTTGCTGTCATGAGTGTGTCCCACTCTGGGGAGACCTCTCGCAAGTCTGGGATCAGAAGGTCACAGCGCCTTATTGCTCGCAGATCCTCTACTAGTATGTCAGTGAAATCTTTCTTTTAGTGCTGTAGGGGTTAAGGACTTTTTCCTATCTGGCTGTCATTGTGGCCTTAATCTTGGGTACAGCTCTTTTGCGACCATTCCCCTTCTCTATAAAAAGTCACGTGTCTTACCATCTGACGCTGGTTATAGAATATGCATTCTTAAGCTGAGCATTTTGGAAGGAGCCAGTCTCTGGAAGAAGCTGAGGAGTCATGACTATTGCAGCGGTGGTGTTTTGCTGCGGTGGGGATTCGCTCAGATAGGCACAGGTAGATGCGGAGGAAACACAGGTAACACAGTCTCTTTATCAAAAATTCCAACAGTTTATTTAAAAAAATGCATAAGCTGTAAACATAAATTGTGCCTCTCCTGGCCTAAAGGGAAGAACAAAGCCAAACACAACCACGTACCATGGGCTTTCAGTTCATTCAAAGTCCATAGTGGAAGTATAGCTGCCTCGACTCACTGGCTCCGGCCAGTACACACCTCTAGCTGAGGTGTGACCCTGCATCCCAGAACTGTCCAGCTGGGCTGCAGTCTCTTTCCAATCTCATCCAGTATGACTTCCACAGACTTCTTCAGACTTCCTCCCATCTGCCATGCAGACTCTATTATACGGGATGTGACACACCCATGAGCAGGGATACGTAGGTGGCCAGACCCGCCCATCTCTCCAGCCACCTGTGAGCCTCCCCTATTAACACTGAAACAAAAAGGAAAAAAAACAAAATTGTGGCACTACAAGTGGCAGCAATTTTGAGGTTCACACCACTTATGTGGTACATATCTCCCATTAATAATACCACCGGTTGCCTTCTTACACTGCATTGAAGAAATTTAGAGTTTTCTTTTTGTGTCTTTTTCCCTCCGCCTGTCTACTTTACCTTGTGTTGTATTATTGTAGTGGTAAGACTAGTGCTCTCGCCAGCCTTCTCACTAGCCAGGGTGAGCTTACGGCAATCGAGGGCCTAGGAATTTGATGGCGATGGGGGGAAGAACCTATACAGAGATGTTTGAGAGCTTAGGGTTCAGACTCAGGTGAGTTTCAGGAGGTGTCCCATCTCCCTACCACCAGGGCCTTCCTACTATACCAACCCGATTGTTGCACTGCATGCTGAGCGTCTGTATGCTCTAGCGTGACATTTGCCTTGTTTTGGCTAGTGGCCACTTGTGAATTGGCCAATTTGTGCACTAAGTACCTTCAATTAATAAGTATATTGTATTTTAAAGTAATTTAGTCCAAATGTTCTATATTGGATGTTTGCCTATATCTTGGCGCTTGCATAGGCTGTTGTATTCTTTTCTTTGTATATTAACCAGTAATGGCAAATGGCACCAGTTCACACTTGCTGTATTCTGTTGAGACTGGCTGATCAGTTTTCTAGTAACCAGCACTGTACAGTACTACAAAACTTGACCCGTATACTGTTTAGTGCCTACTGCTGGGTACTCAAATGAATCGGGATATATCTCCAATATCTTGCTGTGGCTAATATTCCATTGACGGAGCTGTCTTCTGCTGCTCTGCAACTGATGCCATCCGGCTGGCCACAGCTTCTTCACTGGTCGAGATAACCTTGTCTAATTCAATGTATAGAGGACCCCTTACACTTACACCTGAGTGCTATGTACAGTCATAGCCAAAAGTTTTGAGAATGTTACAAATATTAATTTTTACAAAGTCTACTGCTTAAGTTTTTCTAATGGCAATTTGCATATACTTCAGAATGTCATAAAGAGTGATCAGCTTAACAGCAATTACTTGCAAAGTCAATATTGGCTAAGAAAATGAACTTCAACCCCCAAAACACATTTCAACATCATTGCATTCCTGCCTTAAAAGGAGCAGCTAACATTGTTTTAGTGATTGTTCCATTAACACAGGTGTGGGTGTTAATGAGGACAGGGCTGGCGATCAGTCAGTCATGATTAAGTAAGAATGACACCACTGGACATTTTAAAAGGAGGCTGGTGCTTGGTATCATTGTTTCTCTTCAGTTAACCATGGTTATCTCTAAAGAAACACGTGCAGCCATCATTGCTCTGCACAAAAATGGCCTAACAGGGAAGAGTATCGCAGCTACAAAGATTGCACCTCAGTCAACAATCTATCGCATCATCAAAAACTTCAAGGAGAGAGCTTCCATTGTTGCCAAAAAGGCTCCAGGGCGCCCAAGAAGGACCAGCAAACGCCAGGACCGTATCTTAAAACTGTTTCAGCTGCGGGATCGGACTACCAGCAGTGGCGAGCTAGCTCAGCAATGGCAGCAGGCTGGTGTGAGTGCTTCTGCACGCACTGTGAGGAGGAGACTCTTTGAGCAAGGCCTGGTTTCAAGGAGGGCAGCAAAGAAGCCACTTCTCTCCAGAAGAAACATCAGGGACCGACTGATATTCTGCAAAAGGTACAGGCAGTGGACTGCTGAGGACCTTGGTAAAGTCATTTTCTCAGATGAATCCCCTTTTCGATTGTTTGGGACATCTGGAAAACAGCTTATTAGGAGAAGAAGAGGTGAGCGCTACCACCAGTCTTGTCTCATGCCAACTGTTAAGCATCCGGAAACCATTCATGTGTGGGGTTGCTTCTCAGCCAAGGGAATCGGCTCACTCACAGTCTTGCCTAAAAACACAGCCATGAATAAAGAATGGTACCAGAATGTCCTCCAAGAGCAGCTTCTCCCAACTGTCCAAGAGCAGCTTGGCGCCCAACAATGCCTTTTCCAGCATGATGGAGCACCTTGCCATAAAGCAAAGGTGATCACTAAATGGCTCATGGAACAAAACATAGAGATTTTCGGTCCATGGCCTGGAAACTCCCCAGATCTTAATCCCATTGAGAACTTGTGGGCAATCAAGAGACGGGTGGACAAACAAAAACCAACAAATTCTGGCAAAATGCAAGCATTGCTTATGCAAGAATGGACAGCTATAAGTCAGGATTTGGTCCAGAAGTTGATTGAGAGCATGCCAGGGAGAATTGCAGAGGTCCTGAAGAAGAAGGGTCAACACTGCAAATATTGACTTGCTGCATTAACTCATTCTAACTGTCAATAGAACCTTTTGGTCTCATAATATGATTGCAATTATATTTCTGTATGTGACGTAAACATCAGACAAACACAATTAAAAACCAGAGGGCAACAGATCATGTGAAAATAGCATTTTGGTGTTATTCTCAAAACTTTTGGCCATGACTGTTTGGGAGTAAAGCGAACCTGTTCTCAATTTACAAGAGACATCTGTAACATGAGGAAGGCTATTCTTACAACAGAAACATAGTGGAGACAAGCAGAATATTGTACAACTGGTTTCACTTTTTGGCTTCATCAGGGGCCATATTGACATTTTGCCTGAACAGTGCACCTATACTTTACAACAACCAAGAAAGGTTTTAACACATTGTAACAGGTATAACCAGCTGGGGTCTACGACTTCACCTTTTCCGAATTTATCTTGGAATGATGATATTTATACACAGTACAGACCAAAGGTTTGGACACACCTCATTCAAAGAGTTTTCTTTATTTTCAGGACTCTGAAAATTGTAGATTCACATTGAAGGCATCAAAACTATGAATTAACACATGTGGAGTGAAATACTTAAAAAAGTGTGAAGCAACTGAAAATCTGTCTTATATTCTAGGTTCTTCAAAGTAGCCACCTTTTGCTTTCATTACTACTTTGCACACTCTTGGCATTCTCTTGATGAGCTTCAAGAGGTAGTCACCAAAAATGGTCTTCCAACAGTCTTGAAGGAGTTCCCAGAGATGCTTAGCACTTGTTGGCCCTTTTGCCTTCACTCTGCGGTCCAGCTCACCCCAAACCATCTCGATTGGGTTCAGGTCTGGTTACTGTGGAGGCCAGGTCATCTGGCGTAGCATCCCATCACTCTCCTTCTTAGTCACATAGCCCTTACACAGGCTGGAGGGGTGTTTGGGGTCATTGTCCTGTTGAAAAATAAATATGGTCCAACTAAACGCAAACTGGATGGAATAGCATGCCGCTGCAAGATGCTGTGGTGGCCATGCTGGTTCTGTATGCCTTCAATTTTGAATAAATCTCCAACAGTGTCACCAGCAAAGCACCCCCACACATCACACCTCCTCCTCCATGCTTCACGGTGGGAACCAGGCATGTAGAGTCCATCTGTTCATCTTTTCTACAAAGACACGGTGGTTGGATCCAAAGATCTCAAATTTGGACTCATCAGACCAAAGCACAGATTTCCACTGGTCTAATGTCCATTCCTTGTGTTCTTTAGCCCAAACAAGTCTCTTCTGCTTGTTGCCTGTCCTTAGCAGTGGTTTCCTAGCAGCAATTTTACCATGAAGGCTGCTGCACAAAGGCTCCTCTTAACAGTTGTTCTAGAGATGAGAAGGTGTGTCCAAACTTTTGGTCTGTACTGTAGATGAACCCTCTCCATATTATATGGCTGTGGAAAAACTATTCTTTAAATTATTATATTACTATAAATATATATTACTTTATTCATAACTCCAGTGATCCCAACTGATAGTACATAGGTATTTCTATATGACCTCTAGATGTGTGAAGTCCTCTACCACATTATTACTTTATACCAATACCACAACCCTAGTAATTATGTGGTATTTTATATGATTTGACACAGATTCCTCTTTTTTTCTATTCAGGTCTTTACAATATCGGATCCTAATAATTGTTCTACATAATTCTCCTGATTGCCCCGTGAAGCATGGATATGGACAGGGACAAGATGGCGGAGAGGATATTACACCTCACCCTAGAGATCCTCTTCCGGCTTACTGGAGAGGTGAGAGATTCTGATGACGTCACATTACATCATTCTTATCTATGGGAATAACAGATGGACAGAACTGGAGAGGTGAGGACTCTGGAAATGTCTGTAGTGAGATTTATTACTGTGTCTCTCCATAACCAGGATTACACAGTAGTGAAGAAGACCTCTAGTGAGCGCTGTCAGGCCCCTGTGTCTGAGGGATGGGGAAGACCCCTGAGCCCAATCACAGGGCCTCCACCTCACCCCCCGATACATGAGGACATCAATGACCAGAAGATCCTAGAACTCACCTACAAGATGATTGAGCTGCTGACTGGAGAGGTGACACTGCTGGGAATGCTGGGACATCATACAGTAACGCTATGAAGGGATCGGGGGTGACGGTATCATTGTATGTGTCAGGTTCCTATAAGGTGTCAGGACGTCACCGTCTATTTCTCCATGGAGGAGTGGGAGTATTTAGAAGGACACAAAGATCTGTACAAGGACGTCATGATGGAGGATCCCCAGCCCCTCACATCACCAGGTAATAGACAGGACTAAATACACACGGCCTATAATTATCTGTATGTAAGGAATGAATTCAGTCCCTGTATGTGTCTCCTCCAGTTCTATCCAGTAAGAGGACAACACCAGAGAGATGTCCCCGTCCTCTTCTCCCACAGGACTGTAAACAAGAAGACCCCGATGTTCCTCAGGATGTGTTTCCCCAGCCCCTCACATCACCAGGTAATAGACAGGACTAAATACACACGGCCTATAATTATCTGTATGTAAGGAATGAATTCAGTCCCTGTATGTGTCTCCTCCAGGTCTATCCAGTAAGAGGACAACACCAGAGAGATGTCCCCATCCTCTTGTCCCACAGGACTGTAAACAAGAAGCTCCCGATGTTCCTCAGGATCATCAGGTAGATGGAGAGAAGGTGCCATGAAATCTCCCTATGATGTGTAGACGGCTGTGAAGGTCTTGTGCTCAGTCTTGTTTTCTCCTCCAGTATTATATGGTTTATACTTGTGTAATGAGAGCGGTGGAGATGGCAGGATTAGAGCTGATCATAGATGGGACTTCTCCATCTGTCTGTGACTTTTACAATATTTGTTTCAGGGGGAAGATCTGCCCCATATTAATACTACAGAGACATATGTGAGGGGTGATAAGCGGGGTAAAGAGGAGATTCCTACAGATAACCGCCCAGGTGAGTAGTGACCACTAAATGCACAGAAGTCACAGATGCTTCTCAAGGGAATATATATACATATGAACAAATTCTGTAGAGCATTACCAATAAAACAACCTTCTTATACAGTTGAGGAAGATCGTAATGATGTTGAAAGTATTGGTGTCCGGCAGGATGAATCTGTGTCATTACATGAGGACTCTCTGGAGTCAGTCTGAATTGAATATATATAAAATATATATATATATATATATATATATATATATATATATATATATATATATATATATATATATATATATATATATATATATATATATATATATATACACAGCTCTGGCATAAATTAGAAACTCTTTCTTGTTTTTTGCAAGCTTTCCCAAATCCTGTAACTGTTCCTCGAAGGACATGGTTTGTAGACCAGTCACCATTCTGGTTGCTCTTCTCTGAACTTGCTCCAGTTTGTTGATGTCTTTTTGATAATGAAATCTGTTCTATCCTTTACAGGTACTTGTAGCAGGAGCTCAGAGGGACACCAGATATCTGTACATTGTAAATCAGATGACAGTGACAGCATGCAAGATACATATGAAAAGTTTGGCATTAATACAGATATATCTACTGGCCTTCACAGCAAAGATCTTTCCTCTGATTCTTTTAAACAGGTCCTATATTCCACATCATTACAGACTGTAAAGAAAATAAAATGTCAGAAAAGGGCTATAATAACTCAAACAGCTCACACAATGGAGAAGCCGTATTCATGTTCAGAATGTAATAAATGTTTTAACCAGAAATCATGTTTCATTAGACATCAGATAAGTCACACAGGTGTAAAGCCGTATTCATGTTCAGAATGTGGGAAATGTTTTAGCAATAAATCAGTTCTTTTTAAACATCAAAGAAATCACACAGGGGATAAGCCATATTCATGTTCAGAATGCAAAAAATGTTTTATCGAAAAGTCATGTCTTATTAAACATGTGAGAAGTCACACAGGGGAAAAGCCTTTTTCATGTTCAGAGTGTGGGAAATGTTTTAACCAAAAATCATATCTTTTGGAACATGAGAGAATTCACACAGGGGAGAAGCCGTATTCATGTTCAGAATGTGGGAAATATTTTAACTGGAAATCAAATCTTGTTACACATCAAAATACTCACACAAGAGCAAAATCATATTCATGTTCAGAATGTGGGAAATCTTATACTGCCAAATCCAATCTTGTTAGACATCGAAGAACTCACACAGAAGAAATCGTGTTCCCGTGTTCAGAATGCGAAAAATGTTTTAAGCAGAAATCAAGTCTTGTTAAACATAGGAGAAGTCACACAGGGGAAAAGCCGTTTTCTTGTAAAGAATGTGGGAAATGTTTTAACCAGAAATCAGCTCTTGTTCATCATCAAAATACTCACAAAAATTATATTCATGATCAGAATGTGAAATGTTAATATTAATTTTATTGGTCATCAAGAGTGAAGCCATTTTAATGTTTAGTATGTAGGAAACTTTGAAGCAATAAATTAATATTTGTTAACCCCTTAAGCCCGGAGTCGGTTTTTATTTGAGGACAGTCGCATTTTTCAAATCGAACATTCCAATATAGGAATAACTTTGTACTGCTACTACATCAATAATTCTGAGATAATTTTTTTCAAGAAATTTGTAGTTTTGTCAGTGGTAAATTTAGATAAATATGTTTTGCGTTTATGTATGAAAATAGCTGCAATTTTGGAAAATTATACAATTTCTTACTTTCAATGACTATATCCTTAAAACAGCTAGTTGTATCACACAAAAAAGTTGATAAAGAAAATTTAATATATGTCTGCCTTATTTTTTAAAAGCTTTTGTTTTCTTAGGATGTTGAAGAACTTGAACATTTAGCAGAAAATTGTCAAATAAATGTACAAAACCTATTTGTTTAGAGAGTCTTTAAAAATGACTTTTAGTGACTGTAGCAAAGCCAGGTAGGACTAGATTAAATCCTAGCACTGCAGGACTTGAATAGGTGCACCTGACTAAGAATCAGGGTATGTGTTCACGTGGGTCTCTGTTTGCTAGGGATGTTGAGCAGAATGGAGGGTGTTGAAGCTGCAAAGCAGCCTGTTCAGTGTGAACTGTGCCTGGAGTTTAACACTTCTGTTTGGTGATGGAAGCTGCTGGAGATTAGGCTGAAGGTGATATGGAGCCTGGTAGGACTATATCTCTTCTTTGAGTAAAGTTTGTTCCAGGAGAACAGACTGTATAGATCACCTTATTGTATCTGCAAGTAAGATAAGACCTCTGGTGTTGAGGCCTAGGACACACGGCGAGAAAAACGATGCGAGTGGAATGCGATGAAAAATCTCATTCCACTCGGACCAATATTACTCAATGGAGCAGCTCCCATGAGCGATTATTTTCTCAGCTCTAATCGGACCGAGAAAACAGTCGCAGCAAGCTGCGAGTGGAATGCGATCCTGCTCCACTCGCACCTGTTCTGTCCCCACTTAAAGGCGATGGAAGGTGCGTAGTTGTGAGAGTCTTACCTTCGTTTTTCCTATAGGTGGGGCAGACAGGACCAGAGCGCTCCAGAGTGAAAACATGCACATGCTGAGATGAAACAATGGTGGTTTATTTTCTCCAAAGGTTAGGACATGCAGAGTGCAGTAATCCAAGTACTTGGCATTGTTTCTCCAGCGATGCTTGCCTCTGAAGCTACTACGTGGTCAGAAGACTTTGCTCCTAGTAGCTCCAATAAGGGATGTGTTTCTCACAAATCTCTGGCTGGAATGAACAAGCCAGGAAGTGATGCAAGAGGGTCATCAGACACTCCCATGGGCTGGACAAAAGAAACAGAGGAGCCGAAAGGTCTGACCAGTAGATGGCAGCAGAGACAAGCATGAAAAACATTAAATAACAGTTTTAACTAAGACAAATAGAAACAGCACACTCCCCGTCTGAAATTCACTTTGGGGATTTCACTATTGAGTCCATAATACAACCTGAAAGGAAAGGCATGTTAAATGCAAAAACAAGCTCAATTGAGTCCAAAACAAGAAGGATGGCTCAAAGTTCAGGTCCGGTAGCGGTCATCCTGTAGGGACGCTCTCTATGGGCAAAAGCAGAACAAGTTCGTGGATTGGCCTTGCAAAGGTCTTCGTCTCACCTTTCCTGATGACCTTTAGCTCCACCTTCCGAACATTGCCGTCCTGACTAGGCAGTATCCTAGTAATTAGTCCCATAGGCCAGTCAGTCCTTTCTGTGGTCTGATCTTTCATGAGGACTAGGTTTCCTTCCTTGAGGTTCGGCTTGGGATGTCGCCACTTCTTTCTTCCTTGAAGAATGGTGAGGTATTCCTTCCTCCATTAGTTCCAGAAGTAGTCAGCCAAGTATTGAACCCGTTTCCAGTGTTTTTGATAAGTGTTCGCGTGGGTGAACTCTCCGCTGGGCATTACCGCGTTGTCAGTTTTTTGGGTAATAAGAATAGTAGGAGTCAATATGGTTGGTGTTTCTGGATCCATGGTCACCGGCACAAGGGGTCTTGAATTGATAATGGCTGAGACTTCAGCTAAAAGAGTGACTAGAGTCTCATGTGTGAGTCTTGAGGAATTGACGTCCATTAGCATGGAGTTCAAGATGTTGCGTGAAATCCCGATCATCCTCTCCCAGGAGCCTCCCATGTGAGAACTGTGAGGGGGATTGAAGATCCAGGTGCAACCTTTCTCTGCCAGCTGATCTTGGATAGGTTTGGTGTCGATGTTCAGTTCTCTACATGCACCGACGAAGTTGCTTCCACGGTCAGACCTCAGCTGTTTCACTGGTCCTCTGATGGCAAGGAACCTTCTCAAGGCGTTGATTAGGCTGGAGGGGTCCATGGACTCTAACACCTCAATGTGAACGGCTCGAACACTCATGCAGGTGAATAACACAGCCCACCGCTTGCTGTTTGCTTGGCCTCCGCGAGTTCTGCGTGTGGACACCATCCATGGTCCGAAAACGTCTAGGCCCACGTAGGTGAAAGGTGGCTCTGTAGAAAGTCTGTCTGTAGGCAAGTCAGCCATTTGCTGGTACAGTTGTTTTCCTCTCGCTTTACGACAGTGCACACAATCGTGTAGTATTTGTGCTACACGTCTCTTCATTCCAATAATCCAGAGGCCTGCAGACCGTAAAGCACCTTCTGTAATTTGCCTGCCTCGGTGTTCAGTCCCTTCATGGTGGTGTCGGATCAGCAAGACTGTAACATGGTGTTTGTTGGGAATGATGAGAGGATTTTGTTCTGCAACTCCAAGATGAGCCTGGTTCAAACGACCGCCAACTCTCAGTAAGCCGAAACTGTCGATGACTGGGTTTAAATTGGCGAGAGGACTTCTTAATGGAATTTGCTGTTTGTTGTATAAACACTTCCATTCTATGGCGAATTCACTCTGTTGGAGGTGACGTATTATGAAGGACTCGCTATGGGAGATGTCCTCAGCAGAAAGGGCTTTGTGGCAGACATGCCAGCGATGACAGTCTTTGTTTTTAAGGTCAGTCCGACAGCATCTGGCGATGTGCACTAACCTAGCGACAGTCCTGACGAGCCTCATCCAGCTGGAGAAACGTTCAAAACGTTGGCAACCGAGGTTGGAAGTTTTTTCTGCACTGGTGGCCAGGGTATTGACTTCAGCTCGGACATCTGGATCGTTGTCCGGATCTAGGATGCTGAAGGCTTCCTGGACACCTTCTTCTGACTGTCTCAGCAGGAACTCTGGACCTGTAAGCCAAGAAGAGTTAGCAAAAGAACTTATAGACATAGGTCTAGTTGCGTGATCTGCTGGATTCAGTTCGGTTGGTACAGGTTCTGCTAGGTTGTTGCAGACTTCCTTGTCCATAAAGGCGACGCTGTGTTCTCTCATTTCAGGCTTGCTGTTCATGGAACGCTGAAGAGAGTTACACCTAGTCTGAGCTTGATCTCGGTTGTTTGGGAGTCTTACCCTGGTAGATCGGAAGGGTAATGGAGAGACCCAGTGGTTGGTTTTGTCTTTAGAAAACTCACAGTCCATTATTCCGATGAATTCTCTGTTCTCTACTGACAAAGCTACTTTATCGTCGTCCTTGGTCGTGTGAAAGACTGATCTTCCCAAGTTGTCGATATGCAGAGAAGAAGCGATGTCAGGTAGCTGTATTGTGTCTGGAGACTTCTCTTTCACTCCATAGTGATGAGGACATGGCTTTAAGCAGGTTTTGCGCCCATCTCCATGCACATAAGTCTTGAAGGAGTCAATTTCTGATCGATCAACGCACACATTTCCTATGACTACCCATCCCAAGTCCAGTCTCTGGGCGTATGGTGCATAGTCAGGCCCATTACACTGCTGTCGCACCTTGTGTACCCTTAGATTGTCTTTGCCGAGCAGGAGTAGAATCTCTGCGTTATTGTCCAGAGGTGGGATAACGCTAGCGAGGTGTCTTAGGTGTGGTTGATGAAATGCAGCTTCTGGGGTAGGAATTTCATTCCTGTGGCTGGGTATTTGGTCACATTCAACGAGCGTTGGTAGAGGTATTTCAGTCTTCCCATTGATAGGAGAAGCAATGAATCCCTGGGCTCTTCTGCCGCTAGTCTCTATGTGACCCGAGCAGGTGTTCAAGGTGTAGGGTTCTGATGGTCCATTAATTCCGAAGGCTTCAAAGACTTTGGTTCCTGCTAGGGACCGGTTGCTTTGGTCGTCTATGATGGCATACACCTTCATTGCCTTTTCTGGATGTCCCTCGGGATAAACCTTGATGAGGCATATTCGGGCACAACATTTCTGTGTTTGGCCCTCTCCACATACCTCTGAGCATGAGCAGGAGACGGCTGTGGTGGTGTCAGTCTGATTCTTGGGCTCCCCGCCATGACTTGGAGTGGGAGTGGTGGTGACTGCAGCCGGTGTGTCTCTAGCTAGCTGGGTTGAATGCATGGCTGAAACGTGTTTTTCACTATGACACTCCTCACACTTGACGATGGATTTACAGTCCTTGGCCATGTGCTCAAGTGATGCGCAGCATTTGAAACAGATCCCAAGCTCTGTGAGGACTTTCTTGCGCTCCTGTAGGGTTTTGGATCTAAACCCTCTGCACTTGTTCAGTGAATGCGGTTTTTTATGGATGGGACATTCTTGATTGAAAGACTTATTTCGTGATGAGATGGTGTTCTGTTTATCTGTGGGTGCTGTGGGTGATGGTAGCTCAGTCTTCCTGACACTCACAGTGTTCTTAATGTCTCTGCGTTTGTGTATGGCACCTTCATACCTTGATGATGATGATGTTGCAGCTGCCGAAGTGTTGAACTCTAGGAAGTCGAGGCTGGGGTCGTTCCTCATCTGGGCCTGCTCGTCAATGAACTTGCAGAACTGAATAAATGGGGGAAAGGTGACGTCATTCATTCTTTTGTACCTTGAGACTGACGTTGCCCATTTCTCCTGCAGACTGTATGGCAGCTTCACCACGATTGGGTTCACTCCATGGGCTGTATCCAGGTAGCACAGCCCAGACAGACGAGGGTCTCTTTTGGCGAGCTCCAGCTCCATGAGCAGATCACTTAGGTCTTGAAGCTTGTGGACTTCTTTAAGGTTGATCTTTGGGATGTCCTGCAGTCTCTTGAATAGGGCTTTCTCTATTGCTTCTGCACTGCCAAAGGTGCGTTCCAGTCTCTGCCATGCAGCAGCGAGACCTTCTTCTGCTTGTCCCACATAGACGGTTCTGAGGCTCTTGATACGGTTTGTAAAGCCTGGGCCCAACCACTTGATCAGGAGGTCGAGCTCCTGTTCCGCAGTGAAGTTGAGATTGGCGATGGCTGCCTTGAAAGTTGCTTTCCAGGCCCTGTAGCTCTCTGCACGATCATCGAATTTCGTGAGACTAGTGTTGATTAGCTCTCTGCTCACAATGAACCTGGCAAACTCAGACATATCTGATTTCTCACCACTTGTTGCCACGACGACTCGTGATGCCCCTGGGGCGTATGGGCTGCCTGGCGTGAATGGATGAGATGTTCCCGGGTAAAATGACTTTGCTGCAGGGTTGAGCTGTGGTTTAGCCTCTGTAGATTCTGATGACCGCTGCTTGAGCTGTGGAAGTGAGTCAGGAAACACTTGGTTGCCATCTGTTAGGGCCAGGTGGACGGGCAGACCCAGGAGGTGGATCCACTGGGCCGAACTCCTTGATGAAGGCAAGGGGTCCGGTAGCCGGAGCACTACGGGTAGCAGGACAGTCCGTGTACAAGAGTAGAACGGTGAAGTCCCTGGGACCACGGAGTCAGAGATGGTAGTCCGGGTGACGGAGCTCAGGTTCGGAGGCCGAGATGTTGTCAGGCGGAGTCCGGAACCGATGGAGCGAGAGGACGGGTCACCGCAGGGATCAGAGGTGGTACGGACTGACAGGATGGCAGATAGTCAGCGTTCGGGGTTCTGGATTCGGCAGGACTGGATGGCGAGGCAGGAACGGCTCTAGAAGAGAGAGAGGTGAGTATCTCACAGGAACACAAGGAGACCTGACTCCTAGCTTGGGAAACACGAAGAACAGGCCCCGCCCACTTGGACACTAATCCCCTTTATACCCTGTACCTGTGTGCTTAATTTCCTGTCAGTGGACGCTGGCCCTTTAAGAAAGGGTCAATGACCGCGCGCGCGCCCTAATGCGCATGCGCGCGGCCCGGGTGCCAGAAGCCAGGGCAGGGAGCGGTGAAGAAGAAGCAGGAGAGCCGAGCTGGGGCTGTGTAACCGACGAACGCCGGGAGCGGGGACCGGGGCGCCTGGAGACCGCGGGCAATGGAGGCTGGAGACCGGGGAGAGAAGCAGAGACGCCGGGGAGCGTGGCAGGTGAGCCGGGGAGCAGGGCAGGGGACCCGGGGAGCGTGACAGTACCCCCCCCACGCCCCCCTCCCCGCAACCGGGACAGGAAGGCACGGATCAGAGGAGTACCCACATTCTCCCGGGGCTCCCAGGACCTATCCTCAGGACCATACCCTGCCCAGTCCACCAGGAAGAACTGTCGGCCCCGTACGGTTTTCATGGCCACGATATCCCTTACCGCATAGATGTCATCATCGGCAATTGGAGGAGGAGCCGAACTGGCAGCAGCGGAGAAGGGACCAAGGACAACCGGCTTGAGCAGAGAGACGTGGAAGGAGTTGGGTATCCTCATCGTGACCGGGAGCTGCAGCTTGTAGGAGACCTCATTGATCTTGCTGAGGACTTTAAACGGCCCGATGTAGCGAGGACCCAGCTTGTAGGATGGTAGCTTCAATCGGACGTACTTGGAAGCAAGCCAGACGAGATCTCCTGGAGAGAAACACGGAGGATCCAGACGCCTCTTGTCTGCGTGTCTCTTCATCCGCAGGGAAGCACGTCCAAGGGATGCCTTGACAGAGTCCCAAATGGTAGCAAAGTCACGGGCTACAGCATCAGCAGCAGGGACCTCCGAGGAAGAGGATACAGGTAATGGGACGGAAGGCTGCAGTCCGTAAACAACATGGAAGGGAGAGCTGGAGGAGGACTCACTGACGTGGTGGTTATGGGAGAATTCAGCCCAAGGAAGAAGCGTGGACCAGTCGTCATGATGGGCGTTGACGTAGTGACGTAAGAAGGAGGTCAAGATCTGATTGACTCGTTCCACTTGGCCATTCGACTGAGGATGGTAGGCTGAAGAAAAGTCCAGAGTCACTCCCAGATGTTTGCAGAGAGCCCTCCAGAAACGGGAGGTGAACTGAGTTCCTCTGTCAGACACAATGTGTGATGGAAAACCATGCAAGCGGAAGATGTGTTGTATATAGGCGTCCGCGAGTTCCTGGGCAGAGGGCAGTCCAGCCATAGGGACGAAATGAGCCATTTTGGAGAACCGATCCACCACGACCCATATGACTGTGTGTCCGGAGGACAGGGGCAAGTCCGTAATAAAGTCCATTGCAATGTGTTGCCACGGAACGGAGGGTATAGGCAGAGGCAGAAGATGGCCATATGGCAAATGTTTGGGCGTCTTGTTCCTGGCACAAGAGGAGCAGGCTGAGACAAAAGAAGCGACGTCCGTGTGCAGGGATGGCCACCAGTAATGACGTACAATCGTACTCCATGTTCTCTTCTGACCAGCATGGCCGGCTGTTTTCGAGGCATGGCCCCAATGCAACACTTTTTGCCTGTCGGTCTCAGAGACATAGGTCTTCCCGGGCGGTATCTGGGCCAGGGTGACAGGGGCCACCGGAATGATTTTACTAGGACAGATGATGGGCTGGAATGACTCCTCCTCCTGTTCCATTGGCAGGAATGATCTGGACAAGGCATCTGCGCGTACATTCTTGTCCGCAGGTCGGAAATGGAGCTGGAAGTCGAACCTGGCAAAGAACAAGGACCACCTGGCTTGCCGTGGGTTCAGTCGCTGAGCGGACCGCAGGTATTCCAGGTTCTTGTGTTCCGTGTAAATGATCACGGGGTACACTGCTCCCTCTAGAAGGTAGCGCCATTCCTCCAGAGCCAGTTTGACTGCCAATAGCTCTCGGTCCCCGATGGTGTAGTTGCGTTCAGGCGCTGAGAAGCTCTTGGAGAAGAAACCGCAAGTCACCATCTTCCCGGAGGAGGACTTCTGCATGAGCACTGCTCCGGCTCCCGAAGAGGAGGCATCCACCTCCAAGGTGAACTGTCGGTTTAACTCCGGACGGTGGAGCACAGGGGAGGAGGCAAATGCCCGCTTCAGAGAGCCAAACGCGGCGTCGGCCGCAGGTGACCAGTCCTTTGGATTAGCCCCCTTCTTGGTCAAGGCGGAGAGAGGAGCAGTTAGAGCCGAGAAGTGAGGGATGAACTGGCGGTAGTAGTTTGCGAATCCCAGAAAGCGTTGGATTGCCTTCAGTCCAGAAGGAGGGGGCCAGTTAAGAATGGAAGAGACCTTCTTCGGATCCATCTGCAGTCCGGTATCGGAGATAACGTAACCCAGGAAGGGAAGAGAAGACTGCTCGAAGACACACTTCTCGTACTTGGCGTACAGCCGATTTTCCCTCAGTCGTTGTAGAACCAACTGCACATTCTCTCTGTGGGTCTGGAGGTCCGGAGAGAAGATCAAGATGTCATCAAGATACACCACCACACAGATGTAGAGAAGGTCCCGGAACACGTCATTCACCAATTCCTGAAAGACTGCTGGTGCGTTACACAGGCCGAAGGGCATCACACAGTATTCATAGTGCCCATCGCGAGTATTGAACGCGGTCTTCCATTCGTCCCCCGAGCGGATGCGGACCAGGTTGTAGGCACCCCGAAGATCCAACTTGGTGAACACACGAGCTCCTCTAAGCCGATCAAACAATTCGGGGATGAGCGGCAGGGGGTACTTATTTTTCACGGTGATTTGGTTCAATCCCCGGTAGTCTATGCATGGGCGTAGGTCGCCTTCTTTCTTCTTAACGAAGAAGAAGCCTGCTCCAGCAGGAGAGGAGGATCTCCGAATGAATCCCCTTGCCAGGTTCTCCGTGATGTAGAAACAAAAAAGTGAGCCGGAGTATGAGATGGTATACATGGAACTTGTGAGACCATGTTCACACTGGCCATGAGACTAAGAGAAACCAAGGAAAAAAAATTGTGAAAACATACCCTGCTGTAACTAAATAAAAGCATAGTGCATATAAACATAGGGTACTTAGTAAACACTGTTTTTGATCAAAAAAAGCATAAAGCTATCCCACCAAACGTCAAGGTGTACCCAGTTGGGATAGTACCTACACTCTCTAACATTAAAACCTTACCATGGGTCTAAAATAGGCCTCAATGTGGCTAAGGGCTGAGAGCGACCGGGTCCCAACAGGACACACACAGTCAGGGGGATTCACAGAATGAAATGTCCAGCTCGCTGAGAAGGGGGCCACTCCCTGTTTGTACTGAATACAAAAAAACTACATAAAAACAAAAAAGTGAGCCGGAGTATGAGATGGTATACATGGAACTTGTGAGACCATGTTCACACTGGCCATGAGACTAAGAGAAACCAAGGAAAAAAAATTGTGAAAACATACCCTGCTGTAACTAAATAAAAGCATAGTGCATATAAACATAGGGTACTTAGTAAACACTGTTTTTGATCAAAAAAAGCATAAAGCTATCCCACCAAATGTCAAGGTGTACCCAGTTGGGATAGTACCTACACTCTCTAACATTAAAACCTTACCACGGGTCTAAAATAGGCCTCAATGTGGCTAAGGGCTGAGAGCGACCGGGTGCCAACAGGACACACACAGTCAGGGGGATTCACAGAATGAAATGTCCAGCTCGCTGAGAAGGGGGCCACTCCCTGTTTGTACTGAATACAAAAAAACTACATAAAAACAAAAAAGTGAGCCGGAGTATGAGATGGTATACATGGAACTTGTGAGACCATGTTCACACTGGCCATGAGACTAAGAGAAACCAAGGAAAAAAAATTGTGAAAACATACCCTGCTGTAACTAAATAAAAGCATAGTGCATATAAACATAGGGTACTTAGTAAACACTGTTTTTGATCAAAAAAAGCATAAAGCTATCCCACCAAACGTCAAGGTGTACCCAGTTGGGATAGTACCTACACTCTCTAACATTAAAACCTTACCATGGGTCTAAAATAGGCCTCAATGTGGCTAAGGGCTGAGAGCGACCGGGTCCCAACAGGACACACACAGTCAGGGGGATTCACAGAATGAAATGTCCAGCTCGCTGAGAAAGGGGCCACTCCCTGTTTGTACTGAATACAAAAAAACTACATAAAAACAAAAAAGTGAGCCGGAGTATGAGATGGTATACATGGAACTTGTGAGACCATGTTCACACTGGCCATGAGACTAAGAGAAACCAAGGAAAAAAAATTGTGAAAACATACCCTGCTGTAACTAAATAAAAGCATAGTGCATATAAACATAGGGTACTTAGTAAACACTGTTTTTGATCAAAAACAGTGTTTACTAAGTACCCTATGTTTATATGCACTATGCTTTTATTTAGTTACAGCAGGGTATGTTTTCACAATTTTTTTTTCCTTGGTTTCTCTTAGTCTCATGGCCAGTGTGAACATGGTCTCACAAGTTCCATGTATACCATCTCATACTCCGGCTCACTTTTTTGTTTTTATGTAGTTTTTTTGTATTCAGTACAAACAGGGAGTGGCCCCCTTCTCAGCGAGCTGGACATTTCATTCTGTGAATCCCCCTGACTGTGTGTGTCCTGTTGGGACCCGGTGGCTCTCAGCCCTTAGCCAC
Source organism: Anomaloglossus baeobatrachus (assembly GCF_048569485.1). Lineage (NCBI taxonomy): Eukaryota > Metazoa > Chordata > Amphibia > Anura > Aromobatidae > Anomaloglossus > Anomaloglossus baeobatrachus. The sequence goes on from NC_134357.1 coordinate 586,941,433, forward strand.
ATTGAGGCCTATTTTAGACCCATGGTAAGGTTTTAATGTTAGAGAGTGTAGGTACTATCCCAACTGGGTACACCTTGACGTTTGGTGGGATAGCTTTATGCTTTTTTTGATCAAAAACAGTGTTTACTAAGTACCCTATGTTTATATGCACTATGCTTTTATTTAGTTACAGCAGGGTATGTTTTCACAATTTTTTTTTCCTTGGTTTCTCTCTGTGATGTAGGTAGACATGGCCCTTGTTTCGGCAGGAGACAGCGGATATATCCGTCCTCGAGGTGGTGTAGTTCCCGGGAGCAGGTCAATAGCACAATCGTAAGGACGATGTGGCGGAAGTACCTCAGATTCCTTTTTGTCAAAGACGTCCGCGAAGGACCAATAGGCCGAGGGCAGTCCCGGTAGGGACTCTGGAACCGGAGGCCGTCGGATGGGTTGTATGCTCTTCAGACATCTCTCGTGGCAAGAGGAGCCCCATCGGGTGATTTCACCAGTGCCCCAGCTGACTGACGGTTCGTGTGTCCGTAACCAGGGGAGTCCCAGCAGGATGTGATGGGACATGTGTGGGAGGACGTAGAGAGCGATGTTCTCGGTGTGCAGGGCACCGATACGCAGTTTGACCGGCCTGGTGATCCAGGAGATGGTGTCAGAGAGGGGTCTCCCATCCACAGAGGCAATCACGAGGGGTTTTTCGAGTGGAGTAACAGGCACTTGGTACTTGTCCACCGTGGCCTGCTGGATGAAATTGCCTGCTACCCCAGAATCGAGGTACGCCTCGGCAGTGAACCGCGTCTCTCCCTTTGCCACTTGAACAGTCCACATAACCGGGTCTGAGAGAGTCCCAGCACCTAGGGTGGCCTCTCCTACCAGCCCTAGGCTTTGGAGTTTCCCGGCCTCTCTGGACAGGAGCGTAGAAGGTGTGTGCCCTCTCCGCAGTAGAAGCAGAGGCCCTTGGCGAGCCGCTCTGCTCGGCGTTGTTCAGATTGCCGCACACGGTCGATCTGCATGGGCTCGTGGACGGAGACACCAGATGCCGTGGACTGAAGTACGGCGGGCTTCTGCGGAGGAGAGGAATGCCGCATCGGACGTCTCTCACGGGACACTTCTTTGGATCGCTCCTGAAAGCGAATGTCCACTCGAGTCGCTAGGGTAATCAGGGCGTCCAGGGTGGTCGGTACGTCACGGCCAGCCAGCTCATCTTTAATTTGACCCGAGAGACCTTCCCAGAAGGCGGCGGTTAGAGCCTCGTTGTTCCACCCGAGTTCCGAAGCCAAGGTGCGAAAACGGATGGCGTATTGACCCACCGTCAGAGTTCCCTGACGTAACCGGAGAAGAGACGAGGCAGACGCGGAGGCGCGTCCGGGCTCGTCAAAGGTGCCACGAAATGCCTGCAGGAACTTCTGGATGTTCGTGGTCACAGGATCCTCCTTTTCCCACAAGGGGTTCATCCACGCCAGTGCCTCACCCTCTAGATGGGACATGATGAATGCGACCTTGGCTTGGTCGGAGGCAAACAAATGCGACAGCTGCGTGAAATGGAGGGAGCATTGGTTTATGAATCCCCTGCAGGTCTTGGGATCTCCGGCATACCGGGGTGGTGAGGCCAAACGAAGTCTGGAAGCATCCGGAGAGGCTGACACGGGGGCTGGAGCCGTGGATTGTCTAGTGGAAGCCCGAGATGCTGAAGATGTAACCGACGCTTGTAGCGTGTTCAGGCGGGCGTCCACAGAAGACATGAATTGCAGCATGCGGGTCTGAGTCTCACGCTGGCGTGTGAGTTCCTCCTGCAAGGCTGCTAGTGCTTCGGCGGGATCCATGGCCTGTTCTTACTGTTAGGGCCAGGTGGACGGGCAGACCCAGGAGGTGGATCCACTGGGCCGAACTCCTTGATGAAGGCAAGGGGTCCGGTAGCCGGAGCACTACGGGTAGCAGGACAGTCCGTGTACAAGAGTAGAACGGTGAAGTCCCTGGGACCACGGAGTCAGAGATGGTAGTCCGGGTGACGGAGCTCAGGTTCGGAGGCCGAGATGTTGTCAGGCGGAGTCCGGAACCGATGGAGCGAGAGGACGGGTCACCGCAGGGATCAGAGGTGGTACGGACTGACAGGATGGCAGATAGTCAGCGTTCGGGGTTCTGGATTCACCAGGACTGGATGGCGAGGCAGGAACGGCTCTAGAAGAGAGAGAGGTGAGTATCTCACAGGAACACAAGGAGACCTGACTCCTAGCTTGGGAAACACGAAGAACAGGCCCCGCCCACTTGGACACTAATCCCCTTTATACCCTGTACCTGTGTGCTTAATTTCCTGTCAGTGGACGCTGGCCCTTTAAGAAAGGGTCAATGACCGCGCGCGCGCCCTAATGCGCATGCGTGCGGCCCGGGTGCCAGAAGCCAGGGCAGGGAGCGGTGAGGAAGAAGCAGGAGAGCCGAGCTGGGGCTGTGTAACCGACGAACGCCGGGAGCGGGGACCGGGGCGCCTGGAGACCGCGGGCAATGGAGGCTGGAGACCAGGGAGAGAAGCAGAGACGCCGGGGAGCGTGGCAGGTGAGCCGGGGAGCAGGGCAGGGGACCCGGGGAGCGTGACACCATCTTGCTGTGGTGGCTGTGTTTGAGAGGGCACCTCTTGGTGACTGTTATTAATTTGCTCGGGTGCTTTAGGTGGCACTGGCACTGGTAGAGGTAAGTTGGAGATTTCGGTGTTGTCGGCTTGGATGGTACTGCAAACCGGGGTTGCTACAGGTAACTGATTCAGTACATAGTCTCTTGTGCGATCAACTGGATTGTCTGCTTCCAGTGGTGGCGAGTCAGCTGGATCAGGACCTTGGATCAATGCTTGCTCAAGTAGTCTCACTTTAGCTAGCGCAACTTCCTCTTCCATCTGTGACCGAAGAATCTTTATCCGAGCCTCCGCTTCTGCCCTTTTGGCTTCCGCTTTAGCAGCTTCTGCTTTTGCATGGGCTTCTGCTTCTGCCCTTTTGGCTTCTTCCTCTACTTCTCTTTCTGTGAAGGAACGTCTCACCTTGGATTCCTCTGCTCTTATGTGGGCCTCTAGTATCCTTTCGCTCAGGGCTGAGCTTCTTGAGGATGATGACCCGGATGACCGAGAGGAACGTCTAGATGAGGTTGATCGGTGTGATCTGGTTTCTTGCTGGTGAGAGATACGGTGTTCGGCCTTGTCTATGGCATCTTGCACCTTGGCATCTCTTTCCTTGTTTACCTCTTCTGCCTTGCTCAGGTCTGAAAGAGCTTCATCAATTTTAGAGTCTTTTAGAAAGGTAATGTACCTTGTTGACAGTCTCTTGTATCTTTCATAAGCTGTGTTCAGCCGTTCCAGAGCGGCTTGTAAGCATGTGGCATCACCTGATGAGGATTCAAGTCTTGGCATGTAATAGGTGACTCGTTCCCACTGTTCTTCCAGGTGTTCACATAGCTCATCTTTCATAGTGTGATAGTTTTCATCGGCCTTTATCGTGGGTTTGGAAGAGCGCTTCGGTCGGACAACTTGGTCTGCTGAAAGCGTGGGCTCTGCCTCCTGGGCTTCATAATGGACAGTATCAGATTGTATTTGCTCTGTTTCAGCAGTGGGGAACTGTCCAAGGTCTTTTTCAGCCATTTTGATTTAAGGTGTACTGTCTCTTTAAGAAACTTGACTTTTGAATAGGGGTCCAAAAATCGTTGTGCAGCTCTGCAAGGACTCCCTGATGAGATTCCCAAGGTGTCTTTAGTAAAACTTGGGGTTCGCAGTGCAGCGATGTGCAGTAATGGGGTATAATGTACTGCAAGTCTATAGAAGGCGTATAGCAGGAGAGAAACAGCAGGTGCATAAACTGTCCCTTTACAATGCAAGCAGAGGCGATACAGGACGTGGCAGATGGGAGAGCTTCCCCTTAGGCTTGTCCAGGCATGCACTGTGCAGGCAGACTAGTGCACAAGGCTTGTTGCTAGGCAGATTACAGGGGAAGTTACAGGGCTCTTAGGGATCTGTAGCCGGGGTATTGAGCTCTTAAGCAGTCTTCTGACTGTTCTGTCCCCACTTAAAGGCGATGGAAGGTGCGTAGTTGTGAGAGGTTGTGAGAATCTTACCTTCGTTTTTCCTATAGGTGAGGCAGACAGGACCAGAGCGCTCCAGAGTGAAACATGCACATGCTGAGATGAAACAATGGTGGTTTATTTTCTCCAAAGGTTAGGACATGCAGAGTGCAGTAATCCAAGTACCTGGCATTGAAATCTCGAGTGATGCTTGCCTCTGTAGCTACTACGTGTGGTCAGAAGACTTTGCTCCTAGTAGCTCAAGTAAGGGATGTTGCTCTCACAAAAGCTCTGACTGGAATGAGCAAGCCAGGAAGTGATGCAAGAGGGTCATCAGACACTCCCATGGGCTGGACAAAAGAAACAGAGGAGCCGAAAGGTCTGACCAGTAGATGGCAGCAGAGACAGGCATGAAAAACATTAAATAACAGTTTTAACTAAGACAAATAGAAACAGCACAGCACCCATGCAAGTCTATGGGGCGAGAGAAACATCGCACTGCACTCGCGTTATACCAGTGTAACGCAATTGCCGGCAACGGGGAGGAGACGGATATAAATCCCTCCCTCCCCTCCGCAGCGCCGGCAGCTGTGGTCTGATCTCACGATCGGACCATAGTCGCAATGACCCTCTGCTCCCGCTGTGCGAGCGTGAGCTGAGTGTCATGCGAGAACACGCAGTAATCCCCGTGTAGCCCTGGCTTAATCTGATCAGTTGAGCCCTCACTGACATACAGTATATGTGCCTGCTGAATTGAACTGTTTATTTGCTGTTATACCTTTGTGCCCAGAAGAAGCTGTTTTAGTTTTGAATCCTATGGGTTTATGAAAGTATTAAATCTGCACATTTGGACCAAACCACATTGCCTGTGTGAATGCTACAATGCATGCCTGAGATTGTGAATCCATACAGGGCGTATACTATTTCTATTCAATTTATTTTGCAGAAGCTATTTTCAGGAAGGCTGAATTTGACGAAAAAGAAGGAATCCAAATTGCTAGACAAATCATCAACAATTTTAAATAGGCAGATGACTAATCCGCTGTCAGATAATTCTCTCCTTGACCCACTACAATCCGGTTTCCGCTCCTTACTTTCTACTGAAACTACTCTTACTAAAGTCTCTAATGATCTACTAACAGCTAAATCTAATGGTCACTACTCCCTGCTGATCCCCCTGGATCTTTCTGCTGCATTGGACACTGTAGAACACCAGCTCCTCCTCACTATGCTCCGCTCTATCGGGCTCAAGGACACCGCTCTCTACTGGTTCTCCTATCTCTCTTACCACTCCTTCACTGTATCTTTTGCTGGTTCTTCTTCCCCTTACTGTTGGGGATCCTCAGGGTTTAGTCCTAGGCCCTCTTCTCTATATACACTGCATCTATTGGACAAGCCATCAGCAGATTTGGACTCTAGTACTATCTGTATGCTGGTGATACCCAACTATACACTTCGCCTACTGACATCACCCCTGCATTACTACAAAATACTAGTGATTGTCTGCTGTCTCCAACACTCCAACATCATGTCCTCATTCTATCTAAGGCTATGTTCACACTTCCGTTGTTTTGCATCCGTCACAATCAGTTGTGTGACTGATGCAACGGATGCGTTGCAGATAGTGGCACAACTGATGTGACTGATGCTGCAAAACAACGATCCGTTGGTTTTTTTTATTTTTTTACTGTTTAAACGGCGACTGGCTATTATCAATGATCAGCTGATCGCTCACAGTAGCCGGCCGCCGGGTGATCAGCTGATCACTCACAGAAGCCGGCCGCCGAGTGATCAGCTGATCCAGAAGCCGGCCGCCGGGTGATAAGCTGATCGCTCACACTAGCCGGCCGCCGAGTGATCAGCTGATCCAAAAGCCGGCCGCCGGGTGATCAGCTGATCGCTCACACTAGCCGGCCGCCGAGAAAGAGAGATATTAATTTGAATAATTAAACACAGGAGCTGAACATGCGCAGTGAAATCAAAAGGATTCCGCTGCTCAAAAAAAGTTACATGCTGTGTTCCTGCCGCCCGACGGTCAGTCGTTCCACAACTGATCAGTCGGGCGGAGTATGCAACGCAAGGGCATCAGTCACAATCCGCCGCTCATACAAGTCTATGGGAACAACAGAATCCGCGAAACGGATTGCGTTGTTTCTCAAAGCGGCGGCTTGTGACAGATACTAAATAGCGGAAATGTCAACATAGCCTTAAACTGAACCCGTCTAAAACTGAACTTCTTTTTTCCTCCCTCTCCTAAACTTCCTAAACTCAATATTACTATTTCTGTGTGTGGTTCAACCAATACGCCAAAGCAGCACGCCCGCTGTCTTGGGGTTATATTTAACCCAGATTTCTCCTTCACTCCCCACATTCAATCATTCATGTCACCTCCACCTCAAAAGCATTTCTAGAATTCAATCTTTTCTTACCATTGACTGAACAAAAACTCTTATACGGGCGTCACACGAGACGATCTATCATGCGAAACATCGTCGGGGTCATGGTTTTCGTGACGCACATCCGGCTTCGTTGGCGATGTCGTTGTGTGTGACACCTACGAGCGACTCCAAACGATTGCAAATTGGTTACAAATCGTGTATCGTGTACTCGTCGTTTAGTTTTAAAAAATCGCTTATTTTGGTCTTTTTAGACGACACATTGCGCTGTGTGACACCCTTCAAACGACCTACAACGTCGTTTGGACATACGTCATAAGAGACCCGGGCGTGGCAGATGTACGGATTTTACACGCCTCCCCTGTTGTGATTGGTGGTCGCACATACGTTTTGATTTGTTACGCATGGTTTAAAAGGCGGATCTAATGTTTAATTGTCGTCCTTTGTGACTTGCTGCGTTGCTGTGTGCTGTATTGTACATTGCTCTGCGGTGTTAATAGTGTTCATTCACTATTGCATTTGCTTTTTTTGCATGGTTTTTGCCATAATCTTGGAAAGTTTTTGTTAGAATTGTATCTTTTTCCTTTTTTTTTTTTTTGGTTAAATGTATTGTCACGCTTCCCGGTCCCCTGGCCCCGCTCTCCGGTCACCATGGCCCGCTCCCCGCTCCCCGGCGGCGTCCCCTGCTCACCACTCCGGTCCCGGCCTCCTCTTCCCCGCCTGCGGCCTCCATGCGTCCAGCTCCCCGCTCCCGGCGCTCCTCTGCGACGTGGGACTTCCAGTCGGGCACCCCTGCTTCCTCCGTACCGCTCCCTGGACTGGCTTCTGGTACTCGGGTCATTGACCCTTTCTTAAAGGGCCAGCACCTAGAAACAGGAAATTGCATAGACAGGTACAGGGTATTTTAAGATGCACTTTCCTGGTGGGCGGGGCTTGTTCTACGTGTTCAGCAAGCTAGTGTTCAGGTCCCCGTATTGCTTTGCCCTGTGCTTTGCCTTGTATTAATCCTATCTGTCTCGCAGAGCCTGCCCTGCCACGCCAGCCGCTCCGAACCAAGTCCATCCCTGGACCCTGACGGTGACTTCGGCGGATGTTCCACCACCTCTGCAGCTCCGCCAGTCTCCAGTCCCTGGCTCCGTTCGGTGACCCGTTCCATCGCTCAGCAGGTTCCGGATCCCGCCTGACCCTACAACCCGGTCTCGGACCCTGAGCTTCGTCACCCGGGCTACCGTCCAGAACTTTGTGTGCTCAGCGCCATCCACATTTCTTGCTCCTCTACGGACTGTCCAGCTACCAATTGTGCTTCAGCTGCCGTGCATCAGGACCCTCTGGCGGGGTGACCGGCCTGGCTGCCTCCTCAGGGGAAATCGGTGTACGGTCCAGTGTTTCCACCACCCAGTCGTAACATGTATTAGGCTGTGTTCACACACTGCGTTTTTTACCTGCGTTTTTGGTCCGTTTTTGCTGCAGAAATTTCTTGAGAAATTCTTGTAACCTTTCTGCAGACATTCCCCAGCAAAACCTATGGCAAAAAAAATTAGCTGTGCGCACACTGCGTTTTTTTCTTAAGAAAATTCTTTCAGTTGATTTTCTTAAGAAAAAGAATGAGCAGTCACTTCTTTTCTGCAGCTAACTGCGTTATTTGCCATATATAATTGGCACAATAACGCAGGGAGCAACCAGCGGTAAAAACGCACCAAAAACGCACCAAAAACGTACCGAAAACGCGGCAAAAACGCAGGTGCGTTTTTGGTGCGTTTTTTAACACAGGTGCACTCTTAAGACATTTCTTAAGAAATTTCTTAAGAAAAATAATTTTTCTAGTGTGAACATAGCCTTATGTTGTTTTTTTTTTTTTTATAAAAATGTTCATAATCTTGTTGTTTTTTTAAAAAAATAAATATGCTTTAACCTTCTTGGCATTTTTTGATTTATACCGTATGTTATGTTTTTTTTGTTAAAATGATCAGAATCTTTTTTCCTTTTAAAAAGTACAAATATGGGGGGCGGAGCTAGCCGATGGCACACTGAGACGCTGGAAGAAGGAGCTCCCACACACCCGCGGTGAATTCTCACACTTCAAAGGCACTCACCGGGTCCAGGATCAGTAATGGCACGCAGGAGAGGACGGGCGACGAGTGTACAGACTCCAGAGGGGGAAGGTACAGATATCACCCGCTTTTTCGGGCCCTCAGCCTCCCAGCCTGACACCTCTGCTCTCTCCAACATGGCGCCGGGAGACACTGAGGCAGGAGATAACGCTCAGCAAACATGCAGCGGAGCGACCTCACTGCCTCCTCACATAAGGGGTGCTTCACACACAGCGAGCTCGCTGCCGAGATCTCTGCTGAGTCACGTTTTTTGTTTACCTTAGTTACCAGTGTCCGCAGCTTCCAGACGCCGGCTCCGTGCAAGCGCAGCGTCGCTTGCACGTCGCTGCTGGCTGGGGGCTGGTCACTGGTCGCTGGTGAGATCTGCCTGTTTGACAGCTCACCAGCGACCATGTAGCGATGCAGCAGCGATCCTGACCAGGTCAGATCGCTGGTCGGATCGCTGCTGCATCGCTAAAGTGTGAAGGTACCCTAACAGCAGCCAGCTCAGCCATAAACATAGATAACGCACAGCAGGACACCACAGAAGGGAGTGTTGAAAACCCCCTGTCCCAGCCACAAAAGCGACTACCAGATGAACTGCAGGCAGAGCAGGGCCTCAGCTCTATGATACAGCAGACCCCAGCAGCCATGGGAAGCAGATCTGTGACACCCGGAGAGGAGCCTGTAATACCACAACAGCAGCACTCATCACCTAAAGAATAGTGATGAGCGAGTACTAAAAAGCTCGGGTGCTCGAGGCTCGGGCCGAGCCTCCCAAGATACTCGTGTACTCGGGCCGAGCAACGAGCCCAATGTTATCCTATGGGAGACCCGAGTATTTTTGTGAAATGACCCCCCGGCAGCATGTAGAAACCCTAAAAATGTCACAAAAGTCTCAGAAGAGTGCTCAAATGACATGGCAACAGCATGGGGAAGACCCCTTGAAGCATTTATCACTCAAAAGTCACAGCTGTGAACAATTTTGTCCGCGTTTTACGCCATTTTTACGGACTCACCAGAAAACCTTGCAAAATGACCCCAAAATGAATTTTCATGGCGGAAATGTTAAGGGCACATACACAATAGTGAGATAGAGCTGGTGTATGTTACTTTTTGAGATTAATACATGAAAGATTTTACATAAACATTGTGTGGCACTCCGATGTCCAAAACGCACGTTTTGTGCTTTTTACTAGCGATGTCGGTCATTTTTTTTTTCATTCTATCTCCCGTCGGTCGGTCTCGCTCTGTCGGTCTCTCTCTGTCTTGTCTGTCCCCCTCTCACAGTCTGTCGGTCATTCTCCCCCCTCTCTCTTACTCACCGTTCCCCGATCACTGCTGCGGCACTGCACGGCATTCACACTGCTCCTGCGGCTTTTCCTCTTTTGAAAAAGCCGGCCGCTCATTAATCAATCTCGTATTCTCTGCTTTCCTGCTTTTCGGCGCCTATGATTGGTTGCAGTGAGACACGCCCCCACTCTGAGTGACAGGTGTCACACTGCACCCAATCACAGCAGCCGGTGTGTGTGTGTATACTGTGCAGTGAAATAAATAATTAAATAATTAAAAAAAACGGCGTGCGGTCCCCCCCAATTTTAATACCAGCCAGATAAAGCCATACGGCTGAAGGCTGGTATTCTCAGGATGGGTAGCTCCACGTTATGGGGAGCCCCCCACCCTAACAATAACAGTCAGCAGCCGCCCAGAATTGCCGCATACATTATATGCGACAGTTCTGGGACTGTACCCGGCTCTTCCCGATTTGCCCTGGTGCGTTGGCAAATCAGGGTAATAAGGAGTTATTGGCAGCCCATAGCTGCCAATAAGTCCTAGATTAATCATGTCAGGCGTCTCCCCGAGATTCCTTCCATGATTAATCTGTAAATTACAGTTAAAAAACACACACCCGAAAAATCCTTTATTAGAAATGAAAAACAATAACAAAGTCCCTCATCACCAATTTATTACCCACAACAAAGCCCTCCATGTCCAGTGTAATCCACGGTCCTCCAGCGTCGCGTCCAGCTCTGCTGCATGCAGGTGACAGGAGCTGCAGAATACACCGCCGCTCCGGTCACCTCCACGCAGCTAATGAGGTGAGTATAGCGATCAGCTGAGCTGTCACTGAGGTTACCTGGATGCAGCGGTGGATGCAGCGGTGGCCGCGGGTAACCTCAGTGACAGCAGCTGATCGCGCTACTCACCGCCGCTCCGGTCAGCTCCATGCACCAACTGAGGAGAGTATAGCGATCAGCTGCTGTCACTGAGGTTAATCGCGGCCACCGCTGGATCCAGCGGTGGCCGCGAGTTACCTGACTGACAGCAGCTGATCGCGCTTCTCACCTCAGTTGCTGTGTGAAGCTGACCGGAGCGGCGGTGAGTAGCGCGATCAGCTGCTGTCACTGAGGTTACCCGCGGCCACCGCTGCATCCACCGCTGCATCCAGGTAACCTCAGTGACAGCTCAGCTGATCGCTATACTCACCTCATTAGCTGCGTGCAGGTGACCGGAGCGGCGGTGTATTCTGCAGCTCCTGTCACCTGAATGTAGCAGAGCTGGACGCGACGCTGGAGGACCGTGGATTACACCGGACATGGAGGGCTTTGTTGTGGGTAATAAATTGGTGATGAGGGACTTTGTTATTGTTTTTTATTTCTAATAAAGGATTTTTTCGGGTGTGTGTGTTTATTTACTGTAATTTACAGATTAATCATGGAGGGTGTCTCATAGACGCCTGACATGATTAATCTAGGACTTATTGGCAGCTATGGGCTGCCAATAACTCCTTATTACCCCGATTTGTCAACGCACCAGGGTAAATCGGGAAGAGCCGGGTACAGTCCCAGAACCGTCGCATATAATGTATGCGGCAATTCTGGGCGGCTGCTGACTGATATTGTTAGGGTGGGGGGCTCCCCATAACGTGGAGCTCCCCATCCTGAGAATACCAGCCTTCAGCCGTATGGCTTTATCTGGCTGGTATTAAAATTGGGGGGACCGCACGCCGGTTTTTTTAATTATTTATTTATTTATTTTACTGCACAGTATAGACACGCCCACCGGCTGCTGTGATTGGGTGCAGTGAGACACCTGTCACTCAGCGTGGGGGCGTGTCTCACTGCAACCAATCATAGGCGCCTGTGGGCGTGGAAAGCAGGGAATATGAGATGGCTGTGTACAGAGCACAGCGCGCCGGCCGGTATAAAGGCTCGATCACGCTGTGCAGGCCGGCCAATCACTGCAATTCCACAACTAACAGGGCTGTGGCATTGCAGTGGTCTGCCAGCCAATCCCTGCATGAGGGCTGGCTCTCAAAAGAGCGCCAACATGCAGAAATGAAGACCACGAGTAAAGCACGAGTATTGCAAAATTACTCGGTACCCGCCGAGTAGCCCGAGTACAGTGATACTCGTGCGAGTACCGAGTAGTAACAAGCATACTCGCTCATCACTACTAAAGAACAAAGACTCCCCACCTCCAACTCCTCCACCCGCAGAAACAAGAAATCAACTAAATAAACTACGGTAAACAAACCATTTCCAACTAATTTAAATTACACAAGAAAACATTTTCTAAACACATGACAATTACCTTGACGAAAACACACAAGCGACGCGACTGCCACAACACCAAGGAAGATTCTCACTTGCAGAAAAGGGGATGCGTGACAAACACGTCTGACGCACATGCGTCCATTTATATCAAACACACCCAATCATGAAACGAATTACGTAAACACTATTGATGAGTTTCAGCACAGAGGCCAAGAAACAGAGGAGTGTATGGTGAGCACAAAGATACGCCCATGTGGTAAATGAAATTGCGTAACAAAAAGCTGAGTGACGGCGTTCGCAAAACCGGCAGGAACAATCACTATATCGCCCATCGCTATTGTGTCGTTAGAAATATGTATACGTGTGACGCCAAGTAAACAACCTATGTGCGATCTTAACAAATCGTACATACGACATGCGCGTGACGCATCGTTTAAAATATCGCACGATAGATCGTCTCGTGTGAAGCCCGCATTACTGTTGCTCTTATTCATTCTCGCCTGGATTGCTGTAACTCTTTAATAATTGGTCTTTTTCTTACTATACTTTCACCTCTCCAATCCGTCCTGAACGACGCAGCCAGCATTATTTTCCTCTCCAACCGCTTCACCGATGCGTCCACCGTGTGTCAGTCATTGTACTGGTTGTCCATCTGCTACAGAATCTAATATAAACTTATTATTCTCACCCGCAAAGCGCTCCACAGTTCAACACCGCCCTACATTTCCTCTCTCATCTCTGTAGCCTACCTGTACTCTCCACAGATCCGCACTGCCCTACATCTCCTCCCTGATCTCTGTTTATCACCCTACCCGTCCTCTCCACAGATCCACACTGCCCCACATCTCCTCCCTCATCTCTATCACCCTACCTGTCCTCTCCACAGTTCCGTACTGCCCTACATCTCCTACGTTCTATATGGAGACAAAATAAGGATGGGATATCCGAAACGCGTCCTCCTGCTCTATACTTCTGCCAGACATAATGAAGTTTTATTCATGACCAAATAAATTTATACTTTTTTAAAGAAAATTTTCAATCGACTTGCTTGCTGGACCATATTCCCCTTTTTCCATGGACAGAAAAAGTCCATTCAGCTGATCTTTTGACATTACTGGTGGCGTATGCTACACCAAAATATTGTGAAGTTTGTTTCGGCCTGTCTCTCATGTGCCCACAACAAGACCCCTTAAGAAACTTCCTGCTGGAGGACTACTTCCCCTACCAGTGCCATCTTCCCCTTGGCAGCATATTGTGACTTTATCACCGACCTGCTGAAATCCTCTGGCCGCACCGTCATCTGGGTAGTAGTGGACTGCTTTTCCAAAATGTCCCATATCACCCCACTGTCTGGTTTGACTAATGCGTCAATGCTCGCTGAGCACTTCGTCCAGCACATCTTTCGACTGCATGGTCTACCACTTCACATTGTGTGTGAAAGAGGTGTCCAGTTTATGTATCAGTTCTGAAGGGCCACATGTAAACTGTTGGATGTCACCTTGCATTCCTCATCGGCCTACCACCCACAGTCCAACTGTGACGCCCTGGACTAGCCAGGTAGTCACAGACAGGCCCTTGCACAAACACCCGTCCCCCTAAAAAGGTAACAGCAGCCAACATAAAAACCATGGTCATGCCTCTTGGGTCTTGACGTTCACACCAGGGGGCGGAGCCAGACGGTTGGCCACGCCCACCGAGGAGTTCGTCTAGCCTGAGGCGAGAAAAACAGAGGAGATGAGTTTTGGAGGTGAAAGAGAGAGGAGTTGAGAGGAGTAAACGTCTGACAGGGGTCTGGGTCGTAGCCTGGACACCCTTTGGCCAGGAGGCAGATGGTGGTCGCCGCTTGCAGGACCCGAAGACGGCCTGGTGGAATCGAAAGTGTTACGTTACCGCCAGAGTCTGCTCCAGCGACTTCTGCTCCGATCGCCAGGCGACGCCATGTTCCTGCCGTGGATGGTGCTGGTGATGGGAGAGGAGTCAATGCCAGCGGCACCGGTGGGCACAGGCTCCGATCATCCACTGGGCTGGGTTATCTTGGAATCTGCAGTATCGCTGGCTGACTATGGGTGGCATGTGTCTTCCAGCTGAAGTTGCCAGCGTTCAGCTACAGCCAATGGGAAGACACCACACCCTTCTTATTCCCCCTCCTGTCACATGACCACTGCCAGAGATAGTTCTGTATTCCTGGCTCATGTGCTGTTTGTATTTTGATTCCTGTGAGCTGATTTCTGCATGTTTCCTGACTACCCTTCTGCCTGCTGCTTTTGTACCTCGCTGCCCGACCCGGATCTGACCACTGCTACGTTTTCTGTTTACGTCTTTGCCTGCCGATTCTGTCCCTGTTCTGCTATTCCTGGTTTGACCCTGCCTGACGACTACTCTCATCGGACTGCAGCCTTCCACAGGTAGAAATCTCCAGAGCCCTGTGTAATTCCAAATCCCTGTAGAGGGGTTAAAGGGTTTCAGGGTTCTGCTTGGTGAGGGGCTTCCCCCTAGTCTGTGTATTACAGCCTGTCTGAGTCTGTTGATCCAGGCAGGCGTTACATTATCTCTGGCCCATCTAACAAGGAGAGAAGAAAAAAAAAATGGATTCTCTCCATGCTGTGCTAAATCAGGTGCACACCCTTTCTGGCCTTGTACATGGACTTACACAGCAAGTGCAGGATCTCAGGTCTGCTCAGGTCCAAGCCCCTGCAGCACCTACCTCATCGTTTCCAGAGTCCCGTCGACTACAAGGGAACAGATCACGTTGTGGAGCCGATAATGGAGAGCCTGGATCCCTGAGGCAATCATTTCCAAAGGAGCAGCCGTGTGTGAGTGAGCTCCAGGATACTCACTCAGGCGCCCAGGTACTTCCTGCAGACCCTATGAGGTTAATGTTACCTGTCTCATTGTCTCACCAGGGAAAATCTGTACGGCTGCATGCCTTTGTTGATTGTGGATCTGCGGCTAATTTCATAGACATTATTGTAGCAAAAGAGCTGGGTTTGCCTTTGCTAAGATTGAATGCTCCCATTAGAATATCTGCTATTGACAGTACACCTCTCACTCGGGGTGTGGTTACTTTTGTAACTCCAGAGATCTCCATGCTGGTTGGGGCTCTGCATGTAGAATCAGTGTCATTTTTTGTTCTTTAGAATCTGATGTCTGCAGTTGTATTGGGCATGCCATGGCTGCGCAAACATAACCCGGTCATAGACTGGCATCAGAGTGAGATTGTGCGCTGGAGCCCTGAGTGTCAGGCGACATGCATGTCGTTATCTGTTAACCTGACTAGAGCTGAACCTATCTTCATACCTCATGCATTCAGGGATTTTGCTGATATCTTTTCTGTATCTGAATCTGAAAAATTACCTCCGCACAGAGATTATGACTGCCCAATAGATTTGGTCCCCAATTCCCGACTCCCCAAGGGTAAAATGTATAATATTTCTGGTCCGGAGCGTCAGGCCATGAAAGATTATATAGCAGACAGTCTGCAGAGAGGGTTTATCAGACCATCCAGGTCACCAGTTGGTGCTGGATTCTTTTTCTTTGATAAGAAAGATGGTGGCATCAGACCTTGTATTGACTACCGTGAACTTAATGCTATTACTGTAAAAAATCAGTACCCTCTGCCACTCATCCCCGATCTGTTTAACCAGCTCATAGGAGCCCGGTGGTTCACCAAGCTGGATCTCAGGGGTGCATATAACCTAATCCGCATCAGAGAAGGAGATGAGTGGAAAACAGCATTTAATACTCCAGAGGGACACTATGAGTAACTGGTAATGCCTTTTGGATTAAGTAATGCGCCGGCTGTGTTCCAGAACTTTGTTAATGACATTTTCAGGGATATTTGTGGTCAATATGTGATGGTCTACCTGGATGACATCCTGATTTATTCTCCCGATGCTACGTCACATGTCAAACATGTCCGCACTGTACTCCAGAGACTCAGGGAGAACTCCCTATTTGCTAAATATGAGAAATGTGTTTTTTTTGAGTCAGAGGTTAATTTCCTGGGTTATATATAGTCTGCAGAAGGCTTCCGCATGGATCCCTCTAAGCTTCAACCGATTAAGGAGTGGGTGCAACCCAAGTCTCTGAAAGCCTTGCAGCGTTTCCTTGGGTTTGCTAATTATTACCGCAAGTTTATTAGAGATTTTTCCAAAATTGCTAAACCCCTCACCGATTTGACTAAAAAGGGGGCTGATGTGGTTAATTGGAAACCAGAGGCAATCCATGCCTTCTCAAAATTAAAAGAATGTTTTTCCTCAGACCCGATTCTGGTTCAGCCTGACCTTATGCGTCCATTTATTGTGGAAGTCGATGCATCCGAGGTTGGAGTGGGAGCAGTGCTATCACAAGGTACTCAGTCTCTCACTCAGCTTCGTCCTTGTGCCTTCTTTTCCCGCAGGTTTTCTCCCACAGAGAGAAATTATGACATTGGTAATCGTGAGCTGTTGGCTATTAAATGGGCCTTCGAGGAATGGCGCCACTTCCTCGAAGGCGCCAAACATAAGGTCACAGTCATCACAGACCATAAGAACCTTACTTATCTGGAATCTGCTGAGAGACTCAATCCTAGGCAAGCTAGGTGGGCATTGTTCTTCTCCAGATTTGATTTTGTGGTAACATTCTGGCCCGGTACCAAGAACACAAAAGCTGATGCACTTTTCCGTAGCTTCTGTCCCTCTCAGTCTGAAAACTCTGAACCAGTGCATATTTTAGCTAAAGGCATTATTATGTTATCTATTTCTTTAGATTTGATAGAAGAGGTCCATAATACCCAAGACCAAGCTCCTGAAACCACTCCTGTCCATAAACTGTTTGTCGCCCCCTCACTTCGCCTACGGGTACTCCAGGAATCCCACAATTCTGTGCTGGCAGGTCACCCTGGTATCGGCAATACCCTCCGATTAGTAACCAGGAATTTTTGGTGGCCAACCGTAGCGAAAGATTCTAAGGAATATGTACTGGCTTGTGAAACTTGTGCTCGAGCCAAGGCACCCCGTACCCGCCCTGCTGGATTTCTCCAGTCCCTACCTACTCCAGTAAGCCCTTGGACACATCTCTCCATGGACTTCATTACTGACCTTTCACTCTCAGAAGGGAAGACATGTATCTGGGTAGTAGTGGATAGATTCAGCAAACAGTGTCATTTTGTTCCTCTGTCCGGATTACCCAATTCTGAAACTCTTAGCAAGTTGTTTATTAGGCATATTGTGCGGTTACACGGGGTTCCGGAAAATATTGTTTCTCACCAAGGAACACAGTTCGTCTCGAAATTCTGGAGGGCGTTTTGTAAAAAGATCAATATAGAGCTTTTTCATCTGCCTACCACCCAGAGACCAATGGTCAGACCGAACGTTCCAATCAAACCCTTGAACAATATTCTCCGGTGTTATGTGTCTGACCGTCAATCTGACTGGGTGGAATATCTGCCGCTAGCTGAGTTCGCTATCAATAATCAGTATCAGGAATCCATCAAGACTACCCCCTTTTTCTGCAATTTAGGGTTGCATCCACGTTTTGGTTGTTTTTCTTCCGCTGTGGTGGATACTCCTGAGGCTGAATCAACTGTGGACAAATTGAAGGCTATCTAGTCTGAGGTGAAAGAGAACCTGAAGAAGGCAAAGGTTGGTCAAGCCTCCTCTGCTAATAAGAGACGTTCCAAGGGCCCTAGCCTTGGAGTTGGGGACAAGGTATGGTTATCCACACGGAATATTAAACTCAAGGTCCCTTCTGCTAAGCTGGGTCCGAGGTTTATTGGACCTTACGAGATAATCGAGGTAATTAATCCCACAGCTTTCCGCCTGCAACTCCCCCCATCCTTTAAGATATCGAATGTGTTCCATAAGTCCCTCCTCAATTATATCGTGTCCCCGTTCACCCGGTCAGTGCCCCCCCTCCTCCTGTTTTGGTTGAAGGTAACTTGGAGTATGAGGTACAAAGAATACTTAATTCCCGTATTGTCAGAGGAGCGGTACAGTATTTGGTGCATTGGAGGGGTTACGGCCTTGAGGAGAGGTCATGGGTCCCTGCGAGCGATATTCATGCTAAGGGTCTGGTCGGCGGTTTCACCTCCAATTTCCTGGGAAGCCATGTTTTGAGGGTCCGGAGGCCCCTTGTGGAGGGGGGGTACTGTTACGTCACTGCCGTAGTCTGCTCCAGCGACTTCTGCTTCGATCGCCAGGCGATGCCGTGTCCCTGCTGTGGATGGTGCTGGTGATGGGAGAGGAGTCGATGCCAGCGGCACCGGTGGGCACAGGCTCCGATCATCCACTGGGCTGGGTTATCTTGGGATCTGCAGTATCGCTGGCTGACTGTGGGTGGCATGTGTCTTCCAGCTGAAGTTGCCAGCGTTCAGCTACAGCCAATGGGAAGACACCACACCCTTCTTATTCCCCCTCCTGTCACATGACTACTGCCAGAGATAGTTCTGTACTCCTGGCTCATGTGCTGTTTGTATTTTGATTTCTGTGTGCTGATTTCTGCGTGTTTCCTGACTACCCTTCTGCCTGCTGCTTTTTGTACCTCGCTGCCCGACCCGGATCTGACCACTGCTACGTTTTCTGTTTACGTCTTTGCCTGCCGATTCCATCCCTGTTCTGCTATTCCTGGTTTGACCCTGCCTGACGACTACTCTCATCGGACTGCAGCCTTCCACAGGTAGAAATCTCCAGAGCCCTGTGTAATTCCAAATCCCTGTAGAGGGGTTAAAGGGTTTCAGAGTTCTGGGGGTCCTGCTTGGTGAGGGGCTTCCCCCTAGTCTGTCCATTACAACCCGTTTGAGTCTGTTAATCCAGGCAGGCGTTACAGTAAGGGACAGGGTAGTGGCCCGCCGGTACCGAACCGGGGAACCGACTGGAAACCGGAGCACAGAGGGGGTACTCAGACCCTGAAACGAGGTCCCGAATCTACCGGACTGTTAATTCACTGATTGAGGTCTGGACTTTAGGTCCTTTCCCAACTAAGTCCCGACTGAAGACAACAGCGAAACGAGGGGGATAGAAAGCCACCGCTCAGGCAGAGAGATCCCACGGGCCAGCATCTGCGGGCAAGCAGGCTCTCCCGACACACACACAGCCGGGGAGCGGACTCCCGTCTCTGAAGTGCAGGCAGTCCACAGCTACAAAACAAGGTGCAGAAGAAAGACGGGGACCACCAAACCGGGTGGGGGACCAGACGCAGCCGGCTGCGGGCACTGACCACCATCTTTTTGGTTTACCAGAGACTCCGGTGTATCTGTCAGAGTGAGTACAACTGTGCCCTCGGGCCGCGCACCGCCCTGCACCACACCAATCCGTCCGCACCCTCACAACCGGTCCCCGGGACCATCACCCCCGTACCCACGGAGGGGTCAACACCTGGCTGCGCAATACCGTCCCCGGGGGCCTCATAACAGCAGCAGTGGTGTCTACATTCACCACAACCCGTGGGTGGCGTCACGAACTTAACTAAAAACCATGGCCCCGGCCGGAAACATAACCCCTACGTAGCGCTAGCCTCCTTTCAGAGCGAAGTGACCCCGGGTCCGGAGGCGCTCGAGCCACCCACCAACGAGCCCGGATCCGAGTTGCTTGGCTGCAGCCGAGCGCGGGGCGGTACACAATGGGTAAGTGGAACGGGTGAATCCTGACAAACTTCCTACAGCACTTCGGCAATGCACACCATAACGACTGTGTCAATTTGCGTCCATGGACGGAGTTCTCATATAATAATCATGTGAGCAAATTTTCCTCTAAGTCTCTATATCACATTATGTATGGACAGCGACCCAAAATCCCGTTCCCAGTGGCCCTAACCTCCACCAGTCCTATGGCCGATGCCTTTGTTAAGACTTTCGCCAAGATATGGGCGAAGACCAAGTCCTCCCTGGAGCAGTCCTCCAACTGAATGAAGAGTCATGATGACCAGAGACACCTTGATTCCTCTTTATTCTAGCCTGGAGACAAGATATGGTTTTCTTCCAGATATGATTGTCTCAAGTTGCCATCCTTATAGGTTGGTTCCCCACTTTATCAGTCCCTTTGAGGTGCTCCAGTGGATTATTGAGGTAAACCACAAGCCAAAGCTTCCAACTTCCTTGCAAGTGCAAAACTCATTCCATGTGTCCGTTCTCAAGCCTGTCATCCTGATCCATTACTATAGGGATCCAGGTACCTCCCCTGCTCCGGTCAGTAATGAAGACATCTTTGAGGTAAAAGCCATTCTCACTTTGAAAAGGGTAAGAGGTAAAACCCTCTTCTTGGTGGACTGGAAGTTGTTTGTGTCATGATGTATGTAGTTTTCTCCATCCCATATTTTTGTATAAGATGCCATGTGATGTATTTTACCTTCTCTCTGTATTTGCTGTAGTACTATGTCTTGGGATGTAAGTGACCATACCTTCCCCCAGCCTGTATCATATTGCAATCAGGCTTCAGCAGTAGCTATTGTCATTGATTTGGTGGGGGTTGCATATATATATTGTTCTTCTCAGCATGGGACTTCTCCAATCTACAACTTGGTAAACAGAACAGAGCCAGCAGTCTAAAGTCCATTCATGCACCAAAATGGCCAGGGGGAGGTGTGCCCACCTAAGGGGCTGATCCCAGGAGAGAAGAACATGTTAGTTCAGTTAGTTGGATATCGGCTGGAGAAGGATGAGGACCTATGGCTGAGTTTTGAAGAGGAAGGGAGCGAGATCTGATTCTGCGGACAGATCTCGCCGTCCAGTGGATTGTGTGGGATTTCTGGGACTCTGAAGAGGACTATTTCGTCGTGATCTGGCACTTTGGATTATCGGGAGGTGCCCCCGAATGTTTTATTTGGACTTGTCGTGTGCTGTTCCTGTATTCCTGTTAGTAAACCTGTTGGATCATCCTCGGCCTGTTGTCTCTCTTTGCTCTGATGTACACCCCGTCACAGTTTGGCCATGAGGTCATGGAAGCCCAGGGAGAAAATGAATGCCACTCTTCTCCTTAAGGGATTGCTGGATAAGGGGGTTCTGTAACACCCTTACTGGTGTCCACTCGCTGTTCTGCCCTTCTCTTCTGGCAAGGACATCGGCACTCGCACTCTCACCATCCCAGCACACTGCTCTGTCCCTGGCACTTGCCGCTGTCTACCGGGGCCTGCGCACACTGCACAGGCCTCCTAGTAGTACCCTTAGGGCACGCACGAGGTCATGCCCCTTTTCTGAAATGGTCAATATGCCCTAACCTGAAAGTACCTCTCAGCCTATAGTTGAGAGGCATAGTGAGCTGATACACACGGCACTTCTGGCGTGGTGCTCAAGTAGGGTCAAAAATCGTCTCAAGTAGATGTAGAAACTTGGCACTCAAGATCAATATGAATAGTGTTTTTTATTGTGAAGACATTGTAGGACCAGCACAAGCACAGATGTTTCGGTTAAAGACGTTTATCATTGTGCGTGCAGAGGAACCTCAGAAAGTATAGCAACTTAGCAAATGGCGTAGCTGGGTATGACGCGGTGTCCATCGCTGTCTATGTGGCAATGTGGTGGACATCATGTCATACCTAGCAACGCCGTTTGTGTAGCGCCCTGGACAAGCCAGGACGTCACAGGTACTACAACAACACACCCCACACCCCGGCTAGGCACACCGAAGTCAAACAAAAATCCTTGTTGCATCCCTCCAGGGGCTGATGTCCACACCAGGGGGTGGAGCCAGGAGGTTGGCCCCACCCACCGAGGAGTACAGAGTCCTGGAGGCGGGAAAAGGAAGGCAGTTTTAGATGAGTTTTGAGTTTGAGGAGTGGAGGAGTGAAGTGGCAGTGGAGGAGACTGACCGTGTCCGGGTGCGTGGCCCGGGCACATACAGCAAGGTTGGCAGACGGTGGTGACCGTCTGCAGGAGAGGCTGATTGACGTAAACCGTAAGGACCGGGGAGGCCGGTACCGGATCGGGGAGCGAAGAGAAGCCAGCACCATTCGGCAGGGCTTACGGACCCCGACCAGGCTAGGAGTCGCCGTAAAACCGGTCAAATCCGTTAGCGAAGGGAACCTCCGGGGTTTCCCAGCAGTCAAGACCCGATTGAAGGCAACAGCTCAAACCGTGAAGGGAAATACAGTCACCGCCAAGGCTACAGTTCCCAGGGCCAGAGCCTGCGGGCAAAAGGGGCTCCCTCAGCATCCATCTAAGCTGGGGAGCGGGTTACCGGTGGGAAGCCATTGGAACCGTGAATATAACACAAGTGCAGGGAAAGGCAGTCACCTCCAACCTACCGGGAGGACTACCGCAGCCGTCTGTGGGACCCGTCCATCCAGCCGTTTGTTTTACCGGAGACTTTGCATTCTTCATTGGCTGAGTGAGTACCATCGTGCCGTGCGGCACCGCGCTGCCCCCGCGACCCTGCACCTCACCAGGCCCCGTAACCCGCCTGCCTTCCCTCCCTCACCGGGCCCCGGGACAACCAGTCCCCCTACCCACGGAGGGGAAGAACAACATCCAAGCTGCTCCCCGTCACCGCTCCCGGGATCCCCGTCCAGAGCAGCGGTGGTGTCACAACCTCACCACAACCGTGGGTGGTGTCACGGACAATATCCCTAAACCAAACCACCCCCTTTCACTCACGGGCGAGGAGCGCCGCTCGAGTCCCCGGGATCCGGCCCACTGCTCGAGCCACCGAGCAGCAGCAGCAGCCGGACCCGAGCAGTGGGTGAGCGCAGCGTCCCCTCCCCGCCCGCGACATTTGCCAAGTTGCTATACTTTCTGAGGACCCTCTGCACGCACAGTGATGAAGGTCTTTGACCGAAACATCTGTGCTTGTGCTGGTCCTACAAGTTCTCCACAATAAAAAACACTATTTAGATTGATCTTGAGTGCCAAGGTTCTATATCTAATATAGCTGAGAGGCATCAGATATTTGAGGCACCCTCCCCTTAAGGGAGGTGCCTGGGCAACATGGCCTATACGTTGCTAGTTCTCAGGTTCGTTTGTGCTGTTGCTACTGCTACTGTGTTGTGTGCTGTATAGCTGATTCTTATCTGTGTTCCAGTGCAGGTCAAGCTCACTGCTGCTGCAACAAACCAATACCGACTGCTGCCGTAACCATCTACACCAGCTGCACTTACGATATCGGCCATGCTGCAACTATCCATTTAGGCTGCTGCAACTATCCACTCCAGCTGCTCCTACAATACTGTCCGATGTTGCTGCAACTGTCCAGTCCAGCCACTGCTGCTGCCTCCACCCATTCCGGCGAATATATGATTCCATACCCTTGACTCCAGCTGCTGGGGTATCGTGATCCCCTGGGGCTGCCCTCGTAGGCTACCTACCAGCACTAACCTATCTCCACCACCATTGGCTATAGTGAGGACTCATTAGCGTTTCAGGTACGCTTCTGTAGGCCAGAGATCGGTGTCGGAGTCAGCAGAGTCCATGGTCTGCGTAAACTGGAGTGCTCGGAGATGTTGAGGTGAGCAGTAGTAGGTGTGGACCCATTGGACCACAGGGGGGACCCGGGCTTATCCTGATGTGAAAGGGGCTTAAATAAGTGACCATCGAGATAGACGGCAGGCACCACTCCCAGTTCAGTGTCCAGGAAAGCGGCAGCTGACGCCCAAAGCCAAGATGGCAAAGGCAGACTGGTACGGTAGGCACAACAGGGGCACCTACGCTAGTGGGCTTCATACTATCAAGACACCGGCGGAGAAGACCCTGCTGATCCTATCTAAGCATGCACAAGGTCAATTCTCCTACAGATTGTTAAACCATCAAGTCGCCATGGCTCAACACTCATGGCTACACTTCAAACACATCATACACACACGGCTCCACTCCACATACATCAAGCACACACCTCCTGTCAGTAAACATTGTACACACATGGCTCCGCTCCGTACACCTCGTACACACACGGCTCTGCTCCGTACACCTCGTACACACACGGCTCCGCTCCATACACCTCGTACACATGCGGCTCCGCTCCGTACACCTCGTACACACACGGCTCTGCTCCATACACCTCGTACGTACACACGCGGCTCTGCTCCGTACACCTCGTACACATGCGGCTCCGCTCCGTACACCTCGTACACACATGGCTCTGCTCCATACACCTCGTACACATGCGGCTCCACTCTGTACACCTCGTACACACACGGCTCCGCTCCGTACACCTCGTACACACACGGCTCCGCTCCGTACACCTCGTACACACACGGCTCCGCTCCGTACACCTCGTACACATGCGGCTCCGCTCCGTACACTTCGTACGTACACACGCGGCTCTGCTCCGTACACCTCGTACACACACGGCTCTGCTCCGTACACCTCGTACACGCGCGGCTCCGCTCCGTACACCTCGTACACACACGGCTCTGCTCCGTACACCTCGTACACATGCGGCTCCGCTCCGTACACCTCGTACACACACGGCTCTGCTCCATACACCTCGTACGTACACACGCGGCTCTGCTCCGTACACCTCGTACACATGCGGCTCCGCTCCGTACACCTCGTACACACACGGCTCTGCTCCATACACCTCGTACACACACGGCTCCGCTCCATACACCTCGTACACATGCGGCTCCGCTCCGTACACCTCGTACACACACGGCTCTGCTCCATACACCTCGTACGTTCACACGCGGCTCTGCTCCGTACACCTCGTACACATGCGGCTCCGCTCCGTACACCTCGTACACACATGGCTCTGCTCCATACACCTCGTACACATGCGGCTCCGCTCTGTACACCTCGTACACACACGCCTCCGCTCCGTACACCTCGTACACACACGGCTCCGCTCCGTACACCTCGTACACACACGGCTCCGCTCCGTACACCTCGTACACATGCGGCTCCGCTCCGTACACTTCGTACGTACACACGCGGCTCTGCTCCGTACACCTCGTACACACACGGCTCTGCTCCGTACACCTCGTACACGCGCGGCTCCGCTCCGTACACCTCGTACACACACGGCTCTGCTCCGTACACCTCGTACACATGCGGCTCCGCTCTGTACACCTCATACACACACGGCTCTGCTCCATACACCTCGTACGTACACACGCGGCTCTGCTCCGTACACCTCGTACACATGCGGCTCCGCTCCGTACACCTCGTACACACACGGCTCTGCTCCATACACCTCGTACACATGCGGCTCCGCTCCGTACACCTCGTACACACACGGCTCCGCTCCGTACACCTCGTACACACACGGCTCCGCTCCGTACACCTCGTACACACACGGCTCCGCTCCGTACACTTCGTACACACACGGCTCTGCTCCATACACCTCGTACGTACACACGCGGCTCTGCTCCGTACACCTCGTACACACACGGCTCTGCTCCGTACACCTCGTACACGCGCGGCTCCGCTCCGTACACCTCGTACACACACGGCTCCGCTCCGTACACTTCGTACACACACGGCTCTGCTCCATACACCTCGTACGTACACACGCGGCTCTGCTCCGTACACCTCGTACACACACGGCTCTGCTCCGTACACCTCGTACACGCGCGGCTCCGCTCCGTACACCTCGTACACACACGGCTCTGCTCCGTACACCTCGTACACATGCGGCTCCGCTCCGTACACCTCGTACACACACGGCTCCGCTCCGTACACCTCGTACACACACGGCTCCGCTCCGTACACCTCGTACACACACGGCTCCGCTCCGTACACCTCGTACACACACGGCTCCGCTCCGTACACCTCGTACACATGCGGCTCCGCTCCGTACACTTCGTACACACACGGCTCCGCTCCGTACACCTCGTACACACACGGCTCCGCTCCGTACACTTCGTACACATACGGCTCCGCTCTGTACACCTCGTACACACGCGGCTCTGCTCCGTACACCTCGTACACACACGGCTCCGCTCCGTACACCTCGTACACACACGACTCCGCTCCGTACACCTCGTACACACACGGCTCTGCTACATCCACACTG
Source organism: Anomaloglossus baeobatrachus (assembly GCF_048569485.1). Lineage (NCBI taxonomy): Eukaryota > Metazoa > Chordata > Amphibia > Anura > Aromobatidae > Anomaloglossus > Anomaloglossus baeobatrachus. The sequence continues at coordinate 586,967,415 of NC_134357.1, forward strand.
TAAACCCCTCCTGACCCCACACATAAAATTCCCCTCATCCAGCGCCATGACAACATCATGTGACCCTGACTCCTCCCCTCCATGTGACATCATCACAGGTCCTGTAAGCACAGAGCAGCCATATATCCGGTGTGCGGCTCTGCAGGTGGAGGTAGGTGCAGGGTCTCATGTTTGGGTCCATTTCCGCTCATGTAGTTAATAGCTCACGTTTCCTCCTCGGCATTGTTTGGTTTTCATCCGTTCTCGGTCCTTGTTCTTTACTATTCGGGTGTCCTTCTTCTTCACTATTCGGGTGTCCTTCTTCTTCACTATTCGGGTGTCCTTCTTCTTCACTATTCGGGTGTCCTTCTTCTTCACTCTTCGGGTGTCCTTCTTCTTCATTATTCGGGTGTCCTTCTTCTTCACTATTCGGGTGTCCTTCTTCTTCACTATTCGGGTGTCCTTCTTCTTCACTATTCGGGTGTCCTTCTTCTTCACTCTTCGGTGTCCTTCTTCTTCACTATTCGGGTGTCCTTCTTCTTCACTATTCGGGTGTCCTTCTTCTTCACTATTCGGGTGTCCTTCTTCTTCACTATTCGGGTGTCCTTCTTCTTCACTATTCGGGTGTCCTTCTTCTTCATTATTCGGGTGTCCTTCTTCTTCACTATTCGGGTGTCCTTCTTCTTCACTATTCGGGTGTCCTTCTTCTTCACTATTCGGGTGTCCTTCTTCTTCACTCTTCGGTGTCCTTCTTCTTTACTATTCGGGTGTCCTTCTTCTTCACTATTCGGGTGTCCTTCTTCTTCACTATTCGGGTGTCCTTCTTCTTCACTCTTCGGTGTCCTTCTTCTTCACTATTCGGGTGTCCTTCTTCTTCACTATTCGGGTGTCCTTCTTCTTCACTATTCGGGTGTCCTTCTTCTTCACTATTCGGGTGTCCTTCACTATTCGGGTGTCCTTGTTCTTTACTATTCGGGTGTCCTTCTTCTTCACTATTCGGGTGTCCTTCTTCTTCTTCACTATTCGGGTGTCCTTGTTCTTTACTATTCGGGTGTCCTTCTTCTTCACTATTCGGGTGTCCTTCTTCTTCACTATTCGGGTGTCCTTCTTTACTATTCGGGTGTCCTTCTTCTTTACTATTCGGATGTCCTTCTTCTTTACTATTCGGGTGTCCTTCTTCTTTACTATTCGGGTGTCCTTCTTCTTTACTATTCGGGTGTCCTTCTTCTTCACTATTCGGGTGTCCTTGTTGTTTACTATTCGGGTGTCCTTGTTCTTTACTATTCGGGTGTCCTTCTTCTTCACACACGATGATTATTGGACGGCGGATGAGGGGGACGTTTCCCGGCGTCTCGTAGCCGCCAGTCTGTGAATCATGTACTGGCGTGAGGCGTCATCCATCTGCTGCCATTTTTTCATGGATCTTTTCACTTAAATTAGACGAGATTGGTCGACACAATGTCACAACGGAGGAGAATTCTTCCGTTTTTTCTTTAAAGAACATCGGGCTGGAAATGTGAGAGAATACAAGCCATATTGTATAGAAACCATCTTGTCTTATAAGTGAATGATGTCATAGGGTTCAGCTTACACTGATGGGCGGGAAGTTTCACATTTCTGCACCCACCCCTGCAGCTCTTATTAGTGCATGGTGATTTCTTTGTGTGAGGTACTATATAAACTGGTCACATGATGTAATAAACCAGAAACTCTCAGTACACCTTGCTTGGCTGTGCTGCATTGATTTCTCCAAGCACTTGTAAAACAAATCTTATTAATTTGGAGTTCTAATGGTGTCGCAGGCGGAGGGGCCGCGCTCGCTACGCTCGGGTTCGGGGCTGCTGCTGCTCGGTGGCTCGAGCGGTGGGCCGGACTCGGGGACTCGAGCAGTGCTCCTCGCCCACTAGTGAAAAGGGGTGGTTTGTTCGGGGAGATAGTTTGTGACGCCACCCATGGGTCGTGGTGATAATGGGCACCACCGCTGCTGGTGACGGGGATCCCGGGAGCGATGGCAGGGAGCAGCTAGGATGTCGGTTCCCCCTCCGTCCGTAGGGGTTGGTGATCCCGGGGCCCGGTTGCGGTACGGGGAGGCAGGATAGTTGGGGTGCAGGGTTGCGGAGGCGCCGCGGTGCCGGATGGCACTGTTGTACTCACTCAGGCACAGATTCACAGAGTGGTAAACTAAACGGCTGGATGGACGGGTCCCGCAGCCGGCTGCAGTGTCTTTGCTGTCCCCTGACAGGTTGATGGTGGCTGTCTTTCCCTGCACCTTAGTAGAAATAATCGACTCCAATGGTTGCCCAACGGTAGTCCGCTCCCCGGCGTGTATGTACCGAAGGAGCCCGGCGCTGGCCCTTGGATCTCTAGCCTGTGGCGGTGGCTTTTTATCCTCACTGTGTGGACGGTTGCCTTCTGTCGGGTCTTGGGTGTGAGGGAACCCCTGAGGTCCCGGTCACTATCGGATTTGACCTTTTCGGCGGCTCCTAGCCTGGTAGGGGTCTGATGGCCCTGCTTTTGTGCTTGGTACAGATCTGCTCCCTGGGTCAGTACCGGCGGGCCACCACCCGTCCCCGGTCCTACGGTTCCGCTGATCTGCACCCACTCCTGCAGACGGCCACCACCATCTGCTGACCTTGCTGACAGTGCCTGGGCTCCTACCCAGACACTAACAGTTTCTGTCCTCTCACTTTCAACTCCAACTCGAATCTGTCACTTTTTCCGCCTCCAGGCCTGTGAACTCCTCGGTGGGTGGGGCAACCGCCTGGCTCCGCCCCACCTGGTGTGGACATCAGACCCTGGAGGGAGGCAACAAGGATTTTGTTTGACTGTTGTTGACTATCCAGGGGAGGGTGTGTGTGTGTGATGTTGTGTTTGTGACTACCTGACTAGTCCAGGGCGTCACAATGGCATAGAGGCAGAGAATTTCTCACACCAACTTACCTTACCACTTAAAATATATTGTGATCATTTGCTGTCTGTGGAGAATGAGGCCCTCGTACTTTGTATAAGGTCTGAATGCGGCACGTCAATAATAGCTCCTTGGTATTAATGATCGAGGGTTTTTTTGCATTTTATTTCTTGTTGAATCCCGGAGCCATCATTTTATTTTACTTTTCCTTCAATATATTCATATATTGGTTCTCGGTCTACTTTTAAATGTTGTTATTTTGATGTACATATCACTTATTATTTTTTATACTGAGAATGCAAAAAACATCAATTCCACCATTATTTGTTGCCATTTTATATTTACTAAGTGCATCATCACTTTTGGGTGTCATCAGCATAGATATGGGGAGGGGATCTAGGATTGAGACCTGAGGAACCCCAATAGTAAAAAGAGGGGACCTAGTATTGAAACCGTGGAACACTGATAGTAAGAAGAGGTGAACTAGGATTGAGATCTGAGCAACCCCATTAGTAAGATGTGGGGGCCTTGGACTGAGACCTGAGGAACCTTAATAATAAGAGGGGGCAGAGGACTGAGACCGGAGGAACCCCGATAGTAAGAGTAGGGGACCTTGGATTGAGACCTGAAGAATTCCGATAGTAAGAGGAGGGGGCCTTGGACTGAAAGCTGAGGAACCCCGATAGGAGGAGGAGGGGGCCAAGGAATGAGACCTGAGGAACCCCGATAGTAAGAGGGGGGGCCTAGGATTGAGACCTGAGGAACCCCAATAGTAAAAAGAGGGGACCTAGGATTGAGACCTGAGTAGCCCTGATAGTAAGAAGAGGGGAACTAGGATTGAGACCTGAGGAACCCCAATAGTAAGATGGGGGGGCCTTGGACTGAGACCTGAGGAACCTTAATAATAAGAGGAGGGGGCATAGGACTGAGTCCTGAAGAACCCCAATAGTAAGAGGAGGGGGCCTAAGATTAAGACCTGAGGGACCCCTGATAGTAAGAGGAGGGGGCCTAGGATTGAGACCTGAGGAACCCCCCGATAGTAAGAGGGGGGCCTAGGATTGAGCCCTGAGGAACCCCGATAATAAGAGAAGGGGGGCCTAGGATTGGGACCTGAGGAACCCCTATAGTAAGAGTAGAGGGCCTAGAATTGAGACCAGAGGAACCCCAATAATAAGAGGAGGGGACATAGAACTGAGACCTGAGGAACCCCAATAGTAAGAGGAGGGTACCTAGGACTGGACCCTGAGGAACTCCGATAGTAAGAAGAAGGGGTCCAAGGTTTTAGTAAGAGGAGAGGGCCTAGGATTGATACCGGAGGAACCCTGACAGTAAGAGTGGGTGTGGCCTAGGACTTAACCCTGAGGAACCTCGATAGAAGAAGGGACCTAGGACTGAGCCCTGAAGAATCCCCGATAGTAAGAGGAGGGGACTTAGGACTGAACCCTGATGAACCATGACAGCAAGAGGAAGGGACCTAGGACTGAACCCTGAGGATCCCCGACAGTAAGAGGGCACCTAGGGCTGAACCCTGAGGAAACCTACAGTAAGAGGAGGGGATTGTGACGGGGTATGCGGCAGAATAGTAAGGGACGCCAGGCCAAGGAACAATCCAAAGGGCTTTATTGGAACCACAAAGATAAAGCACTAAACATGAATATAAATCCTTAAAGTCTGCAAAGGAGTCCACAAGAAAACAAAAGATCCACGGGCACCTCCCGGTATTCCGATGCCAGGAAAAATATGGCAATGGTCCTTATATGAGTTCCATGAGTCCAACAGGGTGAACAACAAAACACAATCCCACATGGCCACTGATCTCCAATCTGTGACAGTCCATACACAGGCTCTAGGATCCAGCCTCAGCTATAGATCCTAGTCCTTCTCCAGCCGAGATCCAACTAACTGATCTAACATGGTGCAGATGCCCGGGATGCCCACAGCTATAACATCTTTGCTCTTCTACTTTCTCTCCTCGTCGCATTTCAGAAAATGAGGTAGAAACAACTGGAGGCACATACACATGGGTATCCACATGAGGTGGTGATCTAGGAGGTTGAGGAATCTTGGGCACTGAAGGACAAGGAACCTCTGGTGTTGGGGAGCTGGTCATTTTTGCTCCCTCTGCTAGCAGCTTCTTCCACTGAGGTTTGATAGTGAGCACCTCATCAGCTAGAGCAGCAGCTTGTTCCACTGTCTCTGGTCTTCTCTCGTGCACCCATTCCCGGATCTCAGTAGGGCACTTGGCATAAAACTGTTCTGTTAGGATGACCGGGATGAACGTCTCCAAAGTGAACGACACTTCCCCATCACAGGCTAACGTACGGAACTGAGTCCTATAAGTATCTGGGGTCACGGCATAATGTTCTAGAATGGTCTGTTTTATCTCCCCATACTCACAATTCCTCTCAGGGTCCATAGCTCTATAGGCTTTGTTAAAAATATACACTTAAATATATTTTTCTTCAAATACGTAAAAGCGCATGAAAGAAAGGACTTCAAAAATGTAAAAAATAAATGTATTTTATCTATTTAAAAATGGTTGCCAGGGTTCAGTTACAGAAAGGAAAAATAATATACTTTGTCAGCTTACGTAAAAAGAGTTCATTTAGTCCATACTGATCAATGGGAATTCTTCATCCATCTCTCCTTGGGTTCTGAATGGCAAGGCAGGGGATATACCGTAGGCTGGACAGCATGTGTTCATCTTGCAGCCTCGAGCCTTCTGAGCAGCTGACAACGTGTAGGAGCGCCCCGTAGCCCCCTCCATCGTGTGTTATATACCAACTGTTCAGTCCATATAGGGTGTTTTAGTTGAACATAGTTCCATATGACATAATCTTCGAGAAGCTTCCAGAAGATTTATATATATCCTTCCATGTCAGTACTCAAGTATATTCAATATGGATATTTTAATACTTATTCCTTATAAAAACTTTATTAATAAACTATGCCCTCCAACATAAACAGAACTGTGAACTTATATGTCCTACTATAAAATATTTGATAACTAGATGTATTAATTTTAATGTTTTTACAAACCCCCCTTGAAGCGGGTGAAGTAACCCCGAAAATTAATTAATACATCATTAAAATAACAAATCTTCTTTCCTTATTTGGCGATAACGGATTAATATCAATAATAATGATGAATAATAATTAATTTGCATTATTCATGTTGTAAGTTCAATAATATAATAATGTGAATTCATGTTATGGTAGGCCGTGACTGATCAATCATATAAAAATATATAACTATACTTCGCTAAACCTAAAAAGAAATGCAAAAAACAAATCCGGTCACCATATGATGTCCTCTGAGTTGATGTCTTCTTATCGCCGATGTAATCTGGCATAAACACAGTCTTTTAGAAATAAATCCTTTGATAAAAATGAATGGTTACCAATTTATACAGTCCCGTATTGCGTTTATCATCATTAGATCAAAGTCCATAAACCTTATTCTTTATTACAAAGTCCATAGCCAATGTTGATAAACCACAGTTCATGAGTGTAGAAGAATAGCAGAAGTCTTTGATGTCTGTGCAGAGTAATTTACATTAGTCACCTTTATCCTCCATGCTGCCTGTTGTCAAATCCTGGAACAGTTGTTAAGACGTTCTTGGTCAGCACGACAGGGGTTAACTTTAACACGTCATTGTTCTTCTTAGTATCTGTAGGGAGGTCTTAATGCACAGACCATGTGTCATTGTCCATCCTTGAACCATAGGATCACTGTGTTTCTGAGGTGCAAACACGGTAAGTGTATTGTATGTTTCACAGTCTCATGTGAGACATCACCTTTTGGACCTTTTTGCAGAATCCCTTTTAACTTTAGGAAAATTATAAAGTCTTTTTATCTTTTGTAATCTTGATTGAAGACTTAATTCCCTAATCTAAATACCAAATATGGCAATAACTATCACTAATAAATGTCACAGTGTATCATAACTCTAATACTATAATACCATGTCATTATTATTATCGTAGAAGTATTAATATAATTGATACTTAGAATGATGAAATAATACTGCATAATGGTATAGACAATAGTATTCTCATGTAATGACCTTTTTTGTCATTGGTGCATTACCCTTCCAAACCCATAGGTGGCAATGTGTTCAATGTAACCAAAATATAATATAAAATATGAAATAATATAATGTGTACCTATAACATGTATCATATTATAAATATGAAAGGCAACAATGTGCCTTTTTAGAAAGACTAGATGATTCCATCAAAACACAATAATACCCATTATTAATTATTATTGATTAAAAATGTAATATTAATATTTGTAAATATAGGAAGGTAAACCTAGATGTACCTCGATCTTCCATCTTTATTATTCTAATTTAATTTATTTGATTTGTGTTACGCTCACCGAGGAGCGGCGAACGTCCGGAGGTGGACCCACTGGACCGTGCACCGGACTCCCCTGAGAAGACGGCCAGCAGCGAACCCCTATACAGGGACTGTGCGGCGCCTCCCCAGAAGGCCTAAATGCACGGCAGCCAGGGACCGGAGGTAGGAGTCTCTGTACGGCCAGGCGTGGCTCGGGTACGATGTCCGCGGCAGGCGGAACACGGAAGTGGCACCGGAGATGTTTCACAGCAGGTGACGTCCACAGCCGGTACGGTACAGATAGTGTCCACGGCAGGTATGGCACGGTGACGTCCACGGTAGGAATGGGTGGTGACGTCCACAGCCGGTACGGTACAGATAGTGTCCACGGCAGGTATGGCACGGTGACGTCCACGGTAGGAATAGGTGGTGACGTCCACAGCCGGAATGGTATAGATGGCACTACGGTGAGACACAGGATTAGAATCAGGTAACAAATGTACGGATCATAAACAATAGCATAGACAGATTAGGACACTAGCAATGCACTAATAGAGGCGTTGCTCGGGCGCCTGCTGCCGGGGGAAGTGAACTTAAATACCTATTAGGCAGCAGGTGACCTCTGAGATCACTTCCAGGATTTGGGGCATGCCACTTTAAGAAAGGGGGCGTGGCCTCGCACGCAGCCTAGAATCACCTACAGCAATTCTGTGTGAGGAGGAAACTGCAGCAGGCCTTGGAGTGGGAGCAACGTCTGCAGAGCCCTGGGGCCGGTAAGTGGAAGGCCTTCTCTGCCTGGGAGTGGGGGCAGGAGTGCATGTGGGAGCCATGCTGGGACTGGGCAGATGTGAGGGAGAGCTCCCCCCCCGGGGTCTGGTGGGACCAGGCGTTACAATTTGTCTATTATTTATTAAATAACCTACTATAAGAAAATGTGTAACTATAAGTAATATTTCATCCTTATTGTGTTAACATACTAATATAAAAATAATGTATTACTAGGAAGTAGACAATTGTATATATTGATGAAGGAAGTATTCTTTTCTTCCAAAAAATGGAACTTTTCCCTTTTAATATGATTCATATTTAATAAAGTAATATTCTTATATTAGATATTACTGAACTAAATATTGAAGTGTTTTCTCAATTGAGATATTTAAAATCTGAAGGAAAAATAAAAATTGTAGAGTTAAGATTTTGATTAAAAATGTGTATATTAAATAATAATTAATATAAAAAATAGGAATAAAAGGAAAAATAAAATCGGAATAAAAATAAAAATTGAAATAACAATAAAGCCTTCTAAGTATATAACACCTATATCTTCAATAATACATAACCTTAATGTTACCAGTATCTTATAGGATTTCCATACCTATCATATCAGTAACCTATAAAAATAATTAAGTCATGTAACCTTGCAAATAATACTCTTCTCTTAGTATATAAATGCATTATGATATACTTCAAATATATTTTTTTATTCCCAATTCTTCCTTTGTACTTGAAATATTAATTATTAAAGTATCCTGTAAACACATATATTTATCAAATATAAATGTGTGATTATTATTATTATTATTATTATTTATTATTATAGCGCCATTTATTCCATGGCGCTTTACAAGTGAAAGAGGGTATACGTACAACAATCATTAACAGTACAAGACAGACTGGTATAGGAGGAGAGAGGACCCTGCCCGCGAGGGCTCACAGTCTACAGGGAATGGGTGATGGTACAATAGGTGAGGACAGAGCTGGTTGCGCAGTGGTCTACTGGGCTGAAGGCTATTGTAGGTTGTAGGCTTGTTGGAAGAGGTGGGTCTTGAGGTTCCTCTTGAAGCTTTCCACGGTCGTGGAGAGTCTGATGTGCTGAGGTAGAGCGTTCCAGAGTATGGGGGATGCACGGGAGAAATCTTGTACACGATTGTGGGAAGAGGAGATAAGAGAGGAGCAGAGAAGGAGATCTTGTGAGGATCTAAGGTTGCGTGCAGGTAGGTACCGGGAGACTAGGTCACAGATGTAGGGAGGAGACAGGTTGTGCATGGCTTTGTATGTCATGGTTAATGTTTTGAACTGGAGTCGTTGGGCGATGGGAAGCCAGTGAAGGGATTGGCAGAGTGGCGAGGCTGGGGAGTAGCGAGGGGAGAGGTGGATTAAGCGGGCTGCAGAGTTTAGGATAGATTGGAGGGGTGCAAGAGTGTTGGAAGGGAGGCCAGAGAGCAGGAGGTTGCAGTAGTCGAGGCGGGAGATGATGAGGGCATGCACTAATGTTTTTGCAGATTCTTGGTTAAGAAAAGCACGGATCCGGGAGATATTTTTGAGTTGTAATCGGCATGAGGTGAAGAGGGCTTGGATGTGTGGCTTGAAGGATAGAGCAGAGTCGAGGGTCACTCCAAGGCAACGAGCTTGTGAGACTGGGGAGAGTGAGCAACCATCAAGTGTGATGGAAAGGCTTGTTGGAGGAGATGAGTGAGGAGGAGGAAAGACAATAAACTCTGTTTTGTCCATGTTAAGTTTTAGGAATCGCGCCGAGAAGAAGGATGAAATAGCAGACAGACATTGTGGAATTTTGGTTAGTAGGGAGGTAATGTCAGGTCCAGAGAGGTAGATCTGTGTGTCATCGGCATAGAGATGATACTGGAAGCCGTGGGACTCTATGAGCTGTCCCAAGCCGAAGGTATAGATGGAGAACAGCAGGGGTCCAAGAACTGAGCCTTGGGGGACACCGACAGATAGGGGGCGAGATGAGGAAGTGGTGTGAGAATGGGAGACGCTGAAAGTTCGGTCGGTTAGGTATGAGGAGATCCAGGATAGGGCCAAGTCTGTTATGCCCAGAGATGAGAGAATCTGTAGTAGGAGGGAATGGTCTACTGTGTCGAAGGCAGAGGACAGGTCCAGGAGGAGGAGGACAGAGTAGTGTCGCTTGGCTTTGGCGGTTAGTAGATCATTGGTGACTTTGGTTAGGGCAGTTTCGGTAGAATGATGTGGTCGGAAGCCAGATTGAAGCCGGTCAAAGAGGGAGCAGGAGGAGAGGTATGAGGACAATTCAAGATGGACATGCTGTTCCAGTAGTTTTGAGGCGTAGGGGAGAAGGGATATGGGGCGATAGTTTGACACAGAGGATGGGTCAAGGGAGGGCTTTTTGAGGATGGGTGTAATAGAGGCATGTTTAAAGCATGAAGGGACTACACCACTTGCTAGTGATAGGTTGAAGAGATGGGTTAGGGCTGGGATGAGGACTGCGGTGATGTTGGGGATGAGGTGCGATGGGAGCGGGTCCAGTGCACAGGTGGTTAGATGTGATCTTGAGAGTAGAGTGGAGAGATTGTTTTCTGTCATGGTGGAGAAGCTGGATTTGGAGGAAGATGGCTGAGTAGCTATGATGAGGGGCTGTGGTGATTGTGGGCCAAAGCTTGCTCTGATGTTGTCAATCTTCCGCTTGAAGAAAGAGGCAAAGTCTTCAGCTGATTGAGACCAAACCTCTCCCTTTCAATATCATGAAATATGATATTATACAAATTAATATGTTTAGATTAAATTAAATTAAAATTTGTGTTGTATATCTTCAAGACCATATTATAAATATCACTTCCATATTTGAAAAGAAAAATGATTACCAATCTATGTATCAGTAAAAGAAGTGACTAACACAAAAGATCCTAACATCTCTATATTAAAGAAATATGTCTAAGAATAAGATATAGTCAGTATAACTTCTTCCATTTATACTTATGTACTATAACTTATTTATTCTAATAGTATACATACATATATTATAACCTCGAAGTTAAAACAAAAATTCCCTTTTTTTTTTTTTCCTGGATCCAAAGTACTTGACATCAGCAGCTGCTCAAACAATCAATCATTCATAGACACATCTATGCACACAAGACTGTCATGGTTCTTTAACATATACTTCTACATAGAAACTGACAGACACATATCCCTTTTTTCCAATATTCTATGCGCATTTCAAAAATTATGTTACTAATTTGAAGTACTTCTTGAAAAATACAAATTCCAATGTATTACATACTGTACATTTGACCATAGAACAAACATTTATTATTAGCTTTAGTAATTCAAGTCACATGCTCTGGTACGTGCAAAGAACATCATTCCAAAACAGCAAGCAGTTTTACTACACTCCAAAGCTCAGATTACATTTCTAATAATTCTAAAGAAGATGTATGTATATTCATAAAATAAACGTTAAAGTAATAGTTCTCTAGCAATTGGTACCTGAGAAAATAATAATTATTATTAATCGTGCTTTCGCGATTAACCTTACCCAATAAAATATATGTTACCTGATTGAGGACAAGAACAAATGTATAAATAAAAAGTTAATACTGCATCAATCTGCTTTACTGATAAATTCTGAGGGAAATAAAAGAATAAAATTATTATCATATTTATGATAAAAATAAAACACTTAAAATCTGTTACTTTCTCTTATTATTTTATTTTAAATATTATTATTCATATACAGAGATCAAATTATTAATTTATAACATTAAACTATCATTTTACTAAATGAAAATATGACCTTGATTTACTATCACTACCTTTAATATATATATATATATATATATATATATATATATTTATATATATAATATATATGCATAGATTCACTGTATATGAATAAACATATTTATCAAACAATAAAATTAATTTACCCAGAAATCCACTTTATTTAGCTGAAGACCAAACCTAAATTTTTCTTCAAAGATTCGATTTATTAGATTCATTTTAAACTTATAGGAATCTCTGAACTTATGTAATTCAAGTTTTTCTCTTAAATGAGAAAGAATGTCTCCCAGCTGCCGCTGGCTATCAAATTCTAACCCAGGGAAAGAATCTGCACAAGACACCTGTTTCTGTCTTTCAAAGCTTTTACTCATCATTTGTCTGGGATCCTCAATCCCAGTGACCAATCCCTCCACTGGAGACAAGGGTTTTTCCTGTGGAAAAAGATTTTTAGATGATAATAATTGGGATGGATTGTATGGTTTGTAACACGTATGCATTTTCCTGCGAATTTCATACACCCTGTCACAGAAATATCTGGATCTAGGAGACACTGTTGGTTTTTCACAGAAACTCTCCCTTTTTCGTGTTGGTTTTTCAGAATTAATTAATTTCTGTTTTGATTGACTTTTTCTAACAAAATCAATAAATGTCGTACATTCGAATAGGGACTTTTTATTTACTGCCACCGCACAAGCTGCATTATCAAGGAAATTAAATTTCTTGATGAATAAACGTATCATTCCATCCAATCTGACATTTGGAATGAGCGCCCTATACAAACGTTCAAAAACGGACATAAATGAGAACGTACTCTCATTCTGTTCAATTTGTAATTCCTTCAACATCTCATAATTTGGATCAGATTCATTCCTTGCACAGAAGATGAGATTTTTCAGCCTTATGATATCGTTATCATTTGAACAATCAAATGTCTCATTGTCAGAAGACTTTTTTAATGCCAATTGTCTAAAGAAATGCTGAGGTATCCACATACGGAATAACTGATTCGTCTCACTATTGGTTAAATTTAACTTCTCGATGGAACTTTCAAATATCTCTGAATTTCTGCAAACATGTATTTTAGGATTATATGCGGGAATTAATTTGCATATGTCCAATAGACTCTTTCTAAGTTTAATTCCTAACTTAGCCTGTTCTATTTTTAGAAACTGATCGTCGCCATTTTCTCTCTGCACGTGTCCTTTCTGCACGTGTCCCACTCTGGCTCCTCCCCCTTCTGGCTTCTCTACGTCATTTCCTGCTTCTTTCCCAGTGTCCTGAAAATCACCTTGATTACGTAGCACGTGTCTGTCGCCATTGTCAAAATTCTGATTTGAATTACAGTCAAAATCTGATTTATCATTTCCAACATTACAGTCAGAATTCACAATATTACTGACTGACATTCCAGGTTCTAAGCAGTCTTTGGATTTCTCTATCACTGACTTTCCTGACAATTCAGGTTGTCTATTTCCACCATTTTTACATTTTTCTACGATTAACTTGTGAAAATCATAGACTAAATGACAGACATTTCTGATTTTCTGTTTCTCTCTATTAAAAGACCTTGCACATTCTATACGTGAATTCTCAAGTTCACACTCCCCATAAAAGCGTAACCAAATCTCTTCCACATTAGAAATATCTGAATAAGTGAACTGAAGTTTACTTTGCTTAACATATGAAGAGATAAAATCCATTTTCTTACCTGAAATGATCAGATGATCTGATGGATGATCCTCTAAGACTTGATTCACCTTGCTCAGCACGTCCAACACTTCTTATGGACTGACTTTATCTTTCTTGCTCAAAAATACGTCAAAAGTTAACTTCTGTAGCTTTGTAAAGACTTTAAAGTTCATTCAAAAAAACTTTCATGCAACTTGACTTATACGTATTTCCTAGGTTCTGCGTGATTTTTATAAATTGTCGATTCCCTCTCACTTTGCGGAGGCATATATCTCTGATGTCCCTGTCTGTCCCCCCTTATGCAAAGTGAAGGAAGAAACACAAAAATGAAAAAAACACGAATGACTGAGCTCGCCAAAATATTAAAAAAAAAATATTCAATGGTGACCTCATCTCCAAGCAGTGCCATCTCCTCCTCATACCACACTTTGACTTTTTTGGGTATTTACCTCCAGCTCCCGTCTTTCCTCCCCTTGCTGTGGAAATTGTTCCTCGGTGCCATCTTGCAGGCAAGCATTTTCCAATGCCTCAATTAGTTGCTCTTAGTCCTTTGTAGCCGACTCCTAATTCATGGGCCTTTGTTTGTAGGCTCACCACAGGCCAGTTCTTGTACTCTAAGGTTCTGATTCCAGATGTTAATGGGGCGTTGTCCTCCATTCTTTCTGCTCTGATCCCGCCGCTGCCACCAGTTTGTGACTGGGTGTGCGACAGAGCAGTGAGGGACGCCAGGCCAAGGAACAATCCAAAGGGTTTTATTGGAACCACAAAGCTAAAGCACCAAACATGAATATAAGTCCTTAAAGTCTGCAAGGAGTCCTCAACAAAACAAAAGATCCACGGGTGTTTTGAATGTCAGTTATGCTTTTGCTGCTGTGAGGCTCCCTCTTGTGGCCAGGAATGGTTTGGACAGAGACCAGGTGTGTTGAGCAATGGGCGTTTCCATTGCTAACTCTCTGCCTATTTAAACCCTGGTCTGCTGGCAGGCTGGGCCGGATGTCATTTGTTCTTTGTTCAGCAGCCTGCTAATCCTGTTCCAGGCTACATCTACCCCAGATAAGTGCTTGGCTCTTTATTTGTTGTTTTGTTCTTTTTGCTCTTATTTGAGTTTGTAATTTACTGTGGTTATTGTCAGTTTATTTGCATGCAGGAATCTTCCCTCTCAGTTGCTTAGCTGGGAAGCTCCCTGCAACTATGTTTGGAGTATTGCTCCTATAAGTCCATGTGTTTGCTTCTTCAATTTGTAATGATTCCTGCTTTCTGTTCATTGGTATGACAAGAGCGCCTGGTATAGGACAGAGTTCAGATCTAGCGATCTGAGGGCTTTTTGTACTATCGGAAATTTGGATTTTTGTAGGGTTTTTCTCTTGCCACCATCAGCCCCTTTCCTATCCTGTCCTATTTAGTCAGTAGGGCCTCACCTTTGCTAATCCTATCATCTATCTGTTTATTATGTTTTCCTATATTACCGCAGTCTTTGAATGTGGGGGGGGGGTTTGCTATACCTTGGCAATCTATTTTCTAAGGCAGAGAGTTATTCATCTTCCCTTCCTTTAGGATGGCTAGTTCTCCGGCTGGGTTCGCGGTGCACAGGATGTTAGTTCACCCCTCATCTACTTTTAGTGTTGATGGTTAGTAAGGGGATGGCGGCCAGATTAGTTGCCAATGCTCTTGTCACCTTTTTACCGATGATTTATGGTGATCTTCCATGGTTCTGGATCATAACAGTACATCCGGCCTAAAACTTAAGCCCTGAGGAACCCCGATAATAAGAGAAGGGGGCCTAGGTTTGGGACCTGAGGAACCCCTATAGTAAGAGTAGAGGGCCTAGAATTGAGACCAGAGGAACCCCAATAGTAAGAGGTGGAGACATAGTACTGAGACCTGAGGAACCCCAATAGTAAGAGGAGGGTACCTAGGACTGGACCCTGAGGAACTCCGATAGTAAGAAGAAGGGGTCCAAGGTTTTAGTAAGAGGAGAGGGCCTAGGCTTGATATCGGAGGAACCCTGACAGTAAGAGTGGGTGTGGCCTAGGACTTAACCCTGAGGAACCTCGGTAGAAGAAGGGACCTAGGACTGAGCCCTGAAGAATCCCCGATAGTAAGAGGAGGGCACCTAGGGCTGAACCCTGAGGAAACCTACAGTAAGAGGAGGGGACTGTGACGGGGTATGCGGCAGAGTAGTAAGGGACGCTAGGCCAAGGAACAATCCAAAGGGCTTTATTGGAATCACAAAGATAAAGCACTAAACATGAATATAAATCCTTAAAGTCTGCAAGGAGTCCACAACAAAACAAAAGATCCATGGGCACCTCCCGGTATTCCGATGCCAGGAAAAATATGGCAATGGTCCTTATATGAGTTCCATGAGTCCAACAGGGTGAACAACAAAACCCAATCCCACGTGGCCACTGATCTCCAATCTGTGAGAGTCCATACACAGGCTCTAGGATCCAGCCTCAGCTATAAATCCTAGTCCTTCTCCAGCCGAGATCCAACTAACTGACCTAACATGGGTCTCATTGTTCTTCTCTCCTGGGATCAACCCTTAGGTGGGCAGAAGAGTCTAACTCCGGCTGGACACTTGATACATGAATAAACTTTAGATGTCCTGGTTCTGTCTTGTTTACTAAGTTGTGTATTGGAGAAGTCCCATGCTGAGAAGAACAAACAATCTCCCACCAGTAGTACATACAGGGCAGTCAAGGAGAGACAGACTATTACACCATGAGCACAGGTCGGGGAGGGACACACTATTACAGGGACCAAAGACTAAACCCTGAGGAACCCTAACAGCAAGAGGAGGGGGGCCTATGAATTATCCCTGAGGAACTCCAAAAGTATAAAAAAAAAAAAAAGTTTTCTTCTGCTTTCCAGCCACTATTACACTATGTCTAGGTCAACAAGAAAAACTTGATGAGTGGTACTCTAGTCCTGTGCGGGTGTACCCATGGGCCTCTCTAGTGTCTTACATCACCGCAGTGACTAGGGATGAGTGGACCCATGGATGTTTGAGTTTGCTGGGTTCTCCTAGACTTTAGCTATAGTTCTGTTCTGTACCCAGACTTGACACCAACTTGACTCTGGACCCAAGTCAATGGGGACCCTAACCTTGGTGCTATGAATTAGCTGTAAATTGGTCATATTAAGGGCTAGGGGGCTGCAATAGGAAGCAAACTGAGGGTAAGAGCAGGACAATTACAAAATAAACAAAAGTGGATAGGCAATAATTAAAAAAAAATATAACAAAATTATGTGGCGTCCCCCCTATTTTTGTTAACCAGCGAAGGTAAAGCAGACAGCTGTGGGCTGCAACCCTCAGTTGACTGCTTTAGATTGGCTGGTTATCAAAAATAGAGGGGACCCCAGGCCATTTTTATAAATTATTTATAAAAAAATATTTTTTAAAAGATTGTCAGAAGATGGAATAGGATACTAGATTTGAACAACTGGCTACGACGATGGTGCAGGTAGCAAGGATTTGGATTCTTGGACCATGGAGTGAATTACCTCTACGATGCCCCGGGAAATGCAGAGTGATCATGTAAACGCTTCATTAAGTATGACCTGCCTAACCCAGGAAGAAGTGCAGAACCGACTTAGTAACATTAAAATTGACAAATCACCAGGCCCTGATGGCATTCACCCTCGGGTATTAAGGGAGTTAAGTAATGTGATAGACAGGCCTCTATTCCTTATATTTAAAGACTCTATAGAAACTGGGTCTGTTCCACTGGATTGGCGGCTAGCAAATGTGGTACCAATATTCAAAAAAGGGTGTAAAAGGGAACCTGGAAACTATAGGCCGGTAAGCTTAACATCTGTTGTGGGTAAAATGTTTGAAGGGTTTTTAAGGGATACTATTATGGAATGTCTTAATGTTAATAATTGTTTAACTCCATATCAACATGGATTTATGAAGGATCGCTCCTGTCACACTAACCTGATCAGCTTCTATGAGGATGTAAGCTCTCACATGGACCGAGGAGAATCATTGGATGTCATTTATCTCGATTTCAGTAAAGCATTTGACACTGTCCCACATAAAAGACTGCTAAGTAAAATGAGAAAGCTTGGGCTCGGGGAAAATGTGTGTAGATGGATAGGTAGCTGGCTTAGTGGTAGAAAACAAAGAGTGGTTATTAATGGCGCATACTCAGATTGGGCCAGGGTTACTAGTGGGGTGCCACAGGGGTCTGTATTGGGCCCTCTACTATTTAATATATTTATTAATGATCTGGTGGATGGTTTACAGAGTAAAATATCAGTATTTGCAGATGATACAAAACTATGTAAGGTAGTTAACACAAAGGAGGACAGTTTGCAACTACAGATGGATTTGAGTAAATTGGAGAATTGGGCTGAAAAATGGCAAATGAGGTTTAACACAGATAAGTGTAAGGTTATGCACATGGGAAGGAGAAACAGATGCTACGATTACTTACTAAATGGGAAACTGCTGGGGAAATCAGACATGGAAAAAGACTTAGGCATCTTAGTCAATAAGAATCTAAATTGGAGTGCCCAGTGTCAGGCAGCAGCCACCAAAGCAAATAGGGTGATGGGATGCATTAGAAGAGGTCTGGGGGCACGAGATGAGAACATCATTCTCCCTCTGTACAAATCACTCGTCAGACCACACTTGGAGTATTGTGTGCAATTTTGGGCGCCGGTGCTGAAGAAAGACATTACTGAACTTGAAAGTGTTCAGAGGCGGGCTACTAAAATAATAAATGGAGTGGGTTCATTACAATACACGGAAAGGTTATCAAAATTAGGTCTATTTACTCTAGAAAAGAGAAGACTTAGGGGAGACCTAATAAATATGTACAAATATATCAGAGGGCCATATAGAGATCTCTCCCATGATCTGTTTGTACGAAGGACTATGACAAGAACAAGGGGGCATTCTCTTCGATTGGAGGAAAGAAAATTCCTACATCAGCATAGAAGAGGGTTCTTCACAGTAAGAGCAGTGAGGCTCTGGAACTCTCTTCCTGGGGAAGTGGTGATGGCCAACTCACTGAATGAATTTAATAGATGAATGGATGCTTTTCTTGATAGCAAAAGTATAGAAGGTTATGGATAACATTGTCATGATGTATGTAGTTTTCTCCATCCCATATTTTTGTATAAGATGCCATGTGATGTATTTTACCTTCTCACTGTATTTGCTGTAATACTATGTCTTGGGATGTAAGTGACTATACCTTTTCCCAGCCTGTATCATCTTGCACTCAGGCTTCAGCAGTAGCTATTGTCATTGATTTGGTGGGGGTTGCATATATATTGTTCTTCTCAGCATGGGACTTCTCCAACCACAACTTGGTAAACAGAACAGAGCCAGCAGTCTAAAGTCCATTCATGCATCAAATGGCCAGGGGGAGGTGTGCCCAACTAAGGGGCTGATCCCAGGAGAGAAGAACATGTTAGTTCAGTTAGTTGGAGCTCGGCTGGAGAAGGACTAGGATCCATAGCTGAGGCTGGATCCTGGGGTCTGTGTGTGTGGACTGTTACAGACTGGAGATCCGCGGCCACGTGGGATTGTGTCGAACTCTTTGGACTACTGTAAGGATGATTGCTTTGTTATCCGGTCCGAGGATTGTCGGGAAGGGCCCCCAAATCTGTTTTACGTGGACTTATCGTGTGCTGATTCAGTGTTCTTGTGAATAAACCTGTTGGATCGTCCCTCGGCCTCATCCATCCTTTGCTCTGTTGTACACCCCGTCACAAACTGGTTGGCAGCGCTGGGATCAGAGCAGAAGGAATGGAGGACAATGGCTCAACATCAGGAACCAGCACTGCAGAGTACAAGACCTGGACTTTGGGGAGCCTGCAATCAAAGGCCCGTGAAGTAGGAGTTCGTTTCAAAGGACTCTCCAAGGAGCAGCTGATTGAGGCGCTAGAAGGAGTCTGCTCGCAAAATGACGTGGAGGAAGGATCCTCACAGCAAACGGAAGAAAGACGGGAGCTGGAGGTAAATACCCAAAAAAGTCAATGGATTGTGTGGTATGAGGAGGAGATGGCACTGCTTGGAGATGAGGCCACCATAGAAGATAAGAGGGAGGCTATTCGCAGAGCTCAAGAGAGGGCATTGCTGGAGAGGAGATTTGCTGTGGAAGCAGCTAGAGGCTCCAGACAAACTGTAACCACAGCACCCACTATGAGGGAATTCTCCAGAGTGTCCCGCAAGGACTTTAAGCCATTTAATGAAGCTGCAGGTGACATTGAGGGCTTCTTTCAGGACTTTGAGCATCAGTGCCGACTAATGGAAGTCCCAGAAAGAGAGCGAGTCAGACACCTGGTGGGCCTCTTGGAGGGTGGAGCTGCCGACGCCTATAGAGCTATGGACCCTGAGTGGAATTGTGAGTATGGGGAGATAAAACAGACCATTCTGGAACATGACCCCAGATACTTATAGGACTAAGTTCCGTACATTAGCCTGTGATGGAGAAGTGTCTTTCAAGATGTTTGCCCACAGACTGAAACAAGTATGCCATCGCTGGCTGGAGGGAGAGGGAGCCTTAACTTGGGAGACCTTCCTCCAGGTCATCCTGAAAGAGCAGTTCTATGCCAGGTGCTCTGCGGAAATCAGAGAATGGGTGCGTGAGAGAAAGCCGTCAACTGTGGAACAAGCTGCTGCTCTAGCTGATGAGGTGCTCACTATCAAGCCTCAGTGGAGGGTTCTGTTGGAGGATGGAGAGACGCCTAACAGCTCCACAACACCGGATGCCCCCAGTTATTCTGTCCCCATTGTTCCCCGTTCCTCTAAGCCACCACATGTTGATACCCGTGTGAATGTGCCTCCAGTTGCTTCTACTGCACTTTCTGGAATACGCCGGGGAGAGGAAGTAACAGAGCGCAGGTGTTATGTTTGTAGGCATCCCGGGCATTTGCAGGCCTCATGCCCAGTCAGCCCATGGAGGAATCATCCTCAAACCCCTACAGCACCTTCAGGTGGGAGCCGGCCTCCAAGTTCCCCTACCCCTTACCCAAGAGGACGCCTTGGATGGAGGGAGACCCAGCTCAGATGCTATCAATGTGGACAGCCAGGGCATCGGCAAGTCTCCTGCCCAGCTGTTCAAATGAGGACTGATCCTGCACCCAATCGGATTGTTAATTATTTACAGCCCAGTGCCATGGAGGAAGATGTGGCACCGCTAAGTGAGGACTGGCCTAGTGACTCAGCCCCCCATGTTGCACCACCAGGAGTTTACGGGGTGCGACCCGCAGTTATGACGACTTCTGCTCATCGAGGTAAGCACTTGCAGGAGGTTGTGCTGGATGGACAGAGACTTGTTGGATTTTGTGACTCGGGTGCTTTCCTCACACTGGCTGATCCCCGAGTGGTTCGGCCTGAGGCAATCCATAGAGGACCTGGGATTGTCATTGAACTGGCTGGTGGACAATGGAGGACTATTCCCACAGCCACTGTGGATCTGAACTTTGGTTTTGGGGTCAGGCGATGTGTGGTTGGGGTGATGGGTGGTCTGCCTGCAGCTGTTCTCCTGGGCAATGATGTGGGTGAGCTACGATGCCAATTCGTGGTTGCATGAAGCCACATGTAAGTAACGCTCTGCCTGTGTGTACTTAACCAGTGACCTGTAGAGGTCCCTAGTACGTACACAAGTTGGGAGGGGGAGGGATTGTCATGATGTATGTAGTTTTCTCCATCCCATATTTTTGTATAAGATGCCATGTGATGTATTTTACCTTCTCACTGTATTTGCTG
Source organism: Anomaloglossus baeobatrachus (assembly GCF_048569485.1). Classification (NCBI taxonomy): domain Eukaryota; kingdom Metazoa; phylum Chordata; class Amphibia; order Anura; family Aromobatidae; genus Anomaloglossus; species Anomaloglossus baeobatrachus. The sequence goes on from NC_134357.1 coordinate 586,988,603, forward strand.
TAATACTATGTCTTGGGATGTAAGTGACTATACCTTTTTCCAGCCTGTATCATCTTGCACTCAGGCTTCAGCAGTAGCTATTGTCATTGATTTGGTGGGGGTTGCATATATATTGTTCTTCTCAGCATGGGACTTCTCCAACCACAACTTGGTAAACA